>NW_009953064.1:369032-420366 GCF_000747805.2 Chaetura pelagica
CGTGTCAGCGCCCTGCCCCCCCTTCCCGCCGCAGCCCGGGGTGCCAGGGGACGGTCGCCCCGTCTACCACCGGCAGCTGTCGGAGCCCCTGGGCCCCACAGCCTCCCGGCCCCCTCAGGGATTCAAGCAGGAGTACCACGACCCTCTCTACGAGCACGGAGACCCTGGCCTGCCTGGCCCACCCGGCCATGGCTTCCAGCCCCCCATGGGCATCAAGCAGGAGCCCCGGGACTACTGCATCGACTCGGGTGGGTGCAAGTTGGGGCATCTGGGTGCCGGGGGGGGTCTATGGATTTTCATCTGCAGTGCCCAGGGGAGCGGGGCCATCTCTGCCCTCCGTGGCTCATGGGCAGCTGCACAGAATCACCAAGGCTGGAAAAGACCTCTAAGATCCCGTCCTGCCTATGACCAACACCACCACATCAGCCAGACCATGTCACCAAGTGCCACATCCAGCCTTTCCTTGAACGCCTTCCAGGGATGGTGCCTCCACCACTTCCCTGGGCAGTCCATTCCAATGTCTGATCACCCTCTCCATGAGGAAGTGCTTCGTGATACCCAACCCAAACCTCCTCTGGAGCAGCTTGAGGCCAGGCCCTCTTGTCTTGTTGCTCATTGCCTGGAAAAAGACTCCAGCCCTACCTGATTCCAGCCTCCTTTCAGGTGGTTGAAGAGAGTGAGAAGGTCCCCCTGAGGCTTCTCCAGGCTAAACAACCCCAGCTCGATCAGCCTCTCCCTATGGGACTTTCCCTCTAGTCCTTTCACCAGCCTGGTTGCTCTCTCAGCACGGCTGGATCAGGGTTGAGCCTCAGGCTGTGGGTGCCTGGGGCTGCCTGGCACTGGCTGCTTCTCCTGCAGTGGCAGATGATTTCTTCCTTTTCTGTATTTTCCCCAGCCCAGCTTTTTTTCCTCCCTCTTTTCCAAAGTAGTGGGGGTAGAGAGGCATTCAACCGATGCTGTGCAGCGCGGTCAGTGCCATAGCCATGGGCTGAGGTGCTTCACAGCACCCAGCAGGTCCCCCCCCCACCCTGGCCCGGGGCCAGCTGTGATTTCTGGCTGCTCGACCCCACCAGCATCACGGAAAAAATCCTCTAATCGCCTTAGGACCTAAAAATACCCCGACCTCGGGGTGGAGGGTGGCAGGGCTGAGCAGATGGCAGCGCCTCCCTTCCCATGATGCCTGAATCATGGAGTGAAAACCCAAGCTGCCCTAGACCTTCCTCCCACCACTCATTCCAGTGACATCCTCCCCCCTCCAAATCCTACTCTTTTACCCCCAAAGTTGGGTGGGGGTGCAGCAGTCCAGGGTGTGCTGGTGGGAGGAGACGTCCAGGGCGGGGAAAGATGCTGCTGAGTGCTTGGTGTAACCCACAGCACGTGTCCTTAACTCTGCCTTTGTCTCCCTCACAGAAGTGCCTAACTGCCCGTCATACCTGCGGGGGAACGTCTTCCCCAGCAGCCATGATGGTGAGTGAGCCACCCCTTTCCTCCCACGGGCAGCCCCAGTATGTCCTGGGCAGCCCCAGTATGTCCTGGCCCTCCCCTGGGGCAGGCAGACACCCCTCACATCTTGCAGAGCTGCTGGGCACCTTGAAAAAGTGCCTGCAGGAGCCTACCTATGAGCAGCACCAGCCCTGTGGGGTTGGTTTTTTCCCTGGGGGATCCAGCCAGGGTGGTGGATGGGCCCTGTGCTCACTGGGGGGTCTTTATCCCATAGGATTTTCATATGAAAAGGACACACGATTGTATTTTGATGACACCTGCGTGGTACCAGAGCGGCTGGAGGGTAAGGGTCTGGCCTCAAAGGAGGGCTGAGGGGTGACCAGGGCTCATGGAGGGAAATTGAGGGCCAAGCCCCATGGTGGCTGGGATTTTACAGCCAAACTGTGCTACTGCAGTCCCCGGTGGCTGCTTGGCATCGCCACTCTGTCCTGTCCCCATGCTTGTCACCTGCCCCACGTCTCCCCCAGCACCTGTCTCATCTCTGCCCTGGTGGCCTGATTTTCACAGGGGGTCCTGGCACAGGGGCCATCCTGATGTCACTGTGCATATCCCCTGCTGGATAGTGCTACCCGGGGTGGGGGTGCTGAAGCAGCCATCTCTTGGGCAGGTAAAGTGAAGCAGGAGCCCACCCTGTACCGCGAGGGCCCTCCCTACCAGCGCCGTGGGTCCCTGCAGCTCTGGCAGTTCCTGGTCACCCTCCTGGACGACCCTGCCAATGCCCACTTCATCGCCTGGACTGGCCGGGGCATGGAGTTCAAACTGATTGAGCCCGAGGAGGTACGGGGTGGGGAACTGGCCCAGTGCCTGGTGTGCTGGAGTCAGGGGCTGCAGCCTGGGAGAGGCCACGGGGTGAGCCCAGGGGAGGCTGGAGGCTTGGATCCTGCCTGTGCTGTGGAGCAGTTTGTGCACAAGTGAGACTTGTGTCTACACTCCAAGCAGCTTTTGAGGGTGAGGGGGAAAAGCCAGCCCTGTGTCTGTGCTAAGCAGTCCTAGAAATTTGCCTTTCATCTCCTCTGCTGTCTCCAGGGCACATGCTCTGCTCCCGGAGCCACCGGCCGTCACCTGCTGTGGTGGCATTACCTCTGTGCCCTGCTGAGACCTGCCACTGCTCTGTGGCTCCTTCCCTGCCAAACTGCTGTAATCCATGGCTCCTTCCCTCCCAGCTGCTCCAATCCATGGCTCCTTCCCTCCCAACTGCTCCAGTCCATGGTTCCCTCCCTCTCAAGCTGCTCTGATTCTTTCCTGGGTTCCCAGCAGCAGCTCAGGGTGCTGAGCCAGACCTGTGCAGCTCTGCAGGAGGGGGACATAGAGGAAGAAAGTGTTTGGGGAGTAATTGAAAGCAGCTGCAGCACCAAACTGTGAATTGTGGGTAATTACCCATAATAACTCATACACTGTGCATGGAAATAGTGGTTTTTTTGAAGCAGCTTTTTTGGCAGGCTCCCTTAATCAGATGTCTTTTGATTCAGCCCCTGCTTTGGCAGCGGTGATGTTGTGGCAGCCGGTGCTGGGAGCTGGAGCACTTGGTGCAGCAGGCAGGGAGCTGCTCTGGGGGACAGCAGGGCTGCTTTCACCCCTGCCGGCCCAGCCCCCAGAAATGAGCCCCGACCACCCCACATTTTGGCTGTGATGGTGTCCAAGCTCTGGCTGGAACCTTCAGCTTTCTTCCCCCAGGTAGCGCGGCGCTGGGGCATCCAGAAGAACCGGCCGGCCATGAACTATGACAAGCTCAGCCGCTCCCTCCGCTACTACTATGAGAAGGGCATCATGCAGAAGGTGAGTGACCCCACTGCCCTGGGGAGAGGGGGGTGGGACTGTCACCCCAACATCCTGTTGGTCATAAAATCATAGAATCACAGACTAAAGGACCTTCAAGATCATCCAGATTGAACTCCCTGCATGGGCAGGGACACCTCCCACCAGCCCAGGTTGCTCCAAGCCCCATCCAACCTGCCCTTCAACACTGCCAGGGATGGGGCAGCCACAGCTTCCCTGGGCAACCTGGGCCAGGCTCTCACCACCCTCTAAGAGTAAAGAATTCCCTCCTACTCTCCCCGTGGGGTGCTGCTGCAGGGCCCCCTCTCACTGCTGCTCCTGCTCAGGTGGCTGGCGAGCGGTACGTCTACAAGTTCGTCTGCGATCCCGATGCCCTCTTCTCCATGGCCTACCCTGACAACCAGCGGCCCTTCCTGAAGACAGAGCCCGACTGCCCGGTGCCAGAGGAGGAGACAGTGCCCCTGACACACTTCGAGGACAGCCCTGCCTACCTCCTGGAGATGGATCCCTGTGGCAGCCTTCCCTACGCTGAGGGCTTCGCCTACTGACCCGGCACCACCAGCACTCGCGCAGCTGCTTGGGGCACAGACGGTTTTGTAAAGCTTATCTTTTTGGGTGAGGAGACACAAAAACCCCACAAACAACAACAAAAAAAGCCCAAACACACACACACAAATTGGAGGAATTCTAAAATGCCCTGTGTGTGTGTGACCACGGAATTCCCACCCTTACTGTCCAAGGGCTAGTGCACAGGACTGCCCGTGGCTGCTGCCTCCTGCCAAGCATTGGTGGGTTTTGAGGTCTTTTTTGGGCCAACAGCTCAAAGACACAGTCTCTGCCCTCCCCCCTCCCCAGACCCCCTGTTCCTCGCCAGCAAGCCTGGGAGTGGAGGGGAGGGGATGGTACTGACACCTCCAGGACTGGGCTGAGCTGGGGTGGCCACCTGGCAAATTGTCACGACAATCTGCTTTGCATCCAGCACGACCCGCGTAGCTGCCTTGTCTGGTGGAAAGGGCTTTGATTTGCACAGAGGAGGGATGTGGGGAGGCAAGGAGGGGGGGGCTGCCTGGGCCAGCACCCCCCCCTGGGGCTGACGTGTGCTGCATCCTACCCCCAACCCTCCAGGAGCCTTCTGCCTTCTTCCCAAACTTACCCCTTCCTTGCCCCAGCCTTGTGATAGAACCTGATATAACAGTTTCCCAGCCTCCCTTCCCCCAGGTCCTCTCTGTGCCCCTCACTCCTCCTCCCCAGCTCTGGCTGTGGACCTTGGGTTGCATTCTGGGGGGGGAGGGGACCCTAACACTATCTCCCTTTCCTCCTTTTTTTTTTTTTTTCGATGTTTTAGGGAAGAAAAAGGAAAAAAAAAAAAGCTTTTCTAAACTAATTTTTGTAGATTTTTTTGTATTTTAAGGCAAAGCTATTTTTTGCAGCCCGGCTGCTGTTGCTGGGGACCTCCCCCCCACACACACCCCTCCCTTGGCTTTCACAGGGACCTGCTTGCAGGGGGAGCCCCTGGTGCCTGTGGCTTGCCAGGACACCTGCTGAAGTATCTGGTCCACTCCATTTCACCATTCAGATCCTCTTCCCTGGGGGAGCCAGGGCAGAACTACAGGGCTGGCTCAGCTGCTTTCCCTCCCCCCTGCTCAGCATGGCCTCAGAGCTGGGCTGTAAAGCCACTGTGGGTAGAAACAGGGGGGTCCCCTTGCCCCCCTTCCCTCCAGCTCCCCCCTCCACCCCCTGACACTCCTTACCCACTCATATATTTCACACCTGCCTATCCACCCCCACCAGCTACATGTTTTTGTTGTAAATGCTGTATAGGATTTTTTTCTCTCTTCCTTAGTTAGCTTTGGTTGGATTTACTTTTTTTTTTTGACTGATTCATTTATTTTTTTGGGGGAAGTATGAAGATTAACTCTGGGTAGACTGGGTTGCTGTCCTTGCAAGGGCCTGCCCTGGGCCAGGGGAGGGGTGTTTGGTTGCAGAAACCTCCCCCAGCCTTAGGGACAAGGTTTTTTTCAGGGGTCTACAGTGCAGAAGGGGTTAATCTGAGAACTGATTTGAAATCTTTACTGGAGCAGGGCTGTGTATCTCCTGCAAAGCTGCATTACATTCTGTACTGTGTACAATAAAGGATCTTGCTTTCTGTTCAGCCCTGCCCTCCTGAGTGCCTGCTTTGCCTGTGCTGGGAAGAAGCTTCTGGATGTGCTTTTGGGAGGACAGAAATGTTCCAGGATTGAGCCTGTTGCTTACAGTGTAAGGGGCTGGGTATCCTTTGTAGGAGCTGGGACCAGGTGGGTGGCCAGGGCTGCCTCTTCCCAGGGCAGCTCCCACAGCTTTCAGAAAGTCCATGTCCAATGAGACAATCCTCTTTTTCCCAGCTAGGTGCCATTTAATATTGCTTCTTCTCCAAGGTTACTCAGCAAATGTGTCCAGCTGCCTCTCTGTCCCTCTCCTTTGGAAACTTAAGCCCCCATCACCAAGCTGGGGGAACACAGCACTTGCAGTCAGAGAGGAAAGTCTCTGCAGGAGCTGCTGGTCCCGATTCCCCCAGCACTTCCTGGCCCTGCTTCTAGACTGGGGGTAAAAAAACAAACCCAGCAGAGAAGCAGAGTCTGCAAAAGGCTGAAGAAGATGGGTGGAGGGCAAGGGCTGCTCCACAGGGACTTGACTCCAGGGAAGGGTCTGTGTTTATTCTGGCCAGGCTGGAGAAAAGCTCAAACCCCCCTGGAACTGTCTGGTCACTTTGACCTCTATTTCAGCTGGTCAAAGCAGGCTGAGCTGGGGTGTCCACCAGCCCTGTCCCCTTGCAGGGCAGTGGGGCATTGTTACCTGAGGTGCCACTGACTCTTTTCTTGCAGGCTGCTGTCACAGCCCCGCCCGGCACCACCAGCACTCGCGCAGCTGCTTGGGGCACAGACGGTTTTGTAAAGCTTATCTTTTTGGGTGAGGAGACACAAAAACCCCACAAACAACAACAAAAAAAGCCCAAACACACACACACAAATTGGAGGAATTCTAAAATGCCCTGTGTGTGTGTGACCACGGAATTCCCACCCTTACTGTCCAAGGGCTAGTGCACAGGACTGCCCGTGGCTGCTGCCTCCTGCCAAGCATTGGTGGGTTTTGAGGTCTTTTTTGGGCCAACAGCTCAAAGACACAGTCTCTGCCCTCCCCCCTCCCCAGACCCCCTGTTCCTCGCCAGCAAGCCTGGGGGTGGAGGGGAGGGGATGGTACTGACACCTCCAGGACTGGGCTGAGCTGGGGTGGCCACCTGGCAAATTGTCACGACAATCTGCTTTGCATCCAGCACGACCCGCGTAGCTGCCTTGTCTGGTGGAAAGGGCTTTGATTTGCACAGAGGAGGGATGTGGGGAGGCAAGGAGGGGGGGGCTGCCTGGGCCAGCACCCCCCCCTGGGGCTGACGTGTGCTGCATCCTACCCCCAACCCTCCAGGAGCCTTCTGCCTTCTTCCCAAACTTACCCCTTCCTTGCCCCAGCCTTGTGATAGAACCTGATATAACAGTTTCCCAGCCTCCCTTCCCCCAGGTCCTCTCTGTGCCCCTCACTCCTCCTCCCCAGCTCTGGCTGTGGACCTTGGGTTGCATTCTGGGGGGGGAGGGGACCCTAACACTATCTCCCTTTCCTCCTTTTTTTTTTTTTTCGATGTTTTAGGGAAGAAAAAGGAAAAAAAAAAAAAGCTTTCTAAACTAATTTTTGTAGATTTTTTTGTATTTTAAGGCAAAGCTATTTTTTGCAGCCCGGCTGCTGTTGCTGGGGACCTCCCCCCCACACACACCCCTCCCTTGGCTTTCACAGGGACCTGCTTGCAGGGGGAGCCCCTGGTGCCTGTGGCTTGCCAGGACACCTGCTGAAGTATCTGGTCCACTCCATTTCACCATTCAGATCCTCTTCCCTGGGGGAGCCAGGGCAGAACTACAGGGCTGGCTCAGCTGCTTTCCCTCCCCCCTGCTCAGCATGGCCTCAGAGCTGGGCTGTAAAGCCACTGTGGGTAGAAACAGGGGGGTCCCCTTGCCCCCCTTCCCTCCAGCTCCCCCCTCCCTGCTGCACCTCCTGACACTCCTTCACCACTCATATATTTCACACCTGCCTATCCACCCCCACCAGCTACATGTTTTTGTTGTAAATGCTGTATAGGATTTTTTTCTCTCTTCCTTAGTTAGCTTTGGTTGGATTTACTTTTTTTTTTTGACTGATTCATTTATTTTTTTGGGGGAAGTATGAAGATTAACTCTGGGTAGACTGGGTTGCTGTCCTTGCAAGGGCCTGCCCTGGGCCAGGGGAGGGGTGTTTGGTTGCAGAAACCTCCCCCAACCTTAGGGACAAGGTTTTTTTCAGGGGTCTACAGTGCAGAAGGGGTTAATCTGAGAACTGATTTGAAATCTTTACTGGAGCAGGGCTGTGTATCTCCTGCAAAGCTGCATTACATTCTGTACTGTGTACAATAAAGGATCTTGCTTTCTGTTCAGCCCTGCCCTCCTGAGTGCCTGCTTTGCCTGTGCTGGGAAGAAGCTTCTGGATGTGCTTTTGGGAGGACAGAAATGTTCCAGGATTGAGCCTGTTGCTTACAGTGTAAGGGGCTGGGTATCCTTTGTAGGAGCTGGGACCAGGTGGGTGGCCAGGGCTGCCTCTTCCCAGGGCAGCTCCCACAGCTTTCAGAAAGTCCATGTCCAATGAGACAATCCTCTTTTTCCCAGCTAGGTGCCATTTAATATTGCTTCTTCTCCAAGGTTACTCAGCAAATGTGTCCAGCTGCCTCTCTGTCCCTCTCCTTTGGAAACTTAAGCCCCCATCACCAAGCTGGGGGAACACAGCACTTGCAGTCAGAGAGGAAAGTCTCTGCAGGAGCTGCTGGTCCCGATTCCCCCAGCACTTCCTGGCCCTGCTTCTAGACTGGGGGTAAAAAAACAAACCCAGCAGAGAAGCAGGGTCTGCAAAAGGCTGAAGAAGATGGGTGGAGGGCAAGGGCTGCTCCACAGGGACTTGACTCCAGGGAAGGGTCTGTGTTTATTCTGGCCAGGCTGGAGAAAAGCTCAAACCCCCCTGGAACTGTCTGGTCACTTTGACCTCTATTTCAGCTGGTCAAAGCAGGCTGAGCTGGGGTGTCCACCAGCCCTGTCCCCTTGCAGGGCAGTGGGGCATTGTTACCTGAGGTGCCACTGACTCTTTTCTTGCAGGCTGCTGTCACAGCCCAGCCACTTCCCAAAACAGGGCAAGGGAGAGACTGGAGGTCCTTACTTGCTGTGATGCTCTGCAGCACTACACTTACCTCAGTCCTTGCCTGGCTGCCAGTAGATCCTTGAGCCTCTCTTCTTCCAGCATGCCCAAAGTATGAGGCTGAGCAGAGGAGCATGGCTGTCTCCTAGGGCAAAACAGCAAAGCCAATTCACCCTCTGTGAAGCCTTCCAGAAGTTACATCAGCTGCTCAGCCCTGGAAAGCCTCTCCTCACATTCCCTAGGGAGCTCCATGGCACCCAGCCTTGATGTTTGGGCAAGCAAACCTCCAAATGCTGTGCAGGTAGGCTCTCCTGTGTGGGCAACCTATGCCCACCTGGCAGCAGAGCAACATTCCAGAGGGAAGGAGCTGCAGGTGAGTCTTCCTCATCATGCCAGGGCCTGCAACAGGAGCAGTGGGTGCCCACATCCTGCACCCACACGGGGGGGCCCTCAGTCTGGTGAACCCCTTGCTTTCTACAAAGCTTTGTCCTCTGCCTAGGACCATGGAACCCAAGTCAAACAAGAGGCAAATGAGAAAAAAACAACCAACCCAACCACCACCTTGCTGGTGAGCTGAGCTCCAGCTGATGCCCAGTAATCCCATCCTGCTGGGGACTGCAGCAGCCTGAGTCCCAGGGCTCAGGATGGAGCAGAGGGGGACCTGGGGGCACCGGCAGTGCTGCCGGCGGGCAGGTGGCCCTGGGTGGGGGGATCTCAGCCTGGAGGCCTGACCAGGGGGTGGGACCAGTGAGGGCAGGAGGCAAGGACTGAGCAGATAAGGCAAAGCTTTCCAAAGCCTGCCTCAAGCAGCTTGTCAAGCCACAACCCAAGCAGCCCTATAAATCCTGCAGGGACAGGGCTGGGGGTCCCAGGGACAGGGCTGGGGGCCCCAGGGACAGCCCAGGCCCTGCTCTTGCCAAGGGACAAGGACACAAAAAAGGCTTTTTCCTACATCAGCCCCCTCAGTGTGGGACAAAAGGCTTCAGAGCCCAGAGGGTTTGATGCCACACTGGCCTTGGAGGACTCAGGGCTTCACAAGTTTGCTGCTCCTCTCACCCTGCTGCACTTTGCACACCAGAGGCTTTTGCTCCCTGCTGAGGGAATGGAGCTGATTTGGGTGCACAGTCCCACTCACCCCTTCCCCAGGGGACAAGCCACAGCTGTCCAAGGGGCAGGGCCACCACCATGCCATCTCCAGGACCACCTGCCCTGGTCCCCTCCTCACACACTGCAGCACTATCTGCTTCCTGCCTTCATCCCACTCACCGCCAGCTGCTGGGGAGGATGAAAAGGAGTGAGCAGAGAGGATGGGAAGGATGAAGCAACATTTTGGAGAGGATTCATCCACCCAAGCTGGGCAAAACCCTGGTGCTGGTGTTGGCCTCTCCGACCTTCCATCTCCCTCCTCAGATCCTAGGGTAACAGGACCATCAGTAATTCAGGATGCACAATTTGTGATGCTGTGTGAACAGACAATAAAATGGCAGCTGGTATTGAAAGGGGATAAATATGTTTCTCCTCTTTTCTTCTCCTCACAGTCTTACACTGTGCACCAAACTATTCCCTCCCTGCACTCAGGGCTCAGTCTTACCCCATAATAAGAAAGCTGTTCAGATGAGAGGCACATGGTAAAAATAATTTGGCAAAGAGGAGCCCATAAAAAGGAGAATATCATTACAACCCCCTACACATCCATAATTCACTGAGTGCATTTCTGCTTTCCCCATCTCAGAAGGATATAGGTGGACTGGGAAATGTTCAAGAAGCAATAGAGATAGCCAGAGGTCTGCAGCAGCTCTTACACAGGAGCATATAAATAGCCTAGAAATTCCATCTGGGGCAGGATTTGTGGCTCAGGGGCTTCATATTTAATAGTTCAGGATGGAGTTTTCCATCCTTGACTGCAAGAGCATTAATGGGAAGCATTATTTGCCCACACAGCTTGTTCCTACAGCAACCAGCAGGCCCAGCCAGCCTGGCCAGCTACCAGGAGCAGAGGTGGGCATGGTGGGCAGCAGCAGCAAGACACAGCCCCCCACCCTGGACAATGTCCCTTTGCCCCTCATGGTCACCTCATACCTGGGCTTTGCAGCTTGTGTACCTGGCTGCTGGTGGCTCTGGCTGAGGGGGACAGGTCACATCACAGCAAGTCCTCTCCTTCCCTGGCTGCACGTGTGAAGCCAACTTCAATATGGGTGAGCTACAGCAAAAGAAAAAAAGAAATACAGCAAAAAGTTTGGGCTGGTGAGTAATTAAAAGGTGAGGACCACTCACCTACTAGGCCTGTGCTCTCACCCAGGGGTGTGCAGGGCAGCTCCACCTCATGGAGATCCATCCTGTGCTCCTGGTAGTACAGCTGGAAGGATCTTTGGCTTCCAAAATGTGGTTGCATTTATACTCAGGGGTATAAATGTGGCAGGGAAGACTCCAGCCACAGCCTGTGTCCCTGGGCTTTATTCTGCTTTAGGCTACAGGCAGGCTGACTGTCATGGGGGACATGGGTCCTGACCACCAGCTCCAAGTCTCCCACTCCTGGGTAGGCTGTAGGTAGAGGGAGACCCCTGAAACCACCTTCTCCTGTGCTCCCAATTGAAGCAGGGGCTGCACAAATACCTTGGCAGGTCTGAGCCCTCCAGCGTTGAGTTTCCAGCCTCACAGCTGGCAATAAAACCTTCACAAGCCACTTAAGTGGCTTTTGAAACCATTAGCCAAGTGCTGCATCCGATGCTCTCCCTGCCTCAAGGGAGGCTTCGTCATTCCTTGCCCCTTTTTGGAGAGGCAGCCACAAGAAGCTTCTCAGGGGCTCCAGGGGGAGGGGATGGGGATGGATTGGGCAGGGTATAACCCACCTCCTCACGGCAGGAACCTGGGGGAGATCTCTCCTGCACTGGGAGTGTCCATCAGCTCACCTGGCTGGGTTCTGGGTGGGGACCCCACAAGGTGGCTGAGCCAGAGCAAAAGGTGCAAGATCAAGAGGTTTTGTTTGAGCTGGTAACAGAGGGAACAGAGGAGGGAGCTGGTGACTTGTCTAGTGCACAAGCTGTGTCATCTTTCTTTGAAGTTTTTTTTTAGTTTAATAGAAATCAAAACATCCTGAGGAGAACATGTAGTGACTGAGGCCTCAAAGGAGGAGCTCCCACAATAATGAGCTGGCAGAGCTGCTGCCCTTGCAAGTGCAGCCAAGCTGATCATCCCTGTCCCTGCCATGGACTTTGCCAAGGGTCATGAAGGGTTCCAGGGAAGAAAAACTCCTCAAACGGAGCAGCCAGACCAACCAAGGTACCAGCCTGGGCAGTACTCCTTGTTCTGGTACCCTCTGAGGGCAGTTCCCTGCTGCTGCCCCAACACTTCCCCCTGCAAGGCTGCAAGAGGAGGCACCAAGGGTGACCTGCACTCAGGCTGGCAGGAATCTCTTTAAAAATCAGCTCTTACCTTTCTGGCTGTCTCGGACCCAGGAGAGGGCAGCAGCAGCCCAGGCTGCAGCCCCAGCTTCCCTTCCCGAAGCTCCTCTTCCTCTCCTAAAGGACTCAGAGGAGGCTGAGCAAGAAAAGTGATTTATATAGGGAGCAAACAGAAAGCAAAACCACAGCAGGCAGGCCAGTGGTACCCTCCTGGGCCACAGAATTGTTTGCTGTCAAGGTGGAAGTGGAAAGAAACTGCTTTGAAAACAAACAGGAACTGTCAGGGCAACCTTTTGTTCTTTTGATGTCCCTGATCACTGTCTGGGTGCTTTGTACAGCACCAGAAAGTAAGGTGAGGATGCTGGGGATGTTCCCAAGAGAGGTGGCAGGTAAACACAGGCAACGACACATACTTAATGCTGCTGCAGAGACGCTGAAAGCCCATGAGATCCTCCTGCTCTTCCCTCCCTGAGCTGCCTGAAGGCAGCACACAAGGGAAGCTCCTACCTCTCCACTTCGACACCCCAAACATGGGCTCTGAGGTTCCCAACTGAACACCCTGAAACTCATCCTGCACGTTTGCACTCCCAGCATCACCTTTTTAGGGCAGCACCACCCTGTGCAGCTGTGGCCCTGCCTTTCCAGCCAGCCAGCCTGGCAGCATCCTCCTGGATTGACTGAATGAGCTCACCAGGGTGAGTCACGGGTGACTGGGAGGAGGAGGACATCCTCACAGCTCACTCCTCACCACCACTGTGACAACACCACCCAGAGCCAACCTGGCTTTTGCTGCAGGTGCTTCCATTTGCAGCCCAGAAAGCCAACAGGGTCCTGGGCTGCACCAGAATATGGCCAGCAGGTCAAGGGAGGGGATTCTCCCTCTCTACTCGGCTCTTGTGAGACTCACCCCCTGCAGTGCTGGGTCCAGTTCTGGAGGCCCCAGTATAAAAAGGACATGGAACACCATGGAGATGCCCAGAGGGCTGGAGCAGCTCTGCTCTGGAGCCAGGCTGGGAGAGTTGGGGTGTTCAGCCTGGAGAAGAGAAGGCTCCAGGGAGACCTTAGAGCACCTTCCAGAGCCTGAAGCCCTGTCCCTGAAGTGTTGAAGGGCAGGTTGGATGGGGCTTGGAGCAACCTGGGCTTGTGGGAGGTGTCCCTGCCCAAACTATTCTATGATTCTCTGCACATGTTGTTGGGTGGCAGAGTGTCCCTCTCCTGGCTGGCAGCATAAGGCTGAGCCCACAGCCACATGGCCTCTGCTCTCAGTCAGGCTCCACGGATTTTTTTAATCTTTTTTTTTTTTTTTTTTTTTAGTTCACACCCTCTGAAATCACAGCAAAGTGCAAAATTGTTGCTTACCAAAGCTGTTCTCCTGAAATGAGTCATGAAAGAGGGAGCTGGAGCTTTGTCACTGTGCCAGACACAGCCTGGTTGCTTCTCTAAATGTAACCACACAGCAGAGCAGAGCTTCATCCTGCATGTCATGCAGCCTCCACCCAGAGCCTGGGCAGAGTCACTCCTGCATTATTCCCACCTGTTTCATGACCAGCCCTTTTCACCCCATTTTTGGGTGAAGGCCCCACATACCTGTAAGCTGGCCCTGATTCTGTTGCTTTAACTTTGTGCACAACCAGGAGCTCTTGTTTCTCTGCATGGATTGAAGCTCAGAAGGTGTTGATCAGGGGGATCTGCTGAGGAGATCCACAGGTCCCATTGCACATGCTGGAAAAGCCTCTGTGAGCTGTTGAACTTGAAAGTGCTGGGTTAATGAGTGCAATGGTCTTCAACATTTTTAATGCAGTAGCAATTTGGTGATGCCATGATTTGTACCAGGCCAGAAGCTTGTCTGAGAAGCTACCACTGTCTCCAGCAATCCTGCAAAATAGATATATTTATTTTTAATTCTTCTACTCAGAAAACCATTCATCCAAACTTATTGTTGCCTCTTCCATCCATCACCCCCTCCCTGGTGGCACCAGGGCAAAGGAGAGGCTTTGGAAGGAAGGACCAGCAACAATTATCTTCACATCTGATACTGGGTCCACAGCAGCTACTGGGGAGGCATAGAAAAATCATAGCCCAACTTCTGAACCTATGAAGGCCACCAGGTTGATGCACTGCATAGAGCCCACATTGTTTTTTCCCCTGAGATGATGTCTTATCATGTCCTAAGTAGGCAAAGCCAATGGGATTGATGTCTCCTTGCTGCTTGAGAAAAGCCAACCCACAATATTTGACCTCTTACTGTCATTTGGAGTTCAGTTCCTTACCTTTAGGTTTTGGACATCTGGTTTTGGCAGGGGGTTGGAACTGGATGATCATTAGGGTCCCTTCCAACCAAGTGTGTGATTCGATGATTTCATCCCCCAGGTGAGAGGATTTGACAAGATCTGGTCTGATAATTTCATTTTTCTTTCCAAGTGCTGCTTGTTTGCAGCACTGTTGAAACATGTCCCAGGCTGCGCTCCCTCAGGCAGCCCCAAAGCTTGCCCATGTGTGTCAGCATTTAAAAATGAATTCATACCTTTGTCATGGAGGAGACATAAATGGACAGGATCAGCCAGGTGATCATAATCTGGAGCCTGAGGTGATATATGATGAAAAGTACTATGGGTCAAGTAAATGAGGTGTTGGAAGGGAGCTGAGAAGTGGAGCTCTGTGGCACCAGAGAGGCACAGAGTCAGCAGGGCTGGAAGGGACCTCTTGAGATCATCCAGTCCAACCCCCTGCCAGAGCAGGATCACCTAGAGCAGATCCCACAGGAACACATCCAACAGGTTTGGAATGTCTCCAGGGATGAAGACTCCAGCACCTCTCTGGGCAGCCTGTCCCAGGGCTCTGTTACTCTCACAGTAAAGAAGTTTTTCCTTACCTTTAGCTTGAACCTCCCGTGCTCCAGCTTGCACTACGTTCCAGCAGCCCCAAAGCTCCAAGAACGTCATCACCACCAAGAACTGCCATCAGAAATGGTATTACCTGGACTTCCTTTGTGCAAAAATCAGGAGCCAAGAAGCAGAGCATGGCCTTGGCCACTGCTTGAGCAAATAGACTCAGGAAAAGTCTTTGAAAGGTTCTCCTGCTGCGATCTGGTGTGCGCTGCTCCATGGAGCAGCCAAAGGGCAGCCTGCAGAAGAGATGCCCTGCATTCCCACTTCAAACAACCTTTTGGGGTTATTGTTGGGTTTCTTAGATAAATTACGTCCCTGGAAAAATGAAAACAGAAAAATTCTCTGCAGACTGCTTTCCTCTAGGACACATGGGAGCCACACAGGTCCAAGAACAAGCTCTGACTCCTGGCCTGATCTCATAGCTATAGGAATGCAGTCACACTTTTATGGGCATGTATTTTATTTTTTATGACTTGGTATGAACTTTTCATTTGGTTGAGCTTTTTACTGGACTTTGTATCTGGCCTTCAAAGGCAATCACAGCAGCTACTGGAAAACTCTGGCAGACCTTGAAAAAAATTCTTTCCCAAAGTTCAGAGAACCTCAAACTTTTCTTGCAGCTTCCCTGTGACTGATCAGGGGGATTATTTTGTGCTCCCCTCCTGATCTCTCCCCTCACACAGAGATCCATGAGCCTTTGAAAGCTCTGGCAGCTGGTTGACTTACCAGGGCATTCACATGTTGCTCCTGGCCCTGGTCCCACCAGCGGCGGCTGGTCCAGGCTGGCAGCTCTGATCTTCTTGCCAGCTGGGATCCGTGCTGACTGGCTCTGTACTTCTTCTTATGCAAAAAGCAGCTGGGGGTGACAGAACAAAGCCAGTTTTGGGGCACCGCAGACACTCCTTTGCCTCGAATCATCTGTTTGTTTGAAGAAAGGTCTGGTGAAGAAGGGATGGCAGAGCCAGCCTGGTAAGATCAGCGGCTCCTTGAGGCTGAAAAAGCTCTGCCTGCTTCCAGTGGAGGGTCCTAAATTCAATTTGCATCATCTGGACTGAGGAATGTTCTAGGCAGTAGGTTCACCTTCTTCCAAGCAGCCAGAGAAGCTGAAGTGATCTCAGTCTTGCAGCAGATGTCACTTGTGTTTCTGCCCTGCTTCTTCTCCTGTCAATGAAAAGAAAACAACCTGTGAAGGCCTTAATTTATCAGACTTGCACCTGCGTTAGATACTGAAGCACGGAACAACAGTGTCAGGGAGTGACACTGAGCTTCCCTGGAAAATTGCAAGACCAGACTTCCTCATTTTCAAACTTGGGGTTTAGCTTTGTGGTGTTTTAGACCCCAAGAAAAAGGCTCACCCTGTTATTTTTCTATATTCTTCCTTCAGTGCTCACAGCCTTCAAGGGGTTCTTTTTGGGCACAGTTAAACTGAATCTGAAGCAGGTTTCCAGTCCCTCAGACATCTTCCTGAAAAGATCAGGCCCCTCAGGCATTCCAATGTTTTTGCCAACAGGTTCCTTGATGTGCTTCTCATCCATGTGTGGCTCCTTCCATTTCTTTGCTGTTGTTGTTTGGTTTGGGGATTTTTGATATCTAGTATTTATCACATTCGTGGGCATACATTTACCACCGATTCATTATCCTCTCAGAGCAACACCAAAACAATGCAAGCTCCTCAATTAAAGTCAAGAAAACAGTAATTTAATGGACTGCTAGCAGAGCCTTTACATTTCCTCTGTGCAAGTGGTTTGACAGATGGAGTTTAAATACTCCCTCAGAAAAGCCTTTAGCCTCTTTAAATAATTTGACCCACTGTGGTAGCAGTAGAACTAGTAGCAATAGCACTAGTAGTTGTAGCACTAGTAGCTGTACTAGTGGTAGCACTAGTGGTGCTGTTAGTGGTGGTCTCATAATTTAGATCAAATAGTTCCAGACTCCAGCAAGTTTATTACTTCCAATAATACATAGCTTTAACTCCACTTTGTGAATACATTCCTCTCCCTCAAAGACAAAAAAATGTGTCAGTATTTTCAGTAGTGCTGTTCTACCTCTCCAGGAAAGCAACAAAAAAGGAGGACACAAATATTCAAGACACCTTTTCCTAGCTTCAACTAATCTACCATTAGCCACACTTCCCAGGCTCAGAGCATCCTCCTGGTGAGGACCTACATGGTGTACCCAAAGCCTGGTGGCACCAGACTTTCAGCAGGCAAGACAGGCTTCAAACATAAGACTTCTGGGGTTGTTTGCTCCTTTTCAAATGCCAGTCATGCTTTCTCCTTCTCCACTCTGCATAAATGCATGCTTGTCAGCCCTAATAAAAGAGAATCTGTGCCAGGCAACGGGGCCACAGCAGCTGGGATGATGCTGGCAGGACAGCACTCAGCTCTTGAGTGGCAGCAGATGTTTCCAAAAGGGCTGGTTTCTCTTGGGAGAGAAAACAAAATGCTGGGTCAGATTGGTCATGGGGGTCCCACATCTTTCCCCAGGAACTCTGGCAGCAAACCTACACTTCAAGTGTTGAGATTGGCCATCTCCTGGCTGAGGAAGTGGGAGCAAAGTATGTTTAAGCAGCTCACCAGTGATTTTTTTTTTTCTTTTGAAGTGCCATTTAGGTTGGAAAAGACCTTTAAGATCATCAAGGCCAAGCATTAACCCAACTCTGCCAAGTCCACTGCTAACCCAAGTCCTTCAGCACCACATCTACATGACTTTTAGACACATCCAGGATGGTGACTCCACCACTTCCCTGGGGAGCCTGTGCCAGGGCCTGACAACCCTTTATCTGAATAAATTTTTCCTAATATCCAATATAAACCTCCCCTGGTACAACTGGAGGCCTCTTCCTCTCATCCTATCTCTTATTAGTTGCAAGAAGAGGCCAACCCCCACCTCACTACAAACCTGCTTTCAAGGAGTTGCAGAGAGCAATAAGATTGCTTCTCACCCTGTTTTTCTCCAGATTAAAGAGCCCCAGCTCTCTCAGCTACTCCTTGCAAGACTTACCCCCAAGACCCTTTACCAGTTCTGTTGCCCTTCTCTGTACCCCCTTAAACATCAAGCTAACAGAAGTATGAGCGAAGGGCATGAAACAGGATGAGCAGGAAATTTTAAACACGGGACTGAAGTTTTCAGTGCTTTGCTTCTGAGCTTAGCTTCCTAATTCAGTATTTGACATAAGTAGAGATGTATCTTCAAGTCTTCCTGCAGTGATGGAGACAAACTCTAGTGCTGTCTGCTGGTCTACAGACTGAGAAAAGAGATGAAATGCCTTCTGAGCTAAAGCTCTGAAATATGCTTGTAATGAAGCTGGAAATTCCCTTCCCAACACTTTTTTTTTCTTTCCTGTGAGAGAGGAAGCTGCTTTTTGTTGTTTTATTAAATTTCATTTGACCTTGCCTGGTCATAGGCTGCATGTCATGTGAGTGACCAGGAGCACTCCATTTCCCACAGACTCTGCTTGAACATGCAGTGCACTTCCAGGTCCTGGGTGACAGTGTAAAGTTCAACCAAAAGACACTCTCCTTGGCAGTGCTGGGGGCTCAAAATCCCACTGGGTCAAATTATTTAAAGAGGCTAAAGGCTTTTCTGAGGGAGTATTTAAACTCCATCTGTCAAACCACTTGCACAGAGGAAATGTAAAGGCTCTGCTAGCAGTCCATTAAATTACTGTTTTCTTGACTTTAATTGAGGAGCTTGCATTGTTTTGGTGTTGCTCTGAGAGGATAATGAATTGGTGGTAAATTTATGCCCACGAACATGATAAATACTAGATATCAAAAATCCCCAAACCAAACAACAACAGCAAAGAAATGGAAGGAGCCACACATGGATGAGAAGCACATCAAGAAACCTGTTGGCAAAAACATTGGAATGCCTGAGGGGCCTGATCTTTCCAGGAAGGTGTCTGAGGGACTGGAAACCTGCTTCAGATTCAGTTTAACTGTGCCCAAAAAGAACCCCTTGAAGGCTGTGAGCACTGAAGGAAGAATATAGAAAAATAACAGGGTGAGCCTTTTTCTTGGGGTCTAAAACACCACAAAGCCAAACCCCAAGTTTGAAAATGAGGAAGTCTGGTCTTGCAATTTTCCAGGGAAGCTCAGTGTCACTCCCTGACACTGTTGTTCCGTGCTTCAGTATCTAACGCAGGTGCAAGTCTGATAAATTAAGGCCTTCACAGGTTGTTTTCTTTTCATTGACAGGAGAAGAAGCAGGGCAGAAACACAAGTGACATCTGCTGCAAGACTGAGATCACTTCAGCTTCTCTAGTTGCCTGGAAGAAGGTGAATCTACTGCCAGGGTTTGAGAAAGGAAAGGTACAAGTGAGGCTGTGGTTGAAGCAAGGTCAGGTCTAGGTCACGATAAGCATTGCTTATCATGGAAATCCTTGTCATGGAAATCCTCAAGCCAAGACAGCGTTTCTGCTCCTTACCCTTTTAGATAAAAGCAAGTGTTTCCATTGACTGAATGCAGATCTGTTATACAGAAATGGAGGATGAAGACAGCACTGGGAGGGAAGAGGATAATCCTTCCCGGAGGGAGTTCTGTGAGCTAAGGAGTGCTGAAGCTCATGTTCCTCCAGGCTCCACACTCTGACCTTGCCATTCCCTGCTGGAACAACACACAGGCCACTCTCATCTGCAAAATACTCCACTAAAATACTTCAGATGCCGTTTCCTCATCTCTAATCCTTTCTCCCTCCTCCTGCTACTCCCTAGGCATGTCCCATCCCTCCACCCTTCCACAGCAACAGCCTCCCCTTCCCCTGTGCCTCCCAGACTGTTCTGGTGGGACAGCAAGGCAGGGGGCAGCAAAAGCTTGGCTGGATTTTACACGTGCCAAGGGACTGCTCATTAATGGGGTGAAAAGCAGCTACTTTTCCCGGTGCTAAAAGAAGCTCTGGCCCCAGTCCCTGCTGTCCTTTAGCAAAAGGGGATGAAACTGGACAGTGGACTTAAAAGCAACCAGAGACAAGGAGCCAAACCCTCCAATACAGATTGTATGCATCAGTAAATCTTCCTTAGAACAGATGATGGGAGCAAAACAGCTTCAAAAAATTAAGGACTTTCACTACAAGCAATTTTCTCAGGCACCAAAACAGGACTTTCACTACAAGCAATTTTCTCAGGCAGGTAACTGGAAATACTGGAGAAGGGATGGGAGGGAAAGGTGAGATGGCTAATTTGGGTGTTTTCCTGTTTTGATGCTGGAAGAGGAACACCAGCCAGGCTTTCAGTATGGAGTGTAACAGTATTAGCCTTGGTATTTACATTCTTGGTGTTCTAAATAAATGAGAGATGCTGCCTAGACCTTCACCAATCATAAAAAAGGGAAATGTTTATTGGGCAGACAAACAATCAACCCTGATGTCTCCTATCACGTCGGAGCAGCCAAAAGAGTCACAGATCTGTTGAGATTGTGGAAGAGCTCTGGAAGTACTCTGAAATGCCTAAACATTGCAACTAAAACTGGACACAACAGAAATACTTGGCTGAATCAGGCTTCCCTGTTGCTTCTCAAACATACAGCAGTGTGCACAGTTCTGTTTGCTGTTTATTTGGGTAGCCAGGCTGGTGCCAATGTGGTTACTACAGGAGTTAGAAGGGTGCAAGCATCACCCTGGTGTAACACCAAGTGCAAGGAGAGCAGCACTGTTTAGCTCTGGTTGCAGGGACCAGGGAATGCAAGAGGAAAGATAAAAGCCAGAGAAGTCTGAAACCTATTTGTGGGTTCTTCTTTATCAGCAGTTTCCAGACTGAGTCTTGTCTGCCTCTGTAACCCCCTTCCCACCCACACACATTCCTTTCCAGCAATGCTGCTTTATTTGGCTTATCATTATCTTTTTCTTAAACCTACTTAATTGGGTGTATTTAACTCTTCATATTCCTTAATAGGTTCTCTGCTACCACTTGTTTACTGAAAAAAAAGCCAACCCAGTCATAGCGTTAATTGTGACATTTCAAAACAGCATCTAAATTGAGAAAGCTCTTGACAGTCCCAGTGTCCCACTGTGCCAGCTCCATTAACTCACATACACTTCATAAAAAACTAGGCATGATAAGACAAGCTGGACTTTATGAGCTGCAAAACTGCCCAAGTCAAAGTCTACTCACAACCAGGGTATTTCCAGAAATCCCAAGTCTACTTTTTCATAAGCTCCTTGAAGACAACAAAGCTTCACCTCCCTGCAATGAGCTAAACTGCTTTTACAGCATCAGTTGCAGATCAGAGGGGATCCTCTCTGTGCTCCTCAAAGTGAGAGCAGTGGTAGAGTTTGTCATGTACACTGTACCTGGTCTACATTTCCACAGCCAGATCCATCAGGAATCCAAGGAAGAAAACTCCAAGTGGGAGAGGTGCCAGCAAAACCCTGAAGGCTGATATAATTATGTCAGAAAGAAAAGCAAAAAACACCACAAAAACCCTCAGCAATTTGGTTTTATCTGGGGAACTGCTGCAAGTTTTACTCACACAAAAATGCACCAACCTCAGGGCACCATCAGCTGCACCCACACTGGGAATTTTGTCAGCATAACACACACAACCCCCTCTCCCCAGCTCTTAATACTGTAGCCAAAGTCTGCCTAGACACTGCCAAAGGCAGCACAGGAAGGAGAGAATGGGAGCATAGCCCTCCTAACTGCTAGCAGAAACCTGCCATACAGCTACAACTGAAAAGCAAAGGCTTTGCTTTACTTTCAAACCCTTCTGTGACTTCTGAACAGAAACAGTAAAGTCTCTCTCAACACAGGGTGTGGGAGGGAAATCAGGAAAAAAAAAAAAAAAAAGAAAACAAACAAACAAACCAGCGAAAAAATTCACAACATGCCACATGTTCTTCATCCAGAGCACTGCTTTCCTGTGGAACAAGGCGCCACTAAGCAGGGTGTATTCCATGAATATTTGGCAGAGAAGAGGCTCCATGGCCTTCCCCTGCCAACAGCAGCAAGGCCCCACTTCTACCAGGAAAACCAGCACATTTCTGACATGGTAACAACATGGGTTAAACCCCCAGCATGAGCCCCACGAGTTGTAGTTTTAACACGTTAACATGTTCTACCAGGGGAAAAGCTGAAGTATTTTTAGCATGGCCTGAGTGTCTCTGCACTGTTCTGGCCTTTTTTGGAATTTTTAACTCTGGAAACAAATACAATACCCTTTGCAACAGTGAAACACCACCTATTTTCTTTTATTGTTTGCCACAAAGATGACCATGAGTTGTACTTCCAAAGACATTAAAGGAGAAACATAAATCAGCAACTTTTGATACAGCTTTCCCCAGTCACACCACCAGACAGTTCATTTACTGTTTCTCTAATTCCTGCCTGTGCCTGCAAGCCTTTCCTACTTAAATACTTAGCTCTGATGGAATCTCACAGGAGAAAACATTTTTCTTCATTATGAAATTCAATCCTGAGCTGTTGCTAGAAGGTGTGAGGAGATAACCACACACATTTACAAACTGCATCCCATGCCACTGCCTTCTGCTCCTGCCTCACACACAGCCACTCAGTCTGACTTCCAAGGTATGTCAAGGAGAAGCATCTGACAGCAGTTAAGTTGGTTTTTATCACAAGAAAACCCCACAGCTGCATCATGCCCTCCACCGTGCTGTGGGCAGCCCTGCAAGCCAGAGCTAAGTGTAAAGGAGGAGATGGAGTTTAAGCACAAATGTAACAAGGAACAATGCAAGGCAGGTCTGAGGATTGGAAGCAGAATCACATGGAGAGAGGAAGGGACTCTTCCCTCGCCTGCTTTCTATCCCATTTCCAAGAAGGTCCCCTTTCTCATCCCCTCTGCCTGGCACTAGCACAAACATGCAACACAGCTGTAAGGAGCAGTCCCCTCCAGTCCATGCTGCACACAGCAGCAATCAGCAAGCCCAAGGACTGGCCACCTCCAGGCCACACACACAGGTCACCCAGGGAAACAAGACTCTTGAAAGGATTTAGTGGTGAGAGAAGCTCCTGTGGCTGCAAAGAGGAGACTGTAGTTGATCATCTTGTCCCAGCTGAAGGGAGAGGAGAACAAGCCTTTTTATTTTGTCCTGGTTCTTCTCTTCCTCCTCTTCCAAGACTGCCATTCCCACTGCTTCTGGAGCCAGGGAGGAGCTGGGGCAGGGGAGCTGCACTTGGCCACTTGGATTCATCTCTCAGGCAGCAGGACGAAGAAAATGGCCTTGAGGAAGTGACCAAAGCTGCAGACAGCAGCCACCAGCCAGTGGGAGCGAAGGCTGGGGTCAGTGTTCACCACACACTTTGTGATGTCTGCCTAAAGAGGAGGGAACAGAGACCATCAGGGAGGTGTCTGGAACCACATCCCCCACTGCTGCAGACCCTCCCAGCCCCACAACACCCTGCCCCTGTTGGAAAATAACTCAGACATTTAGAATGATGTGATTATTTTGGGCAAGGTGTACTCTATATATACACTGAGTATCACAGCCAGCACCAAGCAGGGACACTCTGGAATACCAGGCCCTGAAGAGGGCAATTATCAAGAGGTTTTAAGTGTATCTCTTGTAAATCACTGACTTGGCAGAGAAGACTTGAGGTCTATATGGATAATTGGACCTAAGGAAGGTAGGAGATGATAAAGAACAACCAAAATGAAGATGACTGCTGAACTCATGGGCAGCTGGAGCCATAGAACTTGTGATATTGTGTCCTTCAGCTCATTATGATGTCATTATAATAGTAAAAACCACACTCCCAGGTCAAAAAGATCCCTGCCCAGGTGAAGACCCTTCTCCTGAGCAGGTGTGATACTAGAAATAGTGATGTAATCATATTATGACTATTTGTAAATCACCAACTGTAATCACTGTAAGAAGAATGGACTTAGAAGCTTGATAATGTTATAGTTTGGAGTATAAATATGTCATGGTTTGATGTGCTTGATATGTGGGAAGGCACCAAGCACCCAGCTTGGTACAAACCTGCAATAAATAACAATGCCTCCTTCCTGAACACAGTCTCTTTGTGTTTTGGGAGCTGTCTTAAAACAGAAATGTCCCTCTGCCACGCTGGCAACAGCCCCAAACTTGCTCTGGCACTGCCACACTGGGAGTTAGGAATCAGGCCCAGGAGTTCTGTGAAATACACTTTCTCCACTCTGCATCAAAGTATCTCCCTTTTCAGCCACCCCTGGGGAAAGAAGTGCTACAGGAAGACTGTCAACCATTTTCCATTTTGATTAGCTCAGTAAAATAAGCTTTCCCATTTTCAAAAGAGCTAGGAAGCCTTGGCAACATCAGCAATCTCATCCTTCTCTGTAAAGCAACATGCTTTCCAGAGGTTGTCCTGTTTAATATCAGCTCAAGTTGCTTGCACTTTCTTTCCCTCTTGCCTTAATGTTTTATTTGGAACTCAGCCAAGCCAGCCAACCCCCAATTTAAATCTACAGCAAGGCAAGCTTTGTTTGTGGAATTATGTGAGCTGGCAGAGATGCCTCCCAGACGCGTGGGCCAGATTTAAAGATGTCTTGGGCAGCTGGTTTTCAAGTATTAGCAAGACTAGAAGCTGGTCTGCAAGGAACAACACCACCACAGCAACACCACAGCAAATTCATGGAGACAGGAGCTCAGCCAGCATTGGGAGAAGGTGGGAAATATCTGGAGAGTAAAGCAAACAAGACAGTGGAGGATAGAAAACTGGTGGGGGAAACAAATTAAAAGTTCTGCCAGCGATATAATTGAGTTTGTGTTTAAACTTCAGCCCAGCCACCAGGAGATATGCACATCAATTCAATGTGGTTTTCCAGTGGCAAATGTAAACAAGAATCAGGTCACAAGGAGGACAAATATTCATCAGCCCCAAAAGCTTTTTCTTTACTGCTTAGCTCAGCAGTCTTCCAAGTTCACCTTTTGACACAAGACTCTCTCTGAGCAAGCAGAGCCAGACTCCCAGCCCTGAGATGCTCCTCCCGTAAAACAAGACACAAGAGCTGCTGGATACTCCAGTGATCTTTTTCAGTGCTCAAAACATGTTGAGCCTCACCTGGCTGACCTAGGCAACAATTAGAACACAAGGGGGACTGAAGGCACAAATTCCTTTGTCTGATGAATGACTACAGCCATGCTAACCAACTCCACTGTCAGCTACAGACCAAAGGTTTGTCAGCAGCAGCCACAACAGCCTCCCGTGCTGTTCCAGCAGTTCCTCCCTCCCAAGGAAGACTGAAAGGCTGGCATGGTTAATCTCCCCACACCAGGAGCTTTAGGAGACACTGAGCCTATGAAGATCTGATAAGTAGAGATTGAAGGAATTCACACAGGCACTCTAGGACAGGAAGAATCAGGACGACAGGAGGAAGATGAACCAGCATGTGGGGTGCTCCTGAGGCTGAACACCAAGGTGTGGAAATGCTGCTGCCTACAGCTACAGAAGCACAAGCAAGCACAACAAGCAGCCAAGACAGCACCTCACAGAAGATGCTGCAGTGTAGTACCAGTGGCTGTAGGCACTTCATTTGTATTGTGGAACAAAGTAAAATGTGTCTGCAGAAATGCTTTCAGTGATGGCTTTGCAAACTCCCCGTGTTTGCTCTTGAAAACAGGCTGAACTGATTCAGCCTGTCCAATTTTAGGGACCAGCACATCCCTAAAAAGACAACTGTGTCAAGCTGCCTGTCTAGTCAAGAGAAGTCATGACATGTAAGTACCTGTCATGACTGTGTGAACACGTATGCAGATGTTAGGGCAGCAGACCAAGAAGAAATCTAAGCTCTAAAGGGCTTTAAGTGCCTCATGTGAACCAGTACAAGGCCCAAACATGCAGACCAGGTTGATCAGAGCTGCAGAGGGTTAACTTCCAGGTGAGATTGTGAGGCCCTTCAAGCTGTGCTGTGACCTACCAAAGGCAACAACCTCCCTGTGGCTGATCAAGAGGAGCTGCAGTCAGAAGAACTTCCACATTTATGTGGTGTTTGCTTAGATAAACAAAATTGCTGAGCTGTTTAACAATTGCCTTAGCTATTGTTATCCAAATAAAGCACACCTGATAAGGCACTGGAATTGAAAATTTAAAAGCCACTTAATACAACAGGCCTTTGAGGCTGGTGAGACACTGATAAACTGTTGCAATGGCAGTTTGATATTTGCCTGTTAGTTACTCAAACAAGTTCAAGTCTTTCCATTCTGGCTGTAAAGCCACTAATTAGGCTGCAAACTCTCCCCAGTGAGAGATGATGACTCAAAGTGTTAAACATTTCTTGTTTCTCCAGAAAGGTTCGTTTTGGAGTGGGCTTTGGGAGGTAGGGGCTTTCTACACCCTATGGAAGCAGGACTGGAGACTTCTGATTGCGTTTCCTAGGGTTACATGATGTTTTTTCTGAAAGAGCTCAGAGCAAGGTGGTTCCTCTAGGCAGCAAGAGTCCACAGGAGAAACAAGGACTCCATGCCAAAACAAACTAACAACCAGCTGGGTCAGGCAGCAGATGAAAGGGTCCTCCACTCCACAGCTATTTAGTCTGGCCCATGTGTGAACAAGGCTGGGAAGTTTCAGGCTGTAGAGCCTCCCTCAAGAGGCAGAACATTCAGGGAATGTTTGACCTAGACAGGCTAGAGGGCTGGGCAGGGAGAAATTTAATGAAATACAACAAGTGATGAGTCTTGCATCTGGGAATGAACAACCCCATGTAGCAGTACAGGTTGGGGGCTGACCTGCTGGAGGGCAGTGTGGGAGAAAGGGACCTGGGGGTCCTGGTAGACAGGAGGATGACCGTGAGCCAGCAATGTGCCCTTGTAGTTAAAAAGACCAATGACATCTTGGGGTGTATTAGAAAGGGGGTGGTTAGTAGGTCAAAGGAGGGTCTCCTCCCCCTCTATTCTGCCTTGGTGAGGCCAGATCTGGAATATTGTGTCCAGTTCTGGGCCCCTCAGTTGAAAGAGTTGAAAGCTTGAAAGAGTCCAGGGCAGAGCCACAAAGGCGATGAAGGGAGTGGAACATCTCCCTGATGAGGAAAGGCTGAGGGAGCTGGGTCTCTTGAGCCTGGAAAAAAGGAGACTGAGGGGCGACTTCATTAACGTTTACAAATATGTAAAGGGCAAGTCTCAGGAGGACAGAGCCAGGCTCTTCTCAGTGATAGGACAAGGGGCATCAGATGCAAGCTGCAGCACAGGAGGTTCCACATAAACATGAGGAAAAACTTTTTCACTGTGAGGGTGACAGACCACAGGGACAAGCTGCCCAGAGAGGTTGTGGAGTCTCCTGAAGACATTCAAAACCCGCCTGGACGTGTTCCTGTGTAACCTACTCTAGGGGATCCTGCTCTGGCAGGGGGGTTGGACTAGATGTTCTTTCAAGGTCCCTTCCAACCCCTGACATTCTGTGATTCTGTAGAAGAACAGCACAAAGTAGCAAGAGGATTAACAGCCTTTCCCCAGGATGAAGGAGGAACAACTCATTTCTAGAGGGAAAACATCTCCTTGTTGCAGCCCAAAGTTGCTGATAAGGGCACTAGAGACAGGCTGCAATCAGCTCAACCCCACAGCTTTGTTTGAGTGAGGTTGGCTTCCCTTTCTTAGGGCCAGATCCCAAGAGCAAGCAGCATAGATTCAGCAACCCCAACAGCAGTGTGCTGGCCATCCAAAGAGGGATGATCAGCAGAAGGAGCTAGCAGTAAACAGGACTTAACCTCCTCAGTTGCAAGGAACCACTTCTGGTCTGGGAGTGGGTTTTGCAGCTTGTTTGCTATGCAAAAACTTTCCAAAAATCCCATTTGGAACTAGCAAAACACCCAGTTTTGAACTCTAATAACGCGCTACAAAAATTAAAACAAGGTACTAACTTCTGAGGATACACACGTCTTCCCAAAACAAGAAAAAAAACCCCACAAACTATTTAGAGACTAATGATTCCGTGGGATATTTTCTGGCCTGCATGTGTGGAAGCAAAGTCTTACCCAGCCTCCTCTCCTTTTCAGCCACGTCACCAAGGTCTTGCGGACAAACTCTCCCAGGCAGTCGACGATGGTGTGGACCATGGCTGGCTGTGCGTGCCTCACGCAGTCCACTGCCAGCCCAGCTGCCACAGCATAGAGAGACACCACCTTGCCCCACGTTATGCCTAGGAGAGGAAGAAAAGTCCTTCAGATTGACACAGGCACACTCAGCTCAGTCTGGAATCATTCAGGGTGACTGCTCTTCCTTTGTGAGCTCTGGGCTCAGGTGCAGCCGCGGTTCGGCGTGGTGGGAAAGAAACACCAAAGGGGAGCAGGACTGGGGGGAAACTTTCCACCTGGAGAAGCAGAATTACCTGATCTGATCTAGGAATGCTTTGACCCCCCCACCCCCCAGCACTGTTAATAGCTTTGGAGAAAGCATCCTAAAGGCATCATCCACATGGGAACATGTGCACCACCATGGTGCCTTTAGCTCTCAGCTCGGCACACGCTGCACAGGAGGAGATGGAATTCCAAGAGTTTGACCAAGCTGGGGTTTGGTCATCACCACAACTCTCAAAGACCCTTAAGACAAGGGGCCGTGCAAGAAAGCTGGGGAGGGACCTTTTAAAAGGGCTTGTAGTGAGAAGACAAGGCTGAGTGAATTAAAACTGGAAGAGGGGAGATTGAGGTTGGACATAAGGAGGAAATTGTGGAGTGTGAGGGTGGTGAGAGCCTGGCCCAGGTTGCCCAGGGAAGCTGTGGCTGCCCCATCCCTGGCAGTGTTGAAGGGCAGGTTGGATGGGGCTTGGAGCAACCTGGGCTGGTAGGAGGTGTCCCTGACCATGCAGGGAGTTAGAACTAAATGATCTTTAAGGTCCCTTCCAACCCAAACCATCCTGTAATTCTATGATTCCTGTTCTTTTTCTGGATCAGAGGAGACTGTTCCAATGTGACACACAAAGCACCAAAGAGAAGCATCTTCAGGCAGTTCTACCATGACACAAGAGCAAAAGAAAAGAAATAAATGGAGGCAAAGCTACAGGGCCCAGAGGTTTGGCAGCCCTCCTTGATGTAAAAAAAGTATACCTCTTGAAAAGTCTCCACTTGAAAACCAGGCAGCTTCAAGAATTTTGCCACCCTGCCTTCAAACTTAACACTGCATATCCCATCCCAGTGAAGGCAGTGTAGGGACAGAATGTCAGTCAGCTACCTAATCTCCCAGAAAACAGCTTTTCTGACCTGTGAGCACTGACTGTTCCATGGAAGTTGTCCCTGCAGCAGTCATCTTCCTGTAAGTGCTGGCAATAAGCACATAAGCCCAGGTCAGGGGACCAGTCAACCTCCCTGGGTCTCCCCCACACTCTGCAAATACCACTGGGCATAAATCTTCCCTGCTTAAACATTGCAGCCAGCAGCACCTCATCAGGCTTTTATCAGGATCAGTGACCTGGAAATGCAACCCTTCTGCATCCATGCAGAAGAACTACCACAGCACAAAGGCACACAGATTTCTTTTGGATCTGCTAGGAAGTTAAATCCTCCCCCTTGCTTTTATTATCTGAAATAGTATTTGACAAGCACACTGTGAAGTATTTTAGAGTGTTAGGTCTCTATGGAATCTGTCTGAGGCCTCTCTCATATGTAGCCAGAAGCCAGGTGAAGTTTGAGTATTTAAAAGCCACACAAAACCATCCTTGCTGGGTTGCAACAAGAAAGAAAACTGAGGAGAGGAAGTAAAGATTAGTTCAGTCACTAGATCTAAGGACTAAAAGGAGTCAAACACAATCAGAGAATTGGATGTGCTCAGAAATCTACCAGCTCAGACAGCAAACCCTTAAATACAATTTAAATGAAATGAAGTCTTTCTCATTTCTTCATCATACTCCTAGAGCCCCAGGTACCCCAGCCCATCTCTTCAGGATGGAGCTCCAGACTCCTCAAACGCGTTCACAATGTAGCAGAGCTCCCCATGTTCCTTTACAGTATGTGCAGGTTCCACAATCCTTCCCCTTAGTGCCTCTACAAGGACACCCACATTAACACTTTAAGGAATTGCTTTTTCTTCTTTTTTTTTTTCTTTCTTTTTATTTTTAAATAAATGCTTTTTTTTTTAAATAAAAAAATACTAAACTTTGAAGAAACTGTTCAAAGTTCACCATAGGAATGGCTTGTTGGGCTGAAGAAAATCCATTCAGTCTTCCAAAAGAGCCATTTTTCACTCATGATTGATGTAAGATCAAGATCTACAGATGAACTTTCTGTGGGGCTTTGTAGCAACAGTACCAGCAGTAGCTCTGAGTCTCACTCTGTCCTTCATCAGAACTATCTCCAAGATCAGAGGAAGTTATTAATGCAGCTAAATTTGCCATTATTCCAATTTTATTTTCTAAGTAGGTCCAGAAGTGTCCCTCCCCAGAGCTGTCACTCAGGAAGTTCACTGCCTATGTAATAGTCACACCATTTATCTGTCTTCCTCACAATGTGTCACCACGACAGCCAGCAGAATAAGGCAGGAAGAAGCTATGAAACCACATGAGAACACATTTGATAGAGGGTTTCTCCTGACAAGAAGGAGGCTGTCATCTTGCAGGTCAATACCTCTCCACCCCATGAGGGCTTTAAGGGGTTACCTCTTGCTTGCCACAGCCTCCTGGCCCAGAGCCTCAATAAGCTTATTCTCAGCTTTAGTGTCAGTCAGTTTTTATGCTTCGCCCTCCCTGCAGAAATGTGGCTTCTTTCATATTGAGTTCCATGAAACCAAGTTACCCAAAATTCCAGGGGAAAGTTCCCTGGCTTGTTCCCAAGCTTTTACTGACAGTGCTCTTCCTTAAGTATCTGAAGCAAGTCCATTAGCTTTGAGATATTTACATAGCAGTAACTAAGACTGAGAGGGGGCTGAGGCCACCCTGGTACAGAAAGACAGCTGCTGTCTTGATTAACTTAGTTTTAAACCTGAGTTTCTCTTTCCAACAGAAGAAAAGTGGCTCCTCAACCTATGATGAAGGCTCAACAGACCCACGATTTTCCTATCACACAGGGAAGCAGTTTGCTCTACAGAAATGTCAGGCCAGGGGTCTCCTCCCAGGGAAAATGGAGTGAAAACCCACCTGCTCCAGCTTCCCTGCCCAGGTTGCTATGTAGTGGTGCTGGCTGCAGGGCTTGCAGGGGGTGAAGGCTTCCCCAGCACATGGCCAGAGCCCCTCTCCCTTTCACAAGGGCAGCAGAAAATGTGCAATCTGTTCATCATGGTGATGGATGTGAAGGGCTCAGCAGTCACTTCCCATTATCCTGCTCTATATGGAGCATGGCTGTAAGGGTCAAAGCAATCTCACAGTCTGCTTTTCCTGTTCCTGGCAAGAGGTGGGCTGGGGGCTGGGAGAGGAGGAAATCCCCTCCTGATTTCTCTGCATGGAAACTCCCCTTGCCACTGCTGGAGGCAGAAGATGGAGAGAGCTGGCTGGGCTCCTCACCTGAGACAGCAGGGAACAGCTTACACTCTTGTTTGCCAAAGGTGTTGGAGGGGAGCCCTGAGCAAGGGAAGGGCAGACACCTTTTAACAGCTGCTCTGGACCAAAGCCCCCGGGAGGGCTCCAGCAGCTGCCCAGCCCAAGGCAGGGCAGGGGAACAGGCAACAGCAGCCGCCACCTGCACTTTTTCAGGACACCAGCTCAATTAACTTCTGTGTATGAAGGATTCCCTTGGAAGGAGTAGAGGAGCACAATCTACCAAGCAGGCAGTGCCCCTGCCCCCTGAGATGTCCAGGCCAGTGTTAGGGTGACACAAGCTTGGTGCATCCCTCAGCACAAGCTGGAATTGCATCCAGCCAGTGCACATGAGCAGAGAAGACAAGCTGTCCTGCTCCAGATTCCTCAAAAGGCCTGGCTGCTATCCATACTGAGTGAAATGGGCACTCAACACCAAGCCAATCTATTCACAGCTTCCCACTGTGTGGACTAGCATGCACAGGAGCTGATGACAAGAGGGAACGAAAAACAGGTCCAGAAAGGAGCAATCAAAACAGAGAAAGCTCTGAAACTTCTGCTCACAGAGATGGAATAAAAGGGGACACACACACAAAAAGAGGAAAAAAAAAAAAAAAGTAAGAAGCTGTTTAGAAGGTGTTTTTAAAAATAAGAAATACAAGTTGCAGACTCAAGGCCAGTCATGGAGCTGAAGGTATGTAAACACTGGTGAGAACAGTGGAAAACAAATTAGCAGGAGAGGAGTCCTCTTGAAAGTGTTCTCACTGCATACCAGCTTGCCTGCCCCTGGGAGTTGCTCAAGAAGCCACAAGACACGACTGTGCAGCATCTCAGAGCTCCACACTATCCAAAGTTATTCAAATCAACTTCCCTCTGCTCCACTGAACATCTAACTTGCAAATCAGACCCAGGAGAAACATGATCAGGGGCTACATTTCAGCAGCTGGGAAGATACTGCCAGACAAAGATACATTTTCCCTCTGGTGGAGAGAAAGCAATCAAGAAGGATGTGCCTAGGTCAGGAAGCTCCACTGATAAGGGGTAAGCAATGAGGAAGCTGTGGGAGGCATTTCTAACAGCATCTGCTCCTGCAGGGGAAAGTATTTTACTGCTGAGAGACCATTACCAATGCAACTCTGTTGTAAAGGGTTAACTTCAGCCCAAGCACTCTTGATTAAAAACTGAATAGCACCTAAAACAACACAGAAACAGGATGAAAGCTTTGGGAGAGCCCTCATGCCTAGCAGGTCCTACTGACTGGGGGAAACCGTTTCCTTTAGGAAATGAAAATGCACCTCCCTTTTCTTCTTCTGTTTTTTCCACCAAGTGACCCTTTCCTTCTGGGATTTATTTAAACAGCTAATGTAAATGCCAGCTCAGCCAGGCCCCAATCCAAAGCCTGTTAAAGTCAGTAGAAAGTCTCCTGCTGGCTGCAGAAGAGCTTTGGACTACACACCAGAACCAGTGGTCTTGTCACAGGGGTGATACTGCTGCAGATCCTGCAACACCTCCAAGCAGGTCAGGGCTCTGCAGTGCCAGTCTCCACACAGATGGGCTCTCCTTACCCAGAATAATTAACACGTTGCATGGAAATGGAAGCCAAACACAGCTTGAGCCTTGCTATGCCCTGTGACCTGCTCACTTTCTGCCTAAATTCTCAGCTGTTCATCTTGCTGTAATGGGGATTCAAGCTGTCCTTGCTACATCAGAGAAAAGCCTGAGATAACATCTGAGATAACTGGAATAGAGACTGCTGTGAAGTCAAATATGGCACAATGTACCCATGAAGTGGGACCAAGAAGGATGTCAGATGTCCTCAGTCTTGCCTTCTTGTGCTCACTCAAGACTTGTTGATTGTGTGGACAGAAGTGAGTACAGCCAGAGCTACAGTGTGAAGGCTCAAAACCAGACCAGAGTGTGGAAGAAGGCCACATAAAAGATGAAGGAGAAAAACCTCTCCAGCAAGATAGGGTCAAAATCCCCCACTCCCTTGCTGTAAAGGCATTGTGAGTGACTAATGGGGCAGCCCAGACTGTCTAGGCACTGCAGTGTCAGAATGTAGCTGTCTTCATAAACTGGACAGTGAAAAACAGGCTGAGATGCTTTAGCCCTTGGTAATTGGCATGAAAGCTCAGGCTGCACTTGAGTCTCTAGTTTGCTCTGCTCAATAAGAGTCTCTTTCCTGTGAGCTATGAAAATATTAGGAATGAATATCTGACTGCCACAGTCAACTCTCATTTACTGGATTTAGCATTAAATGCTGAGTCTTAAGACTGCAGCTGGGATCCAGGAATGTTAAAAATCAGCAAACTCCTCCTTCTGCCACTCAGCAGCCTCCTAGCAAGAGAAATTACAATAACAAATTGATGAAAGTATTTGAATACACAACCCCAGCTTCAGGTTTGAGGCAGGGATGAGAAAGAGGAAAAAAACAGAGCATGCAGAATACTGGGAAGGTCTGAATCTACACCCTGCCAGCCATTCCTGCAGCACCATGTCCCCAGATGAGGAACACTAGCAAGAGAGTTGAGCCCAGGCTTCTACCACATTCCCAAAGTTTCCAGCACTACCAGCCTTGAAGGGCTGAGTCCAGATCCCATTCTTACCACCCTGAAAACCCCAAGTTTAGAACCATGAGTTAAAATTTCTAACTTTACTTTCAACAAAAAATTTAAACCATCCACACTTGTCACTTGACTCTTCACTTTGAGAAGTTGAAGAACACCCAAAAGATGCAGCTCTCCAGGAAATCTGTCAACATACACTGGTGAGAGAAGGATTCCCAGAAACCAGCAGAGTTCTCTCCCCAGCATCTTTATGCAGCTTAGTAGCACACACAGTCTGCTCCACCTGCAGAAATCCATCCTTCTGGCTTAATTCCCTGTGTCACTTCAGCTTTGGAGGTGGGCCAATTCTGATGTACTCAGCTCTAGTCAACTAAGAAGATAACCTACATATTACAACACAAACACCTGAGCCTGCAAACTTGACCTTCATTCCGTAAGCCTTGAAGAAGGTAAAGCTCAGCACTAAGTGACAGGACAGGGCATCTACACTTTAAACACATTTCCACCATACTTGCCAAGCTCTTGCTTTCTGAGCCCACTTGGCCTCCCAACCCAGCCCAGTGCAAAGGCAATTTGCATTCCAGGCATGCTCTGAAAGGATGCTGAGGGCTACAATCTAATCTAAGAACGATTCGAGTTGGAAGGGACCTTAAATATCACCCAGTTCCAACCCCTTGCCATGGGCAGAGACACCTCCCACCAGACCAGGTTGCTCAAAGCCCCATCTAAGACGGCTTTCGTTAGATGGAGAGATTATGAGAATTTATTAAACTTTTTTCTTATACTTTTGACCTTGCTAGGATTTCTGTGAAGCACATGGATCCCATGCTCCTCAGTAAGTAAGATGCCAGCCCTAAATAATCAGGGGGCTCAGCACCTCCAATCCTCCCTCATTTTTCCTCCTAAGTGTCCCACCGCTGTTCATACAAGGAACAACTGAAGCACAGATCATGCTTAACTTGACCCTGCCCAATGCTGAGCATTTCTAACTCCAGAGTAAGCTCAAAATTCCACTCTCAGTCCCTTCACAAGTAATGGAGCTGGGAGATGGTCTGATCTCCTCTGGTCCAGACCTGCCTTAGCCCACAGCCCTGCAGCTTCCCTCCAAAGGGAAAATAAAAAAACGACCTCATACAGGCAGTCTGTGTTTGTACTTGCTACAGAACCCAATTCCATCCATTTCCTATGGCACAGCTTCAGTCTCCCTGATCCAGGGAAGAAATCTGCCCTTTCCAATCTGCCAGGAGCCATGCTTGAAGAGTCCCTCTCAGAGACTCTGACTCTTGAGACTCTGGAGAGGATCTGTGCTCTCCACCACAAAACACTTCAAATCTGAAGTCCAGGAAGACAGCACAGGACTTCTCTGGGGAGCCAGTGGTTCCCATGCAGTTCATACACATAAAGTCGTGTGGCTGATTGTGAAGACAAAAAGGTTTTGAGAGAGGAAGCTTATTTGACAATACAAAAGAAACCTGGAATTGCACCAGCTACTCCCAAAGTTACCAGAATCACATGCCTCCCATGCCGAGGTCATTGGATCCAGTGTTTTCAAACAACTGTGCTGTTAGCAAGTAGCTGTCTTTGGGTTTGGGTGCATTTTTTTGTGTGTTTTTTTTTGTTTGTTTGTTTGCAGTCCCTTACATCTACTGTCCCTTCCCTGGACAACACAAGACACTACAGAAAACCTACAAACACATCAGGACTTGCCTGATAGAAATCTCCATGTAAACATTTCCATTTCTCTTCCCTTGATTCTCCCAGCCAGACTGCATTTCCAATAGCAGGCAGGGGCTGTTTTCAGGGAGACTGAGGTTCCTTCACAGGAACACAGCAGAGTGTGTACTTTGGCTTTTGACAATCATCTCCAGGACCAGTCAAACAGACACAGAAACACATTCACGTCTAAACAGTAAGGAAATTCAAAGCACTTGCTTCTCTGGAACAGTTAGCCTTGAGGGCTTCTGGCTCTGAGTATGAGAAAGGAGAAGCAGCAACTGGAAGCAACAGGCTCCATTGCAGTCCTGGCTATTGCTGGGGAAAAGGAAGCCAGACAGAGAGGAACTCCCTTGTGATGAGCTGGTTCTGGCTCCCAGCATCAGCAACGTGAGCTGGAACAAGGGAGACTCCCATGTAATGAATCTTCTCCAGTTGCCAATAGTGAGCAAAGGAGCTTGGAATGAATGACCTCCCTATGCAATGAGGTAACACCACCTCCTAAAGAGGAAGGGCAGGAGATGCCTTCTAGAATGGGCAAGAACCTGCCAGAAGGATATAATAAACCATGGCACTTCCCTGTCAGAACAACAGAGCACAGAGGAGCTCTCATTAAACCATTAAAACGAGGCACGTTGCCAAACCACCCACAGCCCTTTCAGAAACCATGCCCCACCTTGCAGGCCATCCCAGAAACATGCTTGCTCTGAGAGAGGTGGCTCCATCCCATTCCTTTCTGCCCAGCCCTGTCTGCATATCTGTCAGGGCACAGTACCTGCAGTGAAGATCTGGGCAGCCACTGCCAGGAAGGCATCTGTCACCACAGTCTCGGAGTGCAGGGAGATGTTCAGCTGGCGGGCGATATTCCGGTAGACGTTGGGGCGAATGTATTCCAGCTCATCCCCTGGAAACAGAGAGGAATCAGCATGTGGAACACCAAGCCCTACTCTCACCATGGAGGAATTAGAGCTGAGGCCACCTCCATGTATCTCTCTGGCCAGGGAATTAAGCCCAGATCCACCTTGTTTGAAAGAGGCAGCTTTATTTCCCCCCCGCCACCTGCACCCTGCTTTCCTGGTATCTCTTGTGCTTGGGACAGGAAAGGGAGTGGGGACAGGCTGCAGTACCTCCAGATACAAATCAGGTTCCCAGGTCAGATGCTCACCTTTCCTCCAACCCAGCAGCCAGGCCTCAGCTAAGCAAAGCCATCTCCTGTTTCTTCAGCACTGAAAATGTCCATCCCTGTGAGCTTTTGAGGGATACGCCCTTTCTCAACACCTCACAGACTTAGACAAAAAAAAAGCCTCAAGATGAGACTGACTCAAGAATGCTGGAGCCTGATGAAAGCTCAGGATCCACCCAGAGCTGCACAACATTCATGGAGCAAAGAGATTATCAGTTCCAGCTAGTTTACCCTCACACAGGCACAGCGTGACAACCTGGAGCTCTTTCTCTCTCCCAAATGGTTGAAGAGATGTTCATTTGCTTGGCTGACTCCTCAGCAACAAGATTACTGACACTCAGGCATGCAGATATGTGCTTTCACCGAGACTGACTCAAGAATGCTGGAGCCTGATGAAAGCTCAGGATCCACCCAGAGCTGCACAACATTCATGGAGCAAAGAGATTATCAGTTCCAGCTAGTTTACCCTCACACAGGCACAGCGTGACAACCTGGAGCTCTTTCTCTCTCCCAAATGGTTGAAGAGATGTTCATTTGCTTGGCTGACTCCTCAGCAACAAGATTACTGACACTCAGGCATGCAGATATGTGCTTTCACCTCCAGGCTGTTTTCTCCCCAGCTGGGAACAGTTGGAGGTGTCAGGCTAGCTTGAAGACCAAGGCAGAAATACCAAAGACAAGCAGAGAACCTTCTCACACATGTTTGAGCTATGGATCTTGGGCAACAGCAGTAAAAGCTTTTCCTCTCTAGCAAAACAAAACATTTTTGAGCAGTAGAATTAGTAGATGCCCATTTCCAGTGGATTTCTCTCTCTATAGGAGTTCATACAGGGTTGCACAGCTGCTGTAGGAGCATTACACAATGCAGACACTGCATGGAACCAAGACCCTTTGTACACAGGGGTCCTATTTGGTTTAGATTTAAAAGGACACTCTGCATCCTTCTGCAGAAGGGTGCTCTGGAGCATCCAGAGGAAGATGAGAGCTGTCCCAACAGCTTTAACTCCTCCTGCAAGACCCAGACAACCTGCCCTAGTCAGAGGGCAACTGATCCTACTGAAAATTTGTTTAGATAGGGACTGAAAAGGAAGATGCCACCCCAGTCTGGAGCTCATTAGAGTCATTAGCTACTGGATTCTAACTCATCCAACTGGTCGCTGGCACTCAACACAACACAGGCTAAGCCCAGCTCTACAGAATTCCAGACATGAGCTCTCCAGGACATTTGTGTGTGTGGGATTGTCCCACACAATCTGATGGCAAGAGGAAACCCTGCCAACTCATGGTCGGGCCTGATAAGAGGAAACATTGTTTGTGCTACTCACCAGCTGTTTTCTCCTTGCAGGGAGCACACAGGCTTCCCCGAAAATGTGAGGAAATGGGAATAGTCCTGCCTGTGGTTAGCCAAGAGTGAGGCATGGGAGGCTGGGATCAAGCACTTGGTAGCCTGCCACTGCTAAAGCTCTTAACAAGCAGTGCCTGAAGGCTCCAGAGGAGATCAGGTTTGGGTTGGAGGCAGACGTGCAGCTAAGGCAGGCCCTGCACACAGGGCAGACAAGAGCAGGCAAGGGAGGAAAAACACAGGAAAACATTCCCAGGCTCATGGATACTCTCTGCTGTGGTGGCTCCAGGACCACTCCAGAAGCTCATTACATTGGTGTCAGTTCACTGTCTGTGTTCAGATGTCCAGCTGTGCACTTTGCAACATTTAGAACAATTTCTGTGCTTCTCCTCCTTCTTCCAGTAACCACAAAGGAACAAGCAGGGCAGCAGTGACTGTCCCCATGTGCAGAAGCTCCGAGCTGCTGTGAAAGGGGCACTTGCCTGCCCTTTGGCCACATAAGTTCACATAAACCAAACCACTGACACATGGCATGTTGGTCTGGGGTGTCCCATTTGGCCATACCATTAGGTTTTACTACTTCTGCCTCACTCATTGCACTAATTGTAGAATGAATCATAGAATGGTTTAAGTTGGAAAGGATCTTAAAAGTCATGCAGTTCCAACCTTCTGCATGGGCAGGGACACCTCCCACCAGCCCAGGTTGCTCCAAGCCCCATCCAACCTGCCCTTCAACACTGCCAGGGATGGGGCAGCCACAGCTTCCCTGGGCAACTGGTTCCAGTGTCTCATCTCCCTTACGAGAAGGAATTTCTTCTTAATGTCTCACCCAAATCTCCCCTCTTTCAGTTTAAAACTGTTCCCCATCATCATATTGCTACAAGCCCTTGTCCCAAGTCCCTCCCCAGCTTTCCTGGAGCCCCTTCAGGCACTGGAAGGTGCTCTAATGTCTCCCTGGAGCCTTCTCTTCTCCAGGCTGAACACCCCAAGTCTCCCAGCCTGGCTCCAGAGCAGAGCTGCTCCAGCCCTCGGATCATCTTTGTGACCTCCTCTGGACTCACTTCAACAGTCCTTCCTGTGCTGGGGGCTCCAGAACTGTACCCAGCAGTGCAAGGGGGGGGGTCTCACAAGAGCTCAGTAGAAGGGGAGAATCCCCTCCATTGACCTGCTGACCACGCTGTGTTTGATGCAGCCCAGGACCCTGTTGGCTTTCCTGGGCTGCAAGTGTACATTGTCAGCTTCATGTTGAGCATCCCAAAGTCCTTCCTCACTGAGCTGACAGGCTCCCTCTCCCCAAGACTTTGCAAATGCATTGCCTGTGCCCAGCACCTCTCCTGGCCCACCAGCCAGTCCATCAGACCCCTTTACTGCCTTGGCAAGTGAAAGTGAGCTAAGAAATACTGAGTTCTCAACTCCACAGGCTTCTCAGCACAGTCACAGAGGATAAAAAAAACTGGTCAGGCTTGTTACACTGCTTAGTAAACAGCAAAGGACTACTGTTCCTGGCAGGTGGCTGGACACCACTCAGTCTTGCAGTGGCTGCAAAGGGGAAAAGAAGTGTCCCTGCCCACAGCAGGGGGTTGGATTTAGATGATCTTTAAGGTTTCTTCTGACCCAAATCATTCTGTGATTCTATGAGGCAGGCAGCATTTCTGAACAAATGGTTTGGAAACAACTCTTCATCATACTAAAGATGACTGCTCACCCTTCCTGTTGCATGGGTACCACATGGTGCTCTCCAAGCAGATTTGCTCAGAGAGGGAGCCAAGTTCCTGAAGCTATCAGCCAAAATTTTCCATCTGGACATGAATAAGTAACAGGAGAGTCACCCAGGAGACGCCTGCAGCTCCAGTCTGCCACCTGCTTGCCCTTTAACATGCTCCTGGCCACCCACTGAAGATCTGCTTGAAAGCAAAAAAATCTCAGCCCTAACCCAGGCAGAGAAGAAATAAAGGACAAAGAGGCAGTAAGATTGACAGAAAAACAAACTAAAACCCCCAAGTCCAAATAATCACTGGAAACAAAAATAGAAGTCAGCATAGGACAGAAAAAGTGAGAGAGAAAGAATGTATGCGTAAAGATAATTCAGTTAATAGAAACACATCTCTGCCTTAAAATTGGGATAATTTCAAACATAAGTAGAAAGAAAGGGGAGTAACTGCAGAGATCAGCCTGGTCCTGAGTTGGTTAGGCCCAGAGAAAGGTTACTTCACCAGACTTCTTTTAACTTTTGTGCAATCAAATCATAGAATCTTTTTGGTTGGACAAGACCTTTAAGATCATCGAGTCCAACCATTAATCAAACTCTACTGAGTCCCATCTACACATCTTTTAAACACCTCCAGGTATGGTGACTCCACCACCTCTCTGGGTAGCCTCTTCCAGTGTTTGATAACCCTTTTGGTGAAGAAATTTCTCCTAATAACCAATCTAAACCTCCTCTGGCACAACTTGTGACACAACTGACAGCCTACAGGCACAGCCTTCCAATCCCACTCCCTGAAGCCCCAGGAGCCACCTGGCCATGAGCAGGGCTGGCTAGTTTGGGCACTGAATGGCAACATTAGCCTAGTCCTCCTTGCTCCAACAAAAAGCAAGAACACTAACACCTTGCTGAATGATTAAGGTAGGCAAAGGAAAATTAAACACCCTGTCACTGAAGAGTGGCTTTTGTAACATCTCCAACACACATGGTCTAAGCAACTACGCCCAGATTTAACATCCTTGTAGCTGTGGGATGAAGCCCAAGTCTAAAGGTAGCAGTTCTCTACTAGATGCCAGCCTGGCTTGTGTCACAGCAGCCATGTCACCTGCATCTGGCAAAAACACTGCAGGACCTGCTAAAAGCTGAGACAGACTACTGTGGAAACTGTTACATGGCTGGAGTCTTATGCAGATAAACTCAGTTTACTGTTGGGCTTTCTTGGACTGCATCATGCTTCTAAGTTGCTGCAAGTCCTCAGAAAAAAAGGAGCTTTGCAGTAACACTGTGCTGAGCTGTGCTCCAAGGGGCTTAGGAAATGCAAGTGAAGGAGCTCTTCAGGGGAGGTCACCAAAACCAAACCTATATGCCCAAAGAAGCAAAGAGAAACCTATTAGCACATGAAAAGACTCCCTGGCACTCATCAGTTTCAGAAAGTTTACTCTGGTCTGAACGGCTCCCTAGAGGATTCAGATCACACTCATGCCCACAGGAACTCACCTAGTCGCAGCAGAATGGTGGACACCTCAGCCAGCTTACCCCCAGGCACTGGGACATTGTACTCAGGTTTGCTCCAGCTGACACCTGCTCGAATTAACCTCGAATTGATGTAGTCTCTGCAGAGAGCCTTAGCTTGGGACACGAGCTCCTTGTCAGTAGGAGACCTGTCAAAAACCTCCATCACCTCTGCAGCAAACACTGAGGAGCGGCGTAGCACTTCCATCCTTGGCTGCTGGACCCACACACTTGCTGGAAGGCTGAGCTGATGCCTTCAGGGAGAATCTACAGGAGCTGTGTAGGAATCCTCCAGTCTCTTGGTTTGTCACAGCTCTCAGCAGCTATTCTCAAAAGGCCAGTTTTTTCATTCTACCTGGTGAATAAAATAAGCTGTAAGTCCTCTAGCCTTGTATTATGTTTGTAAGAGATCAGTCTTGGTGCATCTTACAGATAAGGGGCAAAGTCTTCCATATTTCAGCCCCTCTGACTTCCACTGGCAGCACAACCCACAGAAAAGCTGCAGTTTTGAACTATCCAGGTGTTTCCTCTTTTCCACTTCAGATTCAGCAGTCCTACAATTACCCTTCAGAGAGACTAGACAGCCAGAGAGTGGAAACAATTCACACAATGCACAGACAAGCTCAGCTTGTTTCAATTAAACTGGGGGGGAAAATAACGAATCCCAAATACCAGCTATAGTAACCTCAACCAGATGTCAACAGACATTCCAGCTCAGTAGGATCTTTCTGGAGAAGCAGCAGGAACAGGGGTGCATTTGAAATGTCTCGATGGAGACAGTTTATTACATTCTCATTTAGATTTTAGTTCTGCCACTCTCTTGTTTTGGTGTGTTTGCTGTTTTGTTTGTTTTTTGTTTTGTTTTTTTTCATAAACGTGCATGCTACTCCTCAAAAACCTTCACAATAGCAGAGACAGCAGAACAGAAAAGCAGATTATTTTTTTTTTCAAAATGTTTTCAGGTGTGAATGCCTAAAGAGAAAATTCAAAATTTCTTCAGAGGCGCCTGAATTCAATCTGTTGATCTGACATTTTACCCAGTGCTGCTCTTTAAGTCAGAGCCAGACCAGCCTTTATTCAGATGTTAGTAAATACATTTTCCATCCCCAGTTTTTAGCCATCTACTCCCAATAACAAAACAAAGCCAATTATTCTGGTTTTCCCAATGAAAAATATATTTACCTCTCATGCTGTGCTTTTTCCCCCCTCAGAGATTTCTTTTAGGGTTTGGTTTCATGTCTCTTTGGAAGATCTGCAATCAATGAGCACCTGGTTTAAAATTCATAGGATACTGTCACCCTTCTCTGCAGAGCACCAGCCTCCCCTGCCGTGCTCCGGCCAGTGCTGGCTGCTTTTCCACGGGGATCCTGAGCAGCTTTTAAGGGAGCCTGGAGGCAGAGGAAAGCTTCTAGCTTTAGCCTTGTAAGGAAGATGAAATTACCGGGAGGTGGGGTTGCTATGGCCAGAGAGCAACGCTTTCTCCTCCCCTTTCTTCTCTCTTAAGGAGGTTCTTTGTTGGTCTCGCAGGGCTGGGTTCAAGGGCTCGCCTGCCCCAAAACGGCAGCTGCTCAGGTGCAAAAACCAATGCGGTGGGTTTGCTGGTAGGAAATAGTTGGTCCAGAATTAAGCGCTTTGCGGGAGCACGTCTATTTCATCTCAGTGTGTTATGAAAACCAATGTATAAAAGTTTACGGAAAACATTTCCATGAGATCCAATGTACTTAGAAATTAACTTCAACCCCAACCTTTTATAGTGACATGATTGTATTGATGCCACAAAGCTTAACTTGTTTTTCCCTGCATGTGAGGTAACATTTCAACTCAACAGACCACCTACAAACGGTGGGTTTATGTGCTATGACTTGAAGCCAAATAGATTTTAGAAACAGAGTTTTTCCTGCAAACAAGAAATTCTACCAGCCCAAACACAAATTCTGCCCAACAAACAACAATTTGTAGGTTCAGGGCCTGGCTCTGTGAGATGGCCAAAGCACAGACTTTCCAAAAGGACATCAGGAGCAAGAGGTTGCCATCTCTTGCTTGTCACCTTTAGAGAAGGGGCAGAGGTGAGTACACCTCTCCAAGTTGTAGATCACAGAAAAACTCCAAGCACAAACCTGCACCACTGCCAGTCTCCAAAATGAAGTACAAAACTGAGCAAATGAAAAAGCTTTCTTATACAATACTTCAAATACTCTGGCCAGTACCCAACATACAATTCATGCACAGGCCAAATACAGAGGATATATTTTGTTCTGCCATCAACTGGATTGTCAGAGTGATTTGCTGCCTTGGGAAGGGGCTGTGGTAAAGTCTGTTCTCTCTCTGACACCACATCCTCCTTCTGACCTGGGAAAGGAGTTAAGGAGTGGTATGTGGATGCAGCAATAGTCAGCTGGGAACCACTGGCCATAGTGTAGTATGATCATGTTAAGATGGCAACAGTGACATCCCCCAGAACTAGAAGCATTTGCTCCAAGATCCTCTCAGAAATTTGGTTTCATCCACTGGCCTGCCTCAAGCTCAAATAGTCACTACAGACAGAGGCACATCCCTGAATCAAGACCCCTGAGATCCTATGCTACTTACTGCCCATCCCTAACCCACCCCTTCTCTGCAGAGTGATCCTGATCATGTCTTGGAAAAATCATTTTTTTGCCTTTGCAAATGCAATGGCTGAAAAAACATTAAAAATTTATCTCTTCACTCCCTGCAGCAGCTGCCAGCTTGCAACAGTTGTCATACTTAAAATGTCCCTATTCAGCAGTGCTCTGAAACTAAGATGAATGCTTAAATATCAGTATGGCTTAACTAATGATAATGTTTCCCAGGATTCTGGCAAATATGGAAGTGCCACAGTGCCTCCCAGCTCCCTGTGGGTGCCAAGCCCATCCCACATGTTCCCTGCCCAACTGTTATGGTATGCAGCACCCCCTCAACTTCCACCTTGCAGCAAAGGCACACAAACTAGAAACATGAATGCTGTGTAGAATAAACCAAACTTTGTATAAAAAAATTCAGTCTATTGTGTTCTACCTCTATTATTCACATACTGAAAATACAGCTTCAAACTGAAAGAGACCTCTATAAGTAAAAATAGATGAAACCACAGCATACAGTGCTCAGCTGACTGCAAAAAAAACCCCCAAACAACAGGGTGTTACAACCCTAGAAGCTACCAGGAGGAACTACACAGTGTAATACATAGGCCCAGTGTTCAAAAACACCTGCAGAGTAAGAGCTTCAAGAAGCAGAGGGATGACAGAGACATAGCTCATAGCCAGAGAAACCGCCTCGCTAGCCACTCCCTGCTACAAGAGGTTTCCCTTCAGAGACAACATGCCCTGGTGCTGAAAACCTTTTGGCCAGAGTGTTTACATGGCTCTGAAAGACAGCTGGGTGCAGTAGCTACTCTGCATGTTTGGGATGAGGTAGATGCATATGTCCATCCTTGCTCAGGAAAGAAGGAAAACCCCACCAGCTTCCTTAGTGGTCTCTTCCTTGGCTCCACAGCACATCCTGGTTATTTTTCAGAGCATTCAGGAGAGATCTGCTACAGGTCTTGGACCATCAGTTCAGCAAGAGCTAGGAAGCTTATTGGTGCTCTGCTTCTTGTCCAGCCTGCACATCTCCAGACTCTAGCACTGCAAATTTGGCTTGACAGCAGCAAACATCTGGCCATTGCCAAAGATACTTAGGGTGGACCCACTTCAAGTGATTCAAGTTATCTTTAGTCATATGTAAGAATCAGCAAGCAGGAAACCTTGTTTGAGGTCACAGATTTTAATCTGGGTTTATATTTGTTTCTAAAAGAGGGTGAGTCTCAGACTTGCAGGAATCAAGGACCTGTTTATTTGCATCTGAACACAGCTCAATGTTCAGAGGAAAGTGATGTGTATTTAAGCAATTCTACAGCTGATCCAAACCAGAAACCTGAATGTGTCCAGAGTGTTTCCTACTTAGTAGGGTATTTTTACTTGCTAGTGTATGTCCCCTTGAACAAATGCCATGTAAAAAATAGAAATATAATTATGCCTTTATGTGCTAAATGAAACTATCAAACATGAAGTTGAAAAGGTTTTTAGAATGTTTTTAGAAAGGTTTTTAGAGACAAAAACCCCACCAAACTCGCAAGACATAACACTTCTTATTCAGCTACTGAACTGAGTCAACTGTTGAAATGAAGAAACAGCTTGAGACGAATAGTTTTTTGTGAAGATGAAGTTAAAACTTCAGAGGAATTTCTCTCTCAGAGACGTCTTTCTTATTGAGCTAGTGAGTTTGTGACTTGATTATGAGGAGGCAGAGAGGGAGGGGGGAAAAAATTATCTATCTGCTACATATTGGGAAGACTAATTACACAAAAAGCCTAAATAACAACTTCAACATAAGCAATGCTTGTATTTTGCAAGACACTCACATATCACTCTTCTGGGCCTTACATCACTTCAGGTTTTTGACAGATGCATACAACTCTAATTTATTTTCTATTTACAGCAAAGAAAGGGTTTAAACTGGATTTAATGATGTTAAGGGTGTTTTCTGACCTAAATGATTCTATGAAATATTTATTCACCTACATGAATAAACTCTAAGGAAAATTTGCACTAAAAATTCCCTTTAACATTCCAAAAATTTCACCCAAGGGAGGCACACACAAACTGGCAACAAGAGTGCAGTATCCCACAGGTCATACAGGGGACAAACATCAACAATTACCTAGCCAGCTTAAATCTGAAGTCACTCAGCAGCAAGGAGGAGGTTAATCAGGGAGGTGAGAATTAGAGGAAGTGTTTTCAAAGAACAAAGTAGAAATAAATGAGATCACAGTACTGGGCAGGAGAGGTCTCTCATTCAAGTGCCTGGGTTCAGCTGAAATGTATCATCACTTTGGTAATTGGCAAGGGAAGGCTTTGTTAAATACCTGATGCTGTACTAACTGACACAGCTTCTTGATTTAAAAGAAGTGGATGATGCTTATCATGAGTTACCAGAGCAAAATCAGATTCAGACTTTCAGTCTGTGCCCCCTTGAACACTCCCAAAGCATATTTTCACTCAAGGTCTGGCTTCTCATTTCCTGGTAACCACTGACCTGTTTCTCTGGAGAGAAGCCAAAGCAGCACAAAGTCTCTTGTTGGCACTTACGTACATACAGTTTGTTAGGAGAAGTATAATCTTTGTGATTTAAGAATCACAGTTCCTGAAGCAGCCAAGACATCAGGCCACTGGTGTAAGACTGAAGTGATTTACATAAATGAACACTGTACCTTGCAGAAACTCCCATGACAGAGCTGTAGCCAAGCAGAGGCCAAGGAAGAGTTCATTAATAAACAGTTGTTTGATGCTAGCATTAAGTCCCTCATCAGAAAGAGGCATAAATGAGCAGGACAAGGGGTAATGGTTTTAAACTGAAAGAGGGGAGATTTAGGTTAGATATCAGGAAGAAATTCTTCACCATGATGGTAGCAAGGAACAGTTTGCCCAGGGAGGTTGTGGCTGCCCCCTCCCTGGAGATGTTTAAGGCCAGGTTGGATGAGGCTTGTGCAGCCTGGTCTGGTGGGAGGTGTCCCTGCCCATGCAGGCGGTTGGATCTGGATGGTCTTTAAGGTCTCTTCCAACCTTAGCCTCAATGATTCTTCTTGTTTTACAGGAGGACAAAAAAAGCTTTTCAGAATCCTAATTCAAGCAACTCATACAGTTAACTCTGGATCTTCCTGTTTACAAACGTTTCTGAACAAATATGAGCAAAGAGGATTCTTTCCTTAAGAAAATACAGATGTCTTTCACAAGGCATCTCAGAGAGATAGCATGGGAATTATTTTATCTGAAGGACATGGACCCCAGAAATCAGTTTTATTTAGTGTTATATTGTAATTTAATGGCATGAAAAACATGTAATAATTCCATCAGCAAGGAGAATAACAGCTGCCAAGTCACCTGGGGAGAGCAAAAAAGGGATTTTCCTTTGTAAGACCTTCCACCCTAAACTAAACCCCAGAGATCCACACCACAATGGGTTTACTCTGCAGAAAAAAATGGTGGTTCTCAACACACAAATGAAATGGTGAGTTTCATATCCAAGAAATCTCCAAATTGCTCCCTCACATTGGAGTTGTCCTCACATAGCAGGTCAGCTCAGACAGTAAAAGCTTCAGAAAGATGTAGTGAGAATGTCACAGAGGAAAACTTGACTGCAGAGGGGGCCAGAAGCATCTCAGAAGCAGCAGTTAGGCTGTAATTTTGAGTTGCAGAGATCTTTGTAAGCACAAGGATGACCACCCAGTGGTTTGATCAGGATGCCAGCTGAGTACTCCAGTTCCTAGTTTGGACACAGGTGAGAAAGCAGGCATTTGGCCAACTTGTGCAGGCAATAGTCAGGCAATTAAAACAAGTTTCTTTCCTGCTGTAGCTCTGGATAGCACCATCTTCTTTTCCCCCTTCATTTTCCTGGTGGTTAACTCCAAATGGATTCAACCTCATTTAGCAGCTCCAGCTTAAAAGCAGGTAGGTAACTGAAGCACAATGTCTTCCTATCAGTTCCAGCAGAGCATTTTGTTCTCTGGTTCAAGCAGCGTTTACACTAATTTCCATAGATACTTGGTGGTTCCAGACATGACTCTCTGGAAGGGTTCAGTGAGTGGCAGGTCCATCCCCCAGACTAACTATCCCCCAGCACCTATCCTTTGTCACCCAGTTAAACAGAGGCTCACCCTCCATCTGCATACAACTTCCAGGTAGTTAGAAAAGACTAAGCAGGCGCCGTGATTCCCGCAGGGAAGAGCAGCAACAGGATGAAGGGGATCTGGAAGGAGTGGGAGCTGCTGCCACCTGGTGAGAGCAAGGAAGAGCAGAACCACAGCACCGCACAATTCTTCAGGAAAGGACCTTTCAGATCATTGAGTCCAACCATTAACTCTACCGAGTCCAGAGCTAAACCATGTCCCCTCAGCACCGCATCTACACGGCTTTCCAGTTGCCATCAGTAGAAATCTGAATCCTAACTCTCAGCTTAGAGGAAAAAGAAAACAATCAATGCATTGTTCAGGAAGAAAAACAAACTCAAAGGTGGGGGAATAGTAACACAACTGCAAAACCTTTACCTTCAAGGGGGGAAGCAGCTTTGCACTTTCTCACTGAAGAGTTTCTTGTTCTTAAAAGTGTCTGGTGAAAAGCAGTGAACAGCAGGAGAGCAGGACACAGGATCTCTTGGGATTCACTTAATACTTCCTAGCAAAAAGTCAAAGCTGTGTTATTTTAGCAGAACAGGTGCAAACACAACCAGTTGTGGTCTTCTCCAGCCTTCACAGAAACACAGCAAGGTGTATTAGCTTGTTGAGAAAAAGCTGTAGATAATTCTGTCAAGATCTCCGTTTTCAGAGAGAATGATACGGGTTATGTCAAGCAGTGTTTGTGCTGCACTGCCAGCAGAATGTAACAGTTTTCTGAAACAATTGCTTTTGTATTGAGATAATTATCAGCAATTTTGACACACTTGTCTCCTACAAAGGCTCCTGTTCTATAGAAAGGAATGGAGCAGGCAAAACCTGAGATGTGAATGGGGACGGCAGCTCTGCTTGTTTTTAAGGAGCTTTCAGAATTCAGATGGGGTTTGGGGAGGGGTGGTGGTGGAGCTGAGCAGAAGACTTGTTTACCTACTACATTTATCACCAGCTTTTAATCTATTCTTTCTTTATTTTTCAGGTTTATACCTCTGCTTTAGCAGAAAAGACAAGAACAAAAAACCAAACAACCTAGAAAAATCAGAAGAAAAATATTAACTAAACCAGCACATCCTCTTTAAAAAAATACTCTAAAAAGTTAATTCTCCTCTGTAGTGAGAAGAAAACCCAACAGCATACACAGATGTCTTGTTTTTTTAGCCTTATTTCCCCACAACATCCAGGCTTGGGCAGCCAAACAGACAGCAAACACACATGCTTACAGGTGTGTGTTTGACCCTTTCCTGCTCATAGTTTTTCACCAATTGTAACAAGCATGGGAAAAGCATTAGGAACCCCCAAAGCATGAAGGCCCTATCATTTTGTGAAACAGAAGAGGAGGGAAGAACTTACTAATACTGCTATGAAAAAGCTGCCTGCTTCCACTGACAGCCAGAGCCAAGGTACAACACACTCCTGCCCAAGGCTCCCTTTACTACAGCTTTGCTTTCAAGGGCTAGGCAAAACCTTTCAGCACAAATAGTAAGTGATAGACACTTTGTAAGCCTGGGCACTTCTAGCATGTTATTAACTCTCTGCTGCTTTCCTCTAGTCAAAATATTCCCTCTTTTGTATTTGCTTACCTGGCTTTTTAAAAAGCACAGATCTCACAGAGGCAGGAACTGGGCTTCTTTCTGTGGAGATCCAGCTCTTGGTAGCTTTTGGGTGCTGAGGCAACAATTATATATATATATACACACATATTGAATTTATATATAATTATATACATTTGTAGTGTGATTGTTCTGTAATCCTAATTGTTGATGTTAAAAAAAAAAAAAGAGAGAAAGCTAGACTGCTAGAAATAGAGCACTGACTGAAACACAGAGGAGCAAGGAGAATAAGAAGACATTTCTATTTTCCTTTGGCTCCAGTTGATATATTCTGGGAATCAAACAACAATGGACACATATGTGCCATTGACAGACACAGAGAAGTCAAGGAAGCCTGATTCCCCAGGGTCAGCTACTTCTTTCAGCATTCTTTTAAGCACATTGATGATCCTCTCCCCCACACAAGAAAGTCACAGAAATCATCACCTTGTAACAATCATCTCCATCCCCATACATAGAACTTGCCCAAGCCAAAGTGAGCAGCTACTGACCTGTATGTGGTTTCTTCTAGGTGGTGACCAGACCACAGTTCCCACACAACTTCTCCTGCCCCTCTGTGTACCCTGTTGTTTTAGGCAGGCTGACCATGGGTCCCAAACAAGGAGGAACACCAGCCCACACTGGAATTCCCCTCTGTCACAGGGACTTCTGGGCCAGCTCTAAACCAGCAGCAGGCTTTTGCAGTTTAACATGGGCTTGCCATGCTAATCCCCCATGCTGATTATCCTTATTAAGGTCTTACCCTAAATTGAGATGACAAAACAAGTTAATTGTTACTCCTCCCTGAAGTCATTAGCAGCTCTCACACCACCATCCCAGCACCACACCACCCAAAGGCCTGTGGGTGAGGTCAGTGAGACAGCTTTTTGGTGCATATTCAGATCAAAATGTTAATTACCAGGAACCTGGTTTTGTGAGACTTTTTGCCCTATTGCCTGATTACAAGAATGAAACTACATGGCTAAACTAATGAGTTTCCATGACAGGAACTGGAGAGCTTGAGCTGTCAGGGTAAAATGAGTCCTGAGTAACATAAACAGAGACCCCCAACTTACCCCTCAGGTAAGTGTGTGTGTGTGTGTGCAAACTCAGCTCTCCTTCCTTTCTTGCTTATCAAGGCAGCTTTCATTCTTCTGTGTGTTCCTCTCTCTCTTAAGTCAAGTGTCATGCTGGAATAGGGATGTTTACAAGACAAAATGAGCATATTTGGTGGGGCTAGAAGACTGGTCCTGCAGGTATAAACTCAAGCAAGCCAGGGATCCAACAGGTCCTTCCAAGCTGAGGTACAGCTCATTTAAATACAAAGATATTATCTCATTACAGGGGTATTTGACACCAGCTCTCTATGTAATTGATGTTTTCACTCAAGCACCTCCAAGTGCTGGTCAGTGTGATCAGAAAGAGATGAGAGAGGGAGACAAGCCCTGTCTGCACGGCCCAGCTTATTCCTCCTTCACAAAAGCTGTTTCCGAGCTGGCTGGCAAGAGGTGCTGCGAGGCTTTTTGTGGTGCTGGGTGGTTGGTTTGTTTGTTTTCCTTTGAAAACGTCCATCAGCCGCTGACACGGAGTGAGGGGGAGGGAAAAGCAGCCCCACGAAGGGTGAGTGCGAACCCGCCGTCCCTCCCCTCAGGCCGGGCCCGGCTCCCGGGGACCCCTCAGGCCGCTCCAGAGGGACTCGGGGCCCGGCAGGGCCTTCCCCGCCGCCTGCCGGGCCCTGTAGTCCTCCGTGCCCGGGACTGCGGCTCCCGGCAGGCAGGGCGGCGAGGCCTTTCCCCGCCCCGTCGCGCCGTCTCGTTGCGCCGGGCCTG
>NW_009953064.1:424542-429747 GCF_000747805.2 Chaetura pelagica
ATGGGACCTGGATGTTTGTGTAACTGAGACTTGCTGGAAGGGCAATAGGAAGTGGCCCCTTCTCAGAGTATAGGGAATGGTGGGAGATGCTGTGAAATTGAGAGACTGAGACTTGGATTGAGATGTCAGAGGCTTGACTTGTCTTTCCCAGTTCTGTTGCTGATGTGCAGGGTTACCTTAGGCAAATCCCCAGGTTGCTTTACCTCTGTGCTTCCATTTCCTTCCCTTTTCTTGGCTGCCCTTTGCTGTGCACATCCAGCACAGTGGGCTTCTGGGCTTTGTTGGGAGCTCTTATCTGCTAGATTATTTATTTGCATTACAGTCTTTAAAGCTCTGATGCCAACTCTGTTCCTAGTTTTGTTTTTCCCTTTGTGACCTTGAAGAAGCCACTCAGGTTCTCTGGCTAAGTAATGCTTCACTCCCTTGAACCAAAAGAACCTCTGTGAAGCAAGTTGGGAGTCTCAGACAAATTCCTGTGTGTTTCAAGGTGATGAACATGAACTTCCCTTTTGTCTACTCCAGAAGTTCTAAAATGTCTCAGGTTCTGCAGATGAAAAGAACTGTGCACAGGTTAGACAGGGAGGCTTTCAAATCTTTCCAAATACAAAGCTGACTTCACCAAAGAGAATGTGGTGTCTGCTGCAGACACCTCTGTTGGAGAGGTGAGTGTGTAGCATGCAATGTGGGTAAATGGTGGATGGGAAGTTGGGGAGGAGAGGAGGCAATGAAGGCAAGAAGGTCAGAAATTGAGGTTCATCAAAACCAACTTCCTCCTTTCACTGTGTTTGGCAGAGGAAAATTAAGTTTGTTGGTTTGGCTGGTTGGAAAGTGCCCCAGTCAGAAGGAACACTGAAAGCTGCTGTAGATCCATATAAAACTTTGGGGGCTGCCAAACTCCCAGTCAGCTTCAGGTCTTCAAGTATGGTGGCCTTGAAAATTTGTTTCTGTTTCTGATTTCTGCCACATAGAACAGTTATTCTGGTCCTGAGCTGCCCCAGAACAGGGAGCTCTCATTTCCATTTAAGCATTGCCCAGTGTTCTGTGCAGCAGATGCAGGTGTGACTCTTCTGAGCATGAGTTGCAGCCAGACTCAGCCAGAGAGAAGCTGGTTCAAAAGGCATTTGAGTGACCTGCCCTGGATTCTGTGGTGGTCCTGCTCAGGCAGGGGGGGTTGGACTCCATGGTCTCCAGAGATCCCTTCCAACCCCAAGCATTGTGATTCTGTATTTGCTACTGTCCCAAAGAAGCAGTTTATATTTCCAGGTAGTAGCTTCAAAATGAGGGTAAATACTTACCTTTCTTCTCTAGTCTCTTCTCAAAGCCTGTGGTTACATTGTCTCTGCAGCTGGAGGTGGCAGGGCTGCTAAACCCATTCTTTCCCCGTGAAGCAGCTGGTGTTCCTGCCAGGCTGGTCTCATCAGGCACCGCAGTTCTTCATGCCTGATGTCTGCACTGAGTTGCTCTGCTTTAACACATGGTATCAAACACCCCCACACCCATCATGACAGAGCATCCTTCTTTCCTGCGCTGGGAGATTAGCTCCTGGAGGGCAGAAGTGGAGCACATTACTAGCAGATTGTCCTCATCCCTCTAATCCTTGTTCCCTCCTCTTCCTGCATGCCTGACTGAGCCATCTCTGGTGTGTGACTGCTCTCAGGGGGGAGAAACAACATGAGGCTTTTTGCTCCAGAACTGCTGTGTAATTGACATTCAGTCAGGCAAAAAGGTACAATGGGGTGACCCTTAAAGGCTTTACACATTGTAGGAGAACAAGGATCAGCAGCTGGTCAGCCAGCTCTTCAAACTCTGGCCCCGAGCTCCATTTAGTAGCCCTGGTGGGTTCTGTGAATGTGGAAGAAAATGGAAAGATCCCAAGCTGGTGAGCAGTTGCAAAGCTGACAGGTACTAATAAGCTTCTTTGGGTTGCCTGTGCTTATTTATGCAGGTGTAAAGTGTTTCATCTGGATTCTGTTAGTTTATACTAATGAAGTTTTTCAGGTGTGTTTGTAGCTGTGCAGCTCCAGAACATGGGTTTGCAGCCAGGATGGTTCTCTGACAAGATAAACTTGTATTTAGAAAAGGCACAGATCCTGCTGGTTACAGCCCTCGTTGCAGTGCTCTGCAGGGGCACATTTATTGGGGTAGGGGAGAGTCAGGCTACCCAGAATGTATTTCTCCTCCTCCCCTGTTCCCCTCATGTAAGCCCCTGAGTGCAGCAGTGTGCTTGTCTTCTGACAGAGCCCTGCACTCTCTGTTCCTGGCATGACTGTGTTTGTTCTGTTGAGTGCTGAGACTGGTGTGCCCACTGATCTGAACATTTGCTCATCAGCTGCCAGTTACCATGTGGCAGCTCCAACAGGAACTTCTGCAATGGACTGGAGCTGCTGAGCAGATGTCCTGCAGGGTGGCATAATTTCATCTGCCTTAGTTTGCTATGGGAATTCAGAATTGACTCCACAAAAATGCCACCTGGCAGTGTCTCCTGTGGTTGTCCACAGGGGTAGCTGACCAGATGTGTCACTGGGCAGGCATTAACCTGCTTGGATCAGGGGAGGGCCTGTTTCCTCCCCTGTGTTTGCAGAAGGTGAAGAAACTTGTGAGCAGGCTCTGGTCCTGCAGCAGGCACCCGGGAGTGTAACCACAGCTGACTTGACTCTACCACTTTGCCCCGTGTGATTTTTGGCAACTCTGTCAAGGGATGCACGTCCTCAGGCCCTCCCTAGAGTCATACCCTGGCATCTCAGAGCTCCAAAGCATTTCCACAAGAGTTTTGAAGTGACAGGTCAATCCAGTACCTACAAAGTTTCCTGTTCCAACCTACTGTGGTAGGTCTGTCTCTTCTGTTCAGCAGAGTTATATAATTTTTCTGAGTCCCACAGGCAAAATTTCCCTGTGCTGGTCAGCAATGCTTGTCACCTTCACTGCCCCAACCTGAACTGCTTTATTCTGCAGAAGACAGGATAAACTGACACTGAAGTGTGGAAGTTCTTTGACTGTCATCACAGAGCCTGGTACCTAAGATGGTGGTTGTCCCAAAAGCTGCCTGCAGTAGCTGCTGCTCTGATGTTTAATGTCCTGCTCTAGAAGAAGCAGTCCTGTTGTGTCATGTCAGGCTGAGGGCAGGAGCAGTAACTTAGACTTTGCCATTTCTTATTGAAAAATTACTTCTATGGGAGGGAAGCAAGGGGTTTTTTTTGCAGGGTTGTTTCCCTGCAGGATTCTGTGGATAGTCTTTCCTTTACCAGCAGAGCCAGGTACTCCTAGGAGATTATCTGCTTTCTCCCCCCTCTCTCTGAGGTGTGGAGGGGCTGCTGTGGTGAGTGGCATTTTTACCATGTGGGAGGTGGCTGTGCAGAGAGACATCCCAGCCGCCTTGTTGCCCCTTCATGTAAGCTGGCCAGGAGTTGGAAACTGCTTCTGGCTTCTTGTGAGCCTGGACTAGCCAGACTGTTCTCCCTGTGCTGCAGTTCTCATTCTCCTTTTGTCTCCTGGCATTTTTCAAGCTCAAATCCTCTTTCCTTTTCCCTGCCTCCCTCCCTTCAGTCCCTGTTATGTATTTCCCATTCCTTTCATCTCCCCTCCAGTCTGTTTCCAGTGCATTTGTTCAAAGTACAACCTGTTTGGGTGTTGCCATGGACACAAGGATATTTGGTTATCCTTCTGTTTCTTGGACTGGATGCATGTGGAAATCCTGTGGAGAGAGCTGACTGCAAGGCTCATTCTGGGCCTGGCTTTCCTCATCTTGCCATGCCTTGGGCACAGAAGGCAAACAACCTGTAATGACTGGCTGGCTTAATCATTAAGCAGCACCTAGGGCTGTGGTGCTGCTGCTAGAACCTGGTGGTAGATGGAAAAATGCAGCTGCCCTGTTCTCAGATCAAATCTCTGCCAGCTCAAGGCCCTTGCAAGGGAGTGGTCCCTCTGGGGTGGCATGTTGGAGGTGAGACTGAGAAGTTCTAGGTGTGGAAAACTCACTGTAACTTGGCTGCTTCCTGGAGTTCAGGCCATATTTTCTAGATTTTATTTTTATTATTTTTAACTAGACTTCCTTAAAAAAAAAAAAGGCAGAAAAAACTAATCACAAAGAGCCCTTCAGCAGCATGAAGCAAAGCAGGGCCTCCTCCTAGTCTGCAGCTGGGTAGAATGAAATAACATGATAAAATTACTCTGATTTCCTCCCTTTCTTGCCCATACTCATCTTAATGAAGAGTTAACTTTGAGGCTGCTATTAGAATCAGTGTTTCTCCCATGATGATCGTGTTTGTAGCTTCCCAGTCAATGTGCTTATCTAGTGAGGGAAATGCTGTTTGCTTTTGCATCTGGGTGTGCCAACAAGAGGAGAGGCTGTTTCAGAAGAGCAGGTCTGCAGATGGTGTGTCCATTCAGCTCTCCTGTCTCCTCTGGGATAGGCAGGTGTCTGACCTTCTTGCTGCTGACCTTCCAAAAGATGTGAGGCTCCCTCTGCAAACACCTGAATGGAGCTGGGCTGGGTGCTCCCGGGGTGGAAGACTTTAAAATCATTGCCATCTTTGAGTGCAGGAAGACAGCACTAGGGAAGCATCTTTGGGAGCTTCCTGTGGCTTCTTGCTTATGCCCATCATCTTATCTGGATCTTCAAAAGAAGGCTGCTGTTTCTGGTACACCTTGCCTGCTGTTTTATTCAGTGTGCACTAGTGCTTGTTCGTGGAGCTGTTTTGGCACTACTTTGGTGCTGCAGTTGAGCAGTCCTGTCCCAAAACAGCTGGCACTTTCTGTAGAGATACTTGCTGACATTGTTCTTCTGGGCTTGTTTCCCCTTCCTCCCCCACTGTGGGCTACGGAGAGGGCCAAAATACTCATATCAAAGGCTTCTTCAATTCTTCTCATCTTGGAAGTGTCCTGTGTTAAGTTTCTCAGCACATGGAGAGCTTTTAGGGTAGTTTTGGGTGAATCAAATGATCCACTAGATGCGTAGATAGGGAGATGAAGTGTCTGGGTGGGTATTGCATGGCACTCTGCAGGCTGCCCCAGGACTTCATGGACTTTGCTCATCTCTACTTTCTGGTTTCTAGCACTCCAGGGTGGATCCTGAGGAGCTGTTCACCAAGCTGGAGAGGATTGGCAAAGGATCATTTGGTGAAGTGTATAAAGGGATCGACAACCGCACCAAGGAGGTGGTGGCCATCAAGATCATTGACCTGGAGGAGGCTGAGGATGAGACTGAGC
>NW_009953064.1:429780-431991 GCF_000747805.2 Chaetura pelagica
TGAGGACATTCAGCAGGAGATCACAGTGCTCAGCCAGTGTGATAGCCCCTACATCACCCGGTACTATGGCTCCTACTTGAAGGTAGGACAAATCCATAGCAATTCACTTGGCAGCAGTTTGGGAATAGAGCAGGACTCTCTGTGGATGCTGCAGCTGGGGGTGGTGGACAGGGCTGAGAGGTTGCCCAACTTGAGAGTGTCAGTGTGGCAGCAGGAGCAGCAGTGGCTCTGCCTATGGCATTTGTGCAGTCTTGAAAGGAGGCTGGGCTTTAAGACACTTGCAAAGCACCAGGAAATGAGGTGCCCAGTACAACATGGTCCCAAGAGCACTGGAGAGAAAATGATGCATTCAAGAGGCTGACCTCTCCTTGGTTTGACCATTCCTGACAGAAACTTTGTGGAATGCTTTTCCAAAATATCCCAGTTTTAAGGTAGTATCAGTTTATGCCTCTGGAAAGGAGTCTGAAAGTGTGACCTTGATGAAAAGAGCAGGACCTTCTCAACAGTGCTGATACTGCTTCCATTGACAACAGGTTTCAGAATCCCCAGTGGAAGCTGCTCGAAGGGATGACCATCAGTGGCCTCTGCATTCTGGCTGCTGGAGGTGTGTGTGACACTGGGTTTGGAGCCAACAGCTGTTGAGGTCTTTGGATGCTATTATTCCTTACATATTTTCCCAAGACCATAATGCATTTCCTCAGCCTTTTGCTGAAAACACCAAGCAAGCTGTAGTTTTGTGGATCTGCTGCTTTATCTTCTACCAGAACCCTGTGAACCTCAGTCTGGAAATACCTTCTTTGAGGAGTAATAGAATGTCTTGTTGATCTCACCCTTCAAGCTGGAAGCTCTTCTAATGAGATCAAAGGCTGAAAAGCTCCCCTGTCATTGTCAGGAAGGAGAGGTGCTAGATCTGTTGGAGTGAAGTTAAATGGCTCCAACCTGAGAATGTGCTGATCTCTGTGGGTTGTGTAGTCTGGTAGGAGCACTAAGCTTGCTCAGATAATACTGCAGAGAAAAGAGTGACAGGCCTGCTGTCACAGTGCTGTGTCAGCAGGAGAGAGAGCTGGGAGCTCTCCCTCTGAGAGCTGTGGTGTGCAGCATCTCTTGGGTTTTGGGCAGGACTGCCCATGTGTCTTGTCTTCTCTGGGGTGCTACACTTTTCTCCCTGCTTTTATGACTGCCTTTATTCTTGACTTGTACTCTCACTTGCAGGGCACTAAGCTGTGGATAATCATGGAGTACCTAGGAGGAGGTTCAGCACTGGATTTGGTGAGTACATGGTGAGCTCTGGACCATGAGCAATGTTGGCTGGAGCTTTGGCTTGTGAAATGCCCCTAATCCAGACACTCACTTGCCACATCCCATCTTTGTGATAGCCCTGTGCCTGGAGGGTACTGGGCCAGACATGCTAGTCATGCATATCCTAGGACAGAGGGAATGTTTGCAGGGAGCTCAGCAGTCAGAGCACTGCTTTCTGGTGTGCTCTGCTGCTTTACAATGGGAAGAGCCAGTGAACTGAAATGTGCCAGCAGCCAGTTGGTTTTGAGCAGTATGCACCCATACTCCACCAAATAAGAGTTCATGGGATTGTTCAGTGGCATCAAGCTCAGCAGGGACCTGGTCTATGATCAGGATTCCCAGGTGTTTGATAGTACAAATGATGTCTAACAAGTTGCCACAGCTTCTAAGGGAATCCAAATGTAGAGTAAACACAGAGGCAGAGTTCTGCTGTACTGTCTTCTGTCATAGGATTTTGGTTTTCTCGTTTTCCTGCAGTAAAAACTGTTGAGCCTGCACTGACTTGGAGGAAGAGGCAGGGGGGCTGTCACCACCAAAAGTCATCTTAGTGTCAGAACTGCAATTATTGCACTGAGAAGGCAGGATGTGTTTAGAGGAGAGCTGATGCAAAGAAGAGCTTTTATTCAATACTGCACAGCCAGAGGGTAGAAGTTGTCTTCAGGCTGTTGCAGGGGCTGAAATTCACTTCTTGCCATGCTAGCAGAGACTTGAACAGAACTGTTAAGATGTTCTGTTCACCAGTGTATTTTCAGGCCAAGGTGAGAGATGAGCATCCTGCTGTTTTATCTGGGAAGCCTTTAGTAGACTAACAGAAAATGCCCCAAAGATTTTTCCATGCAATGTTACCAGGTACAAAGTCCAGCCTTCTGCTTGCAGAATGCACACTAGACATGCAGGAGGTGCTTCCTGCTG
>NW_009953064.1:432175-451270 GCF_000747805.2 Chaetura pelagica
TGAACACAACCTGCTTGGCCAAGGTTTCTAAGTAACAAACTGAGAAGCTGGAAAATCCAGGACATCAATCAGCTCTTTTAAGTAATTTTTTCTGCCCTTTTATCAGCTAAAGCCAGGACCCCTGGAGGAGACTTACATAGCTACTATCCTGAGAGAAATTCTAAAGGGTTTGGATTATCTTCACTCTGAGAGGAAGATCCACAGGGACATCAAAGGTAGGATTGGAGAGATCAGCTCTCTTTCTTGTAAGGGATGTTACTAACATAAGATTCAGAACTATTATACAGCAATAGTCTGAGAGGTTTTAAAGTCTGTTTCTTAGTGCTGCTTTTTCTGTTGGGTTGCTTGTTTCTGAATCTGATCATAGAATCACAGACTGGTTTGGGTTGGAAGGAACCTCAAAAATCACCTAGATCCAACCCCCTGCATGGGCAGGGACACCTCCCACCAGCCCAGGTTGCTCCAAGCCCCATCCAACCTGCCCTTCAACACTGCCAGGGATGGGGCAGCCACAGCTTCCCCAGACGACCTGGGCCAGGCTCTCACCACCCTCACACTCCAGAATTTCCTCCTCATGTCTCACCTTAATCTCCCCTCTTCCAGTTTTCATCCCTTCCCCCTTGTCCTCTCCTTCCCTGCCCTTGTCCCAAGCCCCTCCCCAGCTTTCCTGGAGCCCCTTCAGGTACTGGAAGGTGCTTTAAGGTCTCCCTGGAGCCTTCTCTTCTCCAGGCTGAACACCCTAACTCTCCCAGCCTGGCTCCAGAGCAGAGCTGCTCCAGCCCTTGGATCATCTTCGTGGAGTGTTTGTCATTTTATTGCAATTCATGCTTTTGTGTCTTTAGAGTAACAGTAAGGAGGGTCTGCAGCTCTTCTGTGGCATTTATAGTTCAGACAGGCAGGAGGCTAAAGCAAAGGAGTCAATGAAAGGCATCTCAAATATTAGCTGGCTCTCACTTCTGTCTAGACATTGGCTTTACTGCAGGACCCTCAGGTGTGTGTGTGCTGGTTATCATGGCTATAACTTATTGTGGAGGTGACCTGTCCTTATGTAGGGTTCAGAGCTCTAGAAAACCAGGACAGCTTGTGTCAGCTTGTCTTGTCACTGCCTTTCATAGTCATGGGCTGTATGTGCTGTAGAGAGACCTGCCCTCTGCCTTCCAAAGAGCTGTCCCACACTGAGCACAGAGCATCAAAGAGCAGCAGGAGGGTGGGAGGACAGGCCTGTGGAGACATGGCCAGTGCTGGATGTGACTGCTCTGACCCTCTGCAGGAGGGGATGTGAACAGGCAGAGCAGATCAACCTCATGCAGGGAGATTTGGAGAAAAATATTCCATTGCGTTTGTGAGACTCCATCTTCCCAGCACAGCCAGCCCTGCAGGGATCCTGGCTGCCAGCAGAGTGGGGAAATGCTGGAAGTTTGCAGGTAGGGCTTCTCCCAGAACAAAAAGTCCTACCAAAAAAATAACCCATCTCAAAACCCAAGCAATGACACTGCCTTAAGCTGAGTGAGTGGGAAGCAGTACTAGACCAGGAGTTTGGGGCTCTTTAGAAGGATCTGCTATTTAATCTGGGCTGAATGGTGCTCTAAAGAAAAATGGAGACCATTTGAGGGCCATTTTGTCCTATCTTTGTGGCCAGGAGTCACACCTAGTTGATTGTGTGGCTCTCCACATCTCCTTGCTGCTACCCTAGAAAGATTCCCCTTCTGAATATGTATGAACTTGTTCTGTGTTATCCAGCAGAGATCAGAGCATGAGGGTGAGTCTGAGGCTGGAACTCTGAGCTGAGGGTTTTCACTGGGTCAAAGAAGGATGCCACAGGAGATCTGTTCTTAGTGTTCAGTTCTGTGTGGGCTGGAGATGATTCAGAAACCTGGGGAGTTAATGCTTGTTTGTGTGAACAGCTGCCAACGTGCTGCTTTCGGAGCAAGGAGATGTGAAACTGGCTGACTTTGGGGTGGCTGGGCAGTTGACAGACACGCAAATCAAGAGAAACACCTTTGTTGGGACCCCATTCTGGATGGCACCAGAGGTCATCAAACAGTCTGCTTATGACTTCAAGGTGAGCTGGGAGCTCAGGAGGGTTGCTGCTTGGTGCTGCTCTGTATGAGATGGTGCTAGCCTTACTGCAGGGGTTGGACGCACTGCTTGATACAAGAATGATGCTTTCCTGTTGTGGTTCAGGATCTGTGGGAGAAGTCTGTTAGACATGAAATGCCCTCTCTGATGTTATAAGACAAGCCCTTTCTTGCTCTTCTTCCAGGCAGACATCTGGTCCCTTGGAATTACAGCCATTGAACTAGCAAAGGGAGAGCCTCCAAATTCTGACTTACATCCTATGAGAGTTCTCTTCCTGATTCCCAAAAACAACCCTCCAACACTGGAGGGTCACCACAGCAAGCCCTTCAAGGAGTTTGTGGAAGCCTGCCTCAATAAGGATCCTAGATTTGTGAGTATTGCTGTCCACTTGTGAATTTGGGTCAAGCATTGCAAAAGTCAAAGATGTATGTAGCAGGAAGACGTTTTGGTGCAAGGCTCTTGGAGACAAGGAGCTTGTGGAAATGGATGGGCAAGCCTGGCAAGACTTGGAAGTCTTGCATGTGTAGTGTGCAGCAATGGTTGGATGCAGCCTGCTTTCCTTCTTTGCTCCAGAGGCCGACAGCTAAAGAGTTGCTCAAGCACAAGTTCATCACACGCTACACCAAGAAAACCTCATTCCTGATGGAGCTGATCGACCGGTTCAAGCGCTGGAAGTCAGAGGGTCACGGAGAGGATTCCAGTTCTGGTGACTCCGATATGTACGTACACGTTGATGCTGCACCCTGCACAGAGTCATTGGGTCCTTCTGGTTGGAAAAGACCTTGATGGGCATCAAGTCCAACCGTTAACCCAGGCCACTACCATGACCCTCAGCACCACGTCTCCATGGCTTTTAAATCCCTCCAGGAACAGTGCCCCAGGGTAGGCTGCTGCAAACAGCTCAGGTCCTTTTCCCCATCCGGGCTAGAAGTCTTAACAGTAGCTCAGGAGGATGTGGGACCATCTGTTTGTGGGAGCAGGCAAGTGCCTGAAGAAACAGGCTGGGAGCTCCTCCTGTTCAGTGGGACCCAGGGCTCTATTCTTCATAGAATGGTTTGGGATGGAAGGGCCCTCAAAGATCATCTACATCCAACCCCCTGCATGGTCTCCCACGAGACCAGGTTGCTCCAAGCCCCATCCAACCTGTCCTGTTTTAACCTGTGGAGCCTCTTTGCTGAGTAGAAGAAATCAGGAGGACTAAAGCAACACGTAGCATGTGCATGGCAAGTGAAACAAAGCTCTTGTTGCCTGTATTTTATGCACGTGTAGTTAAATACACCCCCTTTTCAAAGAGCTTTAGTAACTGTGGCAACTTTGTGGATTGCTGCTGATGCAGAGGGTACTGAGGCTATGAGCCTTGGGTGAGGAAAGGGTACGTTGTGGCCAGGCTGCTGTAGCAGAGCTTCCCTTCACTTGGTGCTGGCAGCAACTCAGGTGACCAATGGCTCTGGGAGGTTGGCTTGAAACATCTCAGCCTGGCCCCTCAAACTGTGAACTTAGATTGTCTTGAAATTCTTCTCAATGTAACCGGCACTTGAAGCTGTCTTCAAGCTGGCTAGAGCAAAAAGGTGGTTCTGGTGAGTTGGGAACATGATGTAGTACTTGCCTCATACCTCTGTGGTTCTGGATATGGGCTGTAGAGCCTGAAGCAGTTTCTTTTCAGGATTTTTTCTGGGATAGGGAAATGCCTGGAGCCCTGTGGTGATACACAGTCAGGTGGGGGGAGAGCTTGGGACTATGGAGTGTGTGGAGCTGAGGCTTTGTCTTGACTTCCCCCTTTTTATTTGCAGTGATGGAGACACAGAAGATGGAGACCAGGGTCCAATCTGGACATTCCCCCCAACTATTCGCCCCAACTCCTTGAGCAAGCTGCACAAAGGAATGGCTCTTCATGGCTCCCAGAAGGTCTGTTTGCTATCATTCCTTTGGAAGTGGACCCAACTAACAGAAGCTTTTGAGGGTACTGGGGAAGCTGCTGGTCACTTGTGTTCTGCTTTAGTCTAGTACCAAGGGCTAGTGCCCCAGAGTTGCTTCTTCCTCATCATCAGGGCACTGCACTCTGGGGCTTTCCTGAGAGCTGGTAGGGGGCTGCCATGGATTGACCCAAGGCTTAGTGGTTTGTGTCCCCTGGGAGCCTTTGCCTGTGCTTTTAACTTCTGTGTTGTCTTCCAGCCTACTGAGCCCATCAAGAGGCAACCACGGTCACAGTGTCTCTCCACCCTTGTTCACCCAGTTTTTGGAGAGGTGAGTAGAAGCTTCTTGGTGTTTGCGGTGGCTGGAGACAAAGAGATTCCTGACATGGAGGAGTCAAGGGGAAGGATTTGGAGAAGGGAGGTAGGGTACATAGCAGGGTTGAGTGATCATGAAGCCTTTGTCCAGAGGTCTGTACAGAGTGTGAGGAAGGCGAGTATGTCCCTGGAGTGTCCTCTCCAATACACTGGTGTTCCTAGAAGCACAGCATTACTGTGTTGTCCGATGATGATGATGAGGTAGAGGAGCACTTGTTTCTTTTCTGTGTCCTAGGCTTGCTAGCCTAGCCTGGGCAGCTCTGGGCTCTGATATCCCTGGTTCCTGTAACTGAAGTGCAGCTCCTGTCAGTGCAGGCAGGTACCTGAGCTTGCCCGTCACTGGGCATCTTCCCTGCTGGATGCTGCTGCCCACAGAGCAGCTTCCTTCCACTGAAGGAAATGGGGGTGGACTGGAGCAGGAGTTGGCTTTGCCAGTCACCAGGCCATCTTCTTGATTCATCCTTGCCTGCTCTTGCTGGCACACCAGGGCTAAGGAGTTACCTGCTGTGTGGCCTGGGGAAGCTGGATAGAGAAAATGGATTTGGGAAATCTACCCTGTTTCCCTGCCTTGTGCTCTGGGTGGGGATGTGGAGTTAGGCAGAAGCCCCCATTAATAACAGGATAGTGTATGTATCAGCAGAGCTGGATTGTCTCTCCAGCTGTTTGAAGGGAGGAAAAGAGGACAGGAGTCATTAGGGGGCTACTGACTGTGGGCTTCAAGTCCACATTTCCAGCAGGGTGTAGGAAAGAAGGTTCTGCTTAAGAAGAAAGAGCCAAGCAGTGAATAAAAGCCTTTGTGCAGCCAGGCACCAAGTTCAGGCACATCCATATAGTGTAGACAACAATCATAGGAGCCTGATTGAGCTGGACAGTGGTTAAGCTGGCACACATGGTATGTCTGATTGGTGTTCAGCTGGTTGTGTCATGCTATGCACTAGGGAAGGGTCTGCTGCATCAGCTGCTTGTGTGAAATGCTGCAGAGGATAGGACTGTGGGTTTTCTTTCCAATGAGAGACTCCTTCAGGCTTAGCAGGAGTGACCCAGCAGGAGCTCCTTCATGACAGATGTTTAACTGTTGCAAATGAACAGCTGAAATCACATGCAAGGAGACTCGAGGCTGGTGAGGCCTAGTTGGAGTGATGATGTGAACTAAGGCTTTTCAGCTAGGTCAGGTGCTGCACGTGGAGGTCTTGCTGGGTGGGTTTCCTTCCTCCCCTCCCTCGGGTGAGCCAAGTGGCTCAGGCTCTGTGGTGAGGCAATAGTCTCCCTTGGCCTCCCAGTCACTAGGAGAGACTCAGACTTGTTTGTGGTTACTGCAAGTGGTGGTGACTAACTCCTGGGGTTCCTGTCTTCTCTACCCTGCCTGTCTGCCAGCCTTTGAGTGCAGCAGAAGTGTCTCTGCTGGTTCAGGTACAGCTGGAGTTCTGTGTTCTGTTACTACTTTGGAGTTTTTCAGGGCTGTTGATCCATTTCTAATATAATTTAGTTTAAGAGTAGATCAGGGTCTGCTTCTTAATGACTTTGATTGCCCTTAGCACATGGAGGAAAGTCTGAGCTACAGCCACTGGAATCCCATCTTCCTGACCTACAAAAAGTCCTTTTCAATGGTTTGTTTGTTTTTTTAAGGACAATGTAGGTGCCCTCCTAGAGTCATACTAAAAGGGAAAGTGACTTAATGGCTGCACTGCCTGACCACTGTGTCTCCACAGTGAGACAAGGAGCTAATGCACTGGTTCTGCTTTGCAGCTTAAAGATAAGCACAAGCAGACTGGAGGCAACGTGGGAGCTATGGAGGAGCTGGAAAATGCCTTCAGCCTGGCTGAGGAGTCCTGCCCAGGCATCTCTGACAAACTGATAGCGAGTCATACTAAAAGGGAAAGTGACTTAATGGCTGCACTGCCTGACCACTGTGTCTCCACAGAGAGACAAGGAGCTAATGCACGGTTCTGCTTTGCAGCTTAAAGATAAGCACAAGCAGACTGGAGGCAACGTGGGAGCTATGGAGGAGCTGGAAAATGCCTTCAGCCTGGCTGAGGAGTCCTGCCCAGGCATCTCTGACAAACTGATAGCACACATGGTGGAGAGGGTACAAAGGTAAGTGTCCTGCACAGTGTGAGCTGGGGTGGGGCTGGCAGGAACCAAACCATTGTCATACTCTGTGGCTGTGGTAAAGGCTGGTACCGAGCAGTCAGGACACCCAAGAAGTGCATATTGATGATAGCTGACCCAGCAGTCCCTAAGTTTCTTCTTCCAACTGCTTTTCACTTAGTGGAAGGACTTCTGAGGCTAGAAGAACTGCTTTTCACTTAGTGGAAGCAGTTCTTCTTGCCTCAGAAGTCCTTTCTCATCCTGAAGAGCTTTCTGTAGTGTAGATGAATGCTGCAGAGCACAGAAAGGTGCTGCTGTTCACCTTCATGTTGCACATATATATGACATCCTTCTGGTCCTATTGCCCAGCTGGTGAGAACTGCAGGATGCCAGCAGGGTCATTTCTGGAATAGAATCTGTTTCATTGCAAGGAATGTGCTTTACAGCACTATGTGCAGCCAGTCACTCTGCTTGTCCAGCTTCAGGTGGCACCAAAGTGCTTCTTTCCTGAAGTGAATTACTTACTAAACCAGTGAAGGAGTTCAAGCTGGTAGAATGGAGTTCCTTCATAGAATCACAGACTGGTTTGGGTTGGAAGGGACCTCAAAGATCATCTAGATCCAACCTCCCTGCATAGGAAAGAGACACTATTTGTTTGTTGCTCATTCTTTGTTGCTCAGCAGATGCTGTGTCAATCCTGCCTCCACAACTGGCACCAAGTTCAGGCATATCCATATAGTGCAGACAATAATCTCAAATCCTGGTCACAGGTTTATCAGGCTGTATTTAATTGCTTTTATTTTGTTTTTCATCCTTTCACATCAAGCTCTCCTAAATCTCACCCTTCCCTCACCAGCCAAGAAACTTAACATTTGGCCCCTCACAGGTTAGAAGACTGGGAGTAAAGTCTTTTGCTGTATGTGTGACCAAAGGAGCCATTTGGAGTGTAAACACAGCCCAAACTTTACAGTCTTGACACCTTGAACTTGGGCTTTCTAAGCACTTCTGATGGATTTAATCTGGCACAGTTTGTGCCTTGTTCCTCAAGTATCCATGGGCTGCTGGCAAGCAAACTTTAGATATTAAGGACCCAAAATAACTGGCCATCCTTGGGGGCTTCTAAGTCATTCAAGCTTTCAAGCAAACATGCTGTGAGTCTGCTCAGATCCCTCACCTAATGATCACCTAAAGCTGGGAGATGAATGCTCTTGTCTCCTGTCTGACCTGTCAAGGTCACAGGAAAGTGTCCTGGTGATGGCTGCAAGATCTTTAGCCTAGGGTTGCTGTGTAGGGCATCTGTCTCACATCTGTCAGCCCAGAAATGGCACAGCTGGATGGTGCAGAAGTGCAGGAGGGTGGTGGTTTGGAGGTCTGCAAAACCTCAGAGACCCTGGGTGTTCCTTACTGTAACACACTAGTGCTCAACATTTCCTGGTTGCCTAAAACTGAGTTTTTCAAGGCATGAGAACAAGTGCCACCTTGGCTCTCTGTTCAAGGGCTGGGTTTTGTTTTTCTTTCAGGAATTCTCTAGCAAACTGCTGGTGGGAGTGGGGACAAACACATCCAGGCTTACCTCCTCACCCACAGGCAGTGGCTGGTGCAGTCACACGGGCCACCTGCCAGGTGAGGACAGGGACAGAGGTGACCAGTTCCACCTGTTCTTCCTTGCAGGTTTTCACACAGTCGGAACCACCTGAGCTCTGCCCGCTGACACCTCTGCCCCCTGCTGCTGGTTTGAGGGGGGAAGGATTTTTTCCCAGCTTCATAAGAACTACATCTCTAATCCAGACCCACCCTCTGCTGTTGGATGTAACCTTGTGTTACGGACTCCAGGACATTTCAGAGCCCTCATATTACACACCCTTTCCATGATAACCCAGGGTGGGGTTTGCAATGCAAGTACAATTTAGACCTTTTGCAGAACCCGAGAGGGGTGGTCTAATTGTTTTTACAATGTAATCAATGCAGTTTTTAATTGTTTCCCTATGGATGTATCCATTTTGGCTTGGTTTGATTCACTGCTTGTTATTGGTCAATGCCTGGCTGCTGGAGAAGAGGGAGATTCTGTTTCAAAGGCAAGTCTGATGGACTCAGCCTCCTGTCCTTCCTAAAGGAGTGTTTGTGAGCAGTCATGCGTGAGTGCAGGTATGTTTGGAAGCTCTCCATGCTTTAAAGTCTCTGGGAAAGTTAAAGCAGCTCTCCCATTGTCCTGGAGGATTGCTTCAGCTCCTTCACGCACTAGTAATGAAAAGCTTTCCAGTAGAGCAGCAGCTGACCTGAGCTGCTGCTGCTCTTTCCCAGCTTGTGGTTTCCCAGGAGGATGGGTTTGCTGACTGTACTTGTAGCTCTGGGACATCATCCAATTCAGGCAACAGCAGAACTTGCCTTGAGTCTCCAGGGACTAGAAGGCAAGGTGGTAGGTGTGGTTTGGGAGATGGTGGAGTTCCCATCCTTGCTGCTTCCTGCCCCTGCAGCAACTAGGTAGGCAGGTTGGGCAGGCATGGTCTCCTAGCTGAGCAGACACTCACTGCGTGTGGCCAAGCAGTGCAGAAGAATTTAAAAAAGGGGGTAGAAGGAACATGAGAGCCAGAGGCAATGACAGTTCAAAAGGGTGGGACATGGGTAGCACTGCTTGGGGCAAGGAACCTGTCCTCTGCAGAAAGATATGAACTGGCTGGCAGCAGGAGTGTCCTTGTGGTGTGGCTGGGGGCTTGCAAAAGCTGCTCCAGGCCTCCATCCCCTGCTCAGCTTCCACTTTCTGGCTCTTTCAGTCTGGGATCTGGACTGGCTGATGCCAAGAGCTCTGCTCCAGTGGACAAGCTGTGGTGGTGTTTGCTGGCAAAGAAAGTAAAGCATCTGCTGCTGTAGTGGCTGCTTAAGGTATTCTAGTGGAGCCATTCCCAAGTAGCTTTGCTTTCTGTGTAACACTAGTTTATAAAGCAAATCTTTAATTCAGGTAAATGTACAGATCTTAAACCTATACTTTAAAAGTCTAGAAAAACAGACTTAGGAAAATAACTCCCCATAGCTGGTTGCTTTGAGATCTGCTCTCTAATTGTAAAGATATTCCCATTAAGTCAGCAAGATCTTAGACATCCAGACCTTTCTGTCTGGCTGTTGGTGTGGATGATGTGGCTCACCCCAAAGCCACCCAGAACAAAAGCTGTAGCTGTTCAGCATTTTGGTGCAAGACAGGCCACTCGGTTAGTAACTTGGCTTGGTGTTTGGTACTTTGATTCAGAGCTGCAGACTGTAAGTGCTGGGCTCAACATGGCTCAAAAGGCCCAGACATTCCCTCCCCTGGTGTGTGGTGTTTACTTTAGCTTATGACTATCCTTTCCTCTTCCTCCCTGATGGATAAATACAGGCTCAGCCAACACCACCAACTCATCCAGCAGAGGAGGTGGCACTGTTTGATCTTCATCTGCTGCAGTGTGGTGTCTCTCTGTGGTGAAAAGTCATCTCAGAGCCTGCATTGATGATGAAGAGAACAAACCCATTTGATTCCTCAGGAGAAGGGAGTTCAAGAGCCAGGAGATGTTTCTGAGGTGGAAGGCAGAGGCTGCAAGTCCAGCAGGAAAGGTGGCTGAGGGGGCTCCTGCTGCTTTTCAAGTCGCTGTTCGTGACGGTAGCAAATCATGTGAATAAGGTACCTTGTGTTGTTCCTCACAAGCACTGCAGTGTCACGAGTCAACTCTTTTTAAAGGAAACATCCCCACAAACTTCGTCCAGTATTCAGAGCAAAAGTGGTTTTACTTTTTAAAAACGTTGAAAGGGATCTGCCACTTTCAATAAAGTAACAAAACGAAGGAGGCTATTGGAGCTTGATTTTATGGGGGGAGAAAGTGGTTGGTTGAGCTGATTTTCTTTGCCTTCCTCTTGGTCTTCCCCCACATCTTCCTGCCTCAGGAACATCTGACAGTGACATGGCCTCGGACTTTTTGTGCAAGGAGGGAACAGAGCCAAAGGGCTGTTTGTTACACCTTCCTGCTGCCCTGCCCTGGGTCAAGGGGAGGCACACCTGGGGTGTAGCCGTACAGGGCACTGCAGGGATGTTCTTGTTGGCATCTGGTTGTCGGTCTGTAGCATTTAGGCTCAGGTTCGACTGTAAAAGCTGAAACCAGGAGCTCACTGCCTCCGTGTCGCTCTCCCTTTGCAGTTGTGAGGGTGATGGAGCAGTGGCACGGGCTGGCCAGAGAGGCGGGGTTTGCCAGTCCCTCCCAGCTTCACCCCCTCACTCTGAGCCGGTGCTGCCTCTTGCTGCGGGGCGAGCAGCTGATGCCCTGTGAGCCGAAAACCAGTCTTGGCAAACTACTCAGGAACTTGACCACTCTAATCATTTTAAATCCTGGCTCTAGAAAAAGCTCTGCTGCAGTAGGTGAGAGCAATGAAAGGCTGGGGTTAAAGGCCAAGCCTCACAGCAACCTGCTCCTGCAAGGGGCTAACCCAGGCTGTGACTGACAAAGGAGCTGCCACTATCATCCAGGAGAACCACTGGATGCAAAGATCCATAAATCCATGAAACCTCCTCTCTCATGTCCAAGAAAAAGCACTGCTGCTGTGCAGGTGCCATCCATCTTCCCACAAGCTCAGGAACAGAGAGGCTGATAAAAGTTTTATATCAAGATGCTATTTATTTTCAGCAGTCACAGTCAGCTGCGTTGTATCTAGTCAATCCACATGTGTACAGGTACAACAGTTAATTAAAAAAAAAAAAATGAAGACACTAATAAATTAAGTACATAACTTTTACATGGGACAATGGTCTCTGTGACAGGGGCTGTAGTACTTTTTTATAGGTGCAATATCCTCCACTGCTGCAAGGAATGCCAAATTAGAGAAGACTGGCTTTGCTCTCATTCCCAGTTTCAGACAGTAATACCTCTTAATAAGTATTGATGACCAGGGCTCTAGGACAATCCATTATTTGAAACGTGCCCTAGAGGACAGGAAAAAAGTTAATTAAAAAAAAAAAATGAAGACACTAATAAATTAAGTACATTTAACTTACATGGGACAATGGTCTCTGTGACAGGGGCAGTGAAGGCTGGATTTGCAGTCAGTCATCTCCTCCAGGATGCAAATTCCATGTAAGAGGTCTGGAAAATCCCTCTGGAACCCCCTCCTGCAGTCCTCATCCTGCATATGTTCTAGACCATAACCTGAACCAGCCCTGGAGAATGCACGTGCTGGCCTCTGAACTTCCCCTTTTCACAGGGATCTCCACACTCCTCCATCCTCACAACATCCAACACTTTCCTTGTTCTTTCACTACACCACTTCATTGTTCCTTATTCTAAATACACAGAAACCTTTCTAGCTAATATAAAAGTAGAGTTCCTAGAGCCCATCAAAGCCACAGCCAGCAGCTTTTTGTGGCACTTAGCTTATTTCAGTCCTTCCACAGAGGCAACTGAAGGTGACAGCTTTACAAAAACAGAACAAGCTACAAACCTTTCAGATTGAATACAGAGATTTAATAGAGTCCCCAGACACTAATGCTCCATCTGGAATCCAGTGACTTTTGCACCTTCATGAGAAACAGAAGATGGATCCCACCCCAAATGTAAAGGTAAGAATAGGTATTTTCAGAAGTCTTTGTGTGACACAAGCACAAGTAACAGTGACTTTCAGAGAAGCTTGTTCTCCTGTATTGCTTAAATGCCTTGAAAACATCCCCCAGATCAGGGTGGGGAGTGTGTTTGCCATCCCAAGCCTTAAGCAATGCCTACTACAGGATAAAGAAACTCTGGAGCTGTGATATGAAAATAGTGATTGACCTTCTTAGCATGTGCCATAGCAGAGTACAGAGGAAAAACCACAAGCCTAACCTGTACCGACCCACAAGACACCAAAACCTCATCAGCTGAGCCGAGGGCCACTCCTCTCACTCCCCCTGGAAAAGTTTTCAGAGAGCAGAGCTGTTGCACAAGAACTGCAGTTGCTGTTCACAAGGAGCTGTGTTCACACCTGTGGAGCCTGTCAGTCTGACTGTGCCAGCAGCAAGGCAGCCACGCCAGGTGTTAGGAAAAGGGATTTCTGGGAGCCCATCACACACTGACAGCTGCTGTTTTGCTCCTGTATACGCTGACCATCCAGTCAGAATGTAAGAACAAGGTGGCATCTGCAAGGGTTTTACTGTCCAGGTCCAAGGGGAACAATCCCCCTCCCACGATGGGTGCTTGCTGGAGCTCTGTGGTTGTTGGCTTCTCTCTAAGTAGGTTCAACCTGAACAGACTTGACCCTCTTCCATACCACTGGGAAAGGATGTGATCCTTGTTTGCAACTCCCTTGCTCCCACTTTCCATATCAGGTGGAAATGAGCTTCCTGGTTCTGTGTTTTATCAACCCCAGAGACTCCTGTTTCCACCTGCCTCTTTTGTTGATATTTCCAGCAGAGATCCAGCTCTGCCCTGCTTCAGTCTGTGTGACTGTCCTTCTCATCCTTTGGGAGCAGCAGGCTCGACCTGGCTGGAGTACTGGTGGCTCTCTTGATCACCTCCATCCACCTGGCAAGAAAGGACATGAAGAACGCTCAGCCCTTCATTCACAGATGCATCATCTTTGATTATGAGCTGCACCCTTTTCAAAGTTTTCTACTTTTACAATTATTTTAAGGAACTAATTCTTCAAATATGTTGCTTGAGATGCAATAAATACAGAGCAGAACATGGCTGCCTGTCCAAGTAACAGCTCCACAGTGCTTTGAGCTCCACAGAGCTCCTATGAGGGAACACCATGGTCTCTTGTAAGTGTGCAGAAGGTGTTACCAATGAGGACAGGCTGACAAAAATTCTCCTTAGTGAATGGATTGCTTTTCTCACAATAAATGACGCAGCAGACTTGCTTGTAAGGACAACAGCAAAGCAGCAGGGAAGAAGGCAAGACAAACATCCATTAGGCATCAGACATTTTCTCCTTGAAATCCCTACATGGATTAAAGAGCATGACTTTGCAGTCTTGAGCAGCCCATCTGTTTGTTCATAGAATCACAGGGGTTGGAAGGGACCTCTGAAGATCATCAAGTCCAACCCCCCTGCTGCAGCAGGAACACCCAGGGCAGATCACACAGGAATGTGTCCAGATGGGTCTTGAAAGTCTCCAGAGAAGGAAGACTCCACAACCTCTCTGGGCAGCCTGTCCCAGGGCTCCAACTGGACTATGCACTGTTGATCACAACCCTCTGGGCCCTGTTGTTCAGCCAGTTCTGAATTCATCTCACTGTTCCCTCCTCTTAAGTCACACTTCCTGAGCTTATCCACAAGGATGTTTAGGGAGACTGTCAAAAAGCCTTGCTAAAGTCAAGGAAGACAACATCCACTCTTCTCCCTGCATCTCTCCATCCTGTCACACCATCACAGAAGGCTATCAGATTAGTCAGACATGATTTCCCCTTGGTGAATCCATGCTGGCTACTGATAACCTTCTTTGCTCACAAATACGTGGTACTCTCCCAAGGAGGGGGAAATAGGTGACACCTTCTCAATGAAACCACACTCCAAAGCATCCAATACCACCCTGCAGGGCAGAACACAACTCAAGGTTTCCAACAGCTGAAGTTTTGTAGCAAAGTTTTGTACCTGATGGATTTTAAACAGGATTCACATTGGATCACATGTGGAAGCCCCTAACAGCAAAGCTAAGCAATGAAATGCAAAAGAGCACTGCATTTGTTGCTCTCAGTCTTTTGTGTTACAACCCCTGTTTCCGGAGACTGAGAGGAAAAGAAAAAAATATCCTTGCCAGAGCTCTCATGAACTAAAAATCTGACTCCACAGCCCTTCTACCTGTGCTGCTCTCCAGCTCCAAGGAAGCCCCAGACTCCTAAGACAAAGCAGAGCCCAGAGCTCTAGATGCAACCACCAGCTCTCCCCCAGAAGGAGGCCAGTTTGGCAGACAAGGCATCGATCCCTGAACATCATCAGTAGGAAGAGGTAGGGAACTTCACTACTGAGAATGTGCTGCAAAGTCACTGGGACTAGGGAGCAGTGAGGAGGAAAGAGAGGGTTGTGGATGATGTGGTGAGTTAACAGCATGTTACCAAGACAGACAGAGAAAGCAGAAAATTACCTCTCAAAGGTGTATTTGCTCTCTGCCCTGAAGAAATACACATGGGACTTGAACTGCAGCTTGAAGACAAAATCCTTCTGAATGCCATCTGCCTCCAGAGGGGAGCTGACTGCATAGCCCAGCAGTGGGAGACTGGCCAAGGGATAATCATCCTGGAACAGACCAAGAGCCCAGCCCTTAGTGCAAGGCATCCCCTGCCACACAGCTCAGCCCAACACACACACACTCCTCTGTGCTGCACAGGTCAGGCCTTTGCACTTTATTCAAGAGAGAATGGGAGAAGGAGCAGCCTTTATCTTTTGCAAGGCCTCTCACAGCTTATGATTAAACCTTCCCCCAACTCCTTTCACTGTTTTTATACTTATTTGCTTCTATTCCCTGCCCACTACTGCCTCCTGGGCTGCCCCCCTTCCCCTCCTCCACACTCTCTAGAACAACAAACACAGATCCAATAGGAAAGTTCAAATATCCCTCCCAAAAGAAATGTGCCCTGAAGGCAAGAATAAATACAGTTTATTGGATTCATGAGACAAAAAGGCACAGGTTGCAGTGCATCTCAGCTGGTTACCAAGCAGGCACTGAAGGCACCATGGGCAGAAGAATCCCTGATGCCTGTCCCAGTGTGCTGAAGCCCAGCAGGGACAGAAATGGGCAGAGACTGACCAAGGGCTGCCCATTTTTTCACCTCTGTGAGTTACTGCACAAAGAGACATTTCAGCCCCCACCCACAGAAGGTCAGTATCATCATCAGGATTGGAAATCCTGAAAAAATTTTGCAAGAAGGGCCCATGGCCTTACAGAGACTGGCTTGTTTACAAACTACCTCTTCTTCCACTTCAAATAGCAGTGAGCTGCACCCTGAGCAGAAAGCCACTGACCCCCTGGTTCCCACCAACACCCCAAGCCCCATCCTCTCAGCTACATTTGCTCACCTGATGTGTTTTGTAGAAGAACAAGCAGAAGTTGGTGAAGACAACCCACAGTTTCTGCCAGCCATTGCTGTTCTTGAACTTCCTCAGCAAGTATCCAGAGAGCTGGTTCTAGCATGGAATGACAAAAACACTCTGTGAAACCCCAGCTCACTGTCCTGCAGGACAAACCAGTTGCCCCAGATAAAAAGCTTAAGGCTGCCCTGCTATAAACTCCCCCTCCTGCACTTACTCCCCTGTTGTAAAAGGCCTCCCAGATACTTCACGTGGTGACTTAAGTGACTTTGCAGCGTCACAAATTCACAACTGTCACCTTATGAACTAATTAGTGATTTCTCTCCACTAATAGCAAGTTCCCCTCCACGTTTAAGCACCTCAGCACAGTATCAGGCAGCACACAGGAGGATGCTGCACCCTCCAGCAACCACCCTCCTTCACAGCCTACAGTCAAGGGACTGGTGACAACCACCAGGGTGGCCATCCCTTCAGCCACCCTTTTTTACATGCACAAAAAACTACCTAGAACAGATTGTGCAGGAAGGAAAATAAAGCAGAGGAGGAAACAGAGGGTGCCAGAGTTGTGGACAAGCTACATGTGGCAGATAGGCAAAGCCAAGCCCAGCATGGCAAGCAGGGAAGTTGGACATTGCTGCCTTGGAGTCAGTCATCAAGTGCTTGTGCAGCAGGGTAAGGAAACCTGGGGCATGGAATGACAGCACATGGATTTTGTAATTAAAGACAGGACACACAGCAGTTTTACACAGGGAACCATTTTGGGAAGCAGAACTAGGAGGAAATCCTGTATCAGCAAGGGAACATGAAACCTGCTGCGGGTTGGATGGGGCACCCTCACACTAGCACACATGGGCTGCTCACAGAGCGTAGGAAGTGAGCAGCAGGACATTTTCCTTGGCATCCCATGGCTCCTCCCCATTAGTGCAGAACTTCAGAGGCATTTTTACCTGGATCATGCACAGGTAATCAGACAGGGATAGGCTCTGGTTCCGGTACCAACAAACATGGGTGATTGTGTTGGGCCGTTGGGCCTGGCCCAGCAAATAGCGAGGAGGAAGCTCTGGAGAAACAGCAAGAGAGCAGAAAACTGAGCAGAGAAAAGGGGGAGAGAAACAGAAAAACAGAACATTAGGATAAGAGAAGTGATGCGAGAAAGATGTCTGTTAAAGGAAAATGGATGGTGGGGGGAAAAAAAATGATGGTATTAGAACATGGAACAGATGGAAGTGAGGGAGCTGCAAGAACTCGCACGTGTAATCCCAGAGCCTGTAGCAGGGTGGTCTCATTGTCCAGGTACAGACCAGCCAGGAAGAACCTTTCCCAAGGATACCAGCAGGGGAAGGAAGGCTTGTGCCCATCAAGAGAAACCACTTTCTTTGCCAGCTGAAGTGCCCAACTTCTGGACCTTGAGCCTAACATCTACAGAACTTCCTTTACTGAGCTGATGGAGAAGCTCTCCACATCACTAACACCCAGGGAATTCCATGCCTGACTTAACTCCCTCCATGAAACAAAAAGTGCCTTAATGGCATGGCAGGGAAAACAGGAAGGTACAAATACATGGATTCAGGGCTCTGCCCATTGCTGTTTGTCTAGTTAGTGACCTCTGTTTTCTCTTCATGGTATTTAGGGTTTTTCCCACTTCTGGAATTCTCCAAGCATGTTTGCCTTCAGGAAGGTGTCCTACCCAAATGACCTTGCTCAGCTGCTGCTGCCTAAAGTGAAAGCACACTGTCAGTGCAAGCAGCACTCTGCGTAAGGAGCACTGAACAGACTCAAAGTCTGCAGGATTCAGTCCCCAAACGTGCCACCATTGCTGCATCAAGCCACGCCCAGTGGCAAGACCCCAGGTAACAGCAGCTCAGCAGGCACATGAGAAATCTGCTCAGCATAACACGACACTGCCATAAAATGGCACTTCCTAAAGCTTCCTGCCCTGCCAGAGACAGAAAAGCAGGGGAGTCTATTCCCATGGAACTTAGTCTTCTTCACAGGTTGCCCAGGGAAGCTGTGGCTGCCCCATCCCTGGCGGTGTTGAAGGGCAGGTTGGATGGGGCTTGGAGCAACCTGGGCTGGTGGGAGGTGTCCCTGCCCATGCAGGGGGTTGGAGCTGGATGATATTTAATGTCCCTTCCAACTCAAACCTTTCTGTGATTCTATGATTCCTAATTCTAGGTGCAGTACAGCAACTAACCAGACCTCAGTACAGCTGAGTCTATCTCTAAAAGGAAAATACCATGGCCAGGTAACTTATCCTCCAGGGTTTCCTTTCAAACTCCCCTCCTTCAGTGCCTCTGCCAAAGCCAAGCCCGGCTGTCAGGAGAGCGGACACACAGACATGCACAGAGAGGGGCAAGCAAGTGGCCTTTTAGTGGCCCACGCTGTCCCAGGACCACAGAGATGCTGCCAAGGGATGTGGGAGATGGAGTGGAGGCCGAGTGAGTTGGGATGGAGAGAATGAGAGGTTGGGAGCTGTGCCCTGTGGGTACCTCGACAGCCACACTGTGGTCAGTCATGGAGACGCTGGTGTTGCGGTACCAGCATACGTGCATGGTTGTGTTGGCACGGTGGTGGCTCTGCCTGTCCAGGGAGCTACGAGAAGAGTGTATGTCATCTTCAGACTCCTGCTCTAGAGAGACCTCATCAGAGGATCCTGGGGGAGGAGAATTCAGCATCGGTTTAAAAATGTGCAATAAAAAGAGCCAGGGAAAGCAGGGGTTCCTGGGGAAAAAAAGACTTCTCTCTGGCAACGGTCCTGTTTTAAAATGCATTACATGGCTCCTAAAGGCCACTCTGAGCAGATAATTTTGGCTCTCATGACTGGGGCAGCCGACTCAATACTGTGTAAAACAAAAAAAAATCTCCACACTTCATCTTCAGTGGATTCTTAGTGAGGAATAGGGAAAAGTGCTCCAAGAAGGGATACTACGTGTTCCAGCACATCCGTAACACCAGCAGAGACAGGCACAGGAACACTGGGCTATAGAAGAACTTGCTGATCTCCAAAGACATCAAAATTCTGGGCAAGAAAAAAATACTACATGGTTATTTTGAGGAAAAACCTATGTAAGAGGTAAATAAGAATCAAAAGTTTTGCAAGTGGAGCATCTCTGCTGCATTAAAGCTGCCTGAAATATCAGTCTAGGAAAACAAGCACATTTCTTCAAGTTAAAATAACACAAGAGCACAATAACTCTCCATCAGCATATGAATTTTAAAAATTCTCCATTTATGTCACCAAATTCACAATAGGACAAATGAAAAGGACATGACAACTGCTGCTTTTCAAGAAGGCAGGAAACACCACTTACTGTTGGAGCGATTGCATAGAGAGTTTTCCAGAAGCATGTCAGATTTCTCAGTAGATTTCTTGGCCATTTCAATTGCCATGTTCAGGTCTTCCATCCACTTCCCCATCTCCAAGCGAGTACTGCAAGACAAACAGCGCGAATGGAGACCCCTTCCAGCCTGGAACACCAGTGCTGGTTTGCAGAAGAAAGGCACAGCTCACTGCCCAGTACAAGGAGCAGTCATAACATTGAAATTCCTCAATAGCATGATCTTTCCAGACAGGACCCTGACCTCATACAACCTTCACTGCTGCTACTTTGTGTCTAATAACAAAG
>NW_009953064.1:451471-505279 GCF_000747805.2 Chaetura pelagica
TCTTTCCCAAAACAAAGGGTGGATAAAGGAGTTGGGAAGTGCCCTGTGGTTGTTTTTAAGTCATGGCTTTCCAGAGGACACATGAAACACCCCCTTGGCTCTGTACCACATGATGGAACAGGAACTTTTTGAAGGTATCTATCAAACTGACAGGTAGCTGAGGAAAATAAACGTTACCTTGCTGCCACCACTATGGTTTTTTGTGCTGAATAGATGGTGAAGCAGTGTGGGACAGCCCATTCATTCTCACTCTCCTCCACCTGCAGAGAAAGAGGTTTTTCTCATCATTGCTCAGTGAGAGATAAACCCAAAACCTGCCTTCCTTGGCTGGCCAGAAATTCACAATATGATTACAACCTGAGTGCAGTAAGTGAAAACCAGCTACTCTTACGAATACCACCTACTTTGAGTCTATTTTGGCTCTACAGAATAAACTAGATTGTGCATTTCTACTGGCACATCTCTAGCTGCACAGCACCACACCCACCAGGGCAAGAACAGGAGGGTTCTGAGCAGGATTCAGCTCATGACTTACCGGTGGGTCGAGCACTATCAGCTGCAAATCAAGCACAGAAAGAACAGTCATATTAGAACGGGGGGGTAGGGAGGCAGGAAGACTGATTGTATGCCTTGGGGTGTATATAGGAGAAAAATTTCAGGACAAATCCCTTGTTTCCAAATCAGCCTCTCACAGCAGCATGAAAATCAGTCATCAAAAAAGTGTGCTAGCTGCTTTGAAAATGAGATGGGAGGAATAATCTTATGGCCTGCAGAGAAGTCTTTGTTTCGCACACAGGTTGGGGCACATGAATGAAGGTCCAGTCCACTGGCTGCTGGCACTGGCCTGGGAGCAGCTGCAGCCTTGGTCCTCATGCCCTGACCGAACTGCCTCAACCTGCCTTAAAGCAAAGTCTGTGATGTAACTTGAAACCACTTACCAACATGCCATGCAGAGGAAGGTGTCCATGGATTTTGAACTGATTTGTCCCTGTAACCCCTTTGCTTGTGTACAGTAACATATCTGAGAACTGAAAAAGGCAGGAAGGACACAGTCAATATTCTGAAGACAGTAGGCCTAGGGTCAAGTAGTTTTTGCCATCTTTTTAAAAAATAGTTGCTTAAAGGCCAGTATAGAGCATGAAAAAAGGCCATTTCTCAGTTGGTTTGCCCCACGTTGCTTAAAACCCTTCTTTCATTTATTTACAAGAGAGGCAATTTGTTGAATTCTGTTAAAACTACATGCCATGAAGGCAACAAACTGAGCAGACAGTATTTTCACAATCACACTAACTCAAAATCCCTCAGAGCTCAGTTACAATTGCTGATTTTCAACAGTACCACATGAAAACTCCCTTTCACAACCACTTTATCTTGAAGACTTTGGGTTTATGGAAATGAGAAGGAACACTCACCAGAAAGAACATCCGCTGCTGCAAACCCTTCTTGGTGAGCTTGTACAAGCAACCTTCCCTGATGAACTCCTGCAGCAGAAAACAGAAAGCTGGGCAAAGCTCTTTCTTTCCCAAATACAGAACATTTTAATGGTTTTGGGTTGTGTTTTTTCTTCCATCCCAGAGTATGCAGAAGTTGATTGGTGCTCAGCAATGATCTCTAACAGATTTGTTCCATGTCATATGACACCTGCCCTTCTGTTTTGTAAAAGAATCAGCTCCTTGCTGCAGCCAGCTTTTAAATCAGTGAAGCAAGAGAAGGAAAAGGAGCAGAGTTCCTGTTGGGACACCAGCAGTTCCACCTATCACACTTACATCCCACTGCAGTGACTGCCATAGCACCCCACAAGCACCTGTGATGCTCCTTTATTTATGCTCAGTATATCTATCAAAAAAACAAAGAAACAGAAAAAAAACAAGCAGGAACTAAATAAACTCCTAGAATAAACAGTCACTGACACCAGTTTTGCCCAGTGACGTGGGTCACCACTGCTATGTTCTCTCTGAAGTCCCAGTCCACAGACAGAGCTTGCATGAGGCTGCACAAGTAGACCTGGGAGTGGATTGAGTACATGACATACTGGTTCACACTCAAACACAAGAGCACAGGGCCCAGCACACCCAGCATCTGCTGTAATGGCAACACCAAACTGCAGGCACAGTCTAAGCACAGGCATTGGAACAGGTTGCCCAGGGAGGATGTGGATGCCCCTTCATGGCCAGGCTGGAGGGGGCTTTGTGCAGCTTGGTCTACTGGAAGGTGTCCCTGTACTTGGAACCAGATGATCTTCCAACCCAAACCATTCTATGACTCTGATTTTTGATCTAGACATCACCAAGACCTCCATCAGACCTACTATAAAGACAATTACACAAAGCCTTCACAGTCACCTATCAAACAAAGAGGCAGTGCTGGCAAATACATGGTTGAAAGGCACTGCCTGGGCCATAAAACCAATAAAAGCTCTAAAAACTCTAGAGAGGTACTTACCCTCCCAGGTGCTGTGAGGTTATCTATACCAATCAAGTCATGCTGCAGCTCTGTCAGCTTCTGGAAATTCTCCAGGCGGATCAGACTGTGCTGCAGCTGAGATGTCATTTCTGTCACCTCCTTCAGTGCACCTGTAAGGAAAAGGGCACTGAGGGGGATCACAACAGAGCAGACAAACCCAGGGCACTAACTTTAACTCTGGAATATTGAATCTGAAATTTACAGCCAGACTTAGAAGAGGACAGAATAGTTCAGTTGCAAGGGACTTACAATGATCATCCACTCCCACCTTGCCAGCTTCTTTAAGTGTTTTTTTAATTACACTGCCTCCTGCCAGTTCTCTGCTGTTCTGCTTCATATAGTCTGTTTTTTCCTCAGGATATTTAAATGACAGTGTTCACTAAACAGTTTTGGTTTTAGCAACCTAAATTTCTGTGTACTTCACAGACCTGCAAGTGAGATTTGGAGGGGTCCTGAGTGGAAATAAAAAGCATTTACATATACTTAGTAGGCCTAATCCTTGTTGTCTCCCCCCGGGAACAGGAACAACAGGGACATTCTGCAGGCTGGCCTAGTGGGAGGTGTCCCTGCTCATGGCAGCGGGGTTGGAACGATGAGCTTTAAGGTCCCTTCCAACCCCAAACCATTCTGTGATTCCTGGGTTTCTGTTGTACTTAACTGTGAAGCCACCTCCTGTTTTGTGCCTTTCTTCTATTACAAACCATTCGTGGCACCTGAACCCTGAAAATTAAACTGGAGAAGCAGCACGTGGTGCTGTAAGGCATGCACCATTAGCCAGCAACACAGAAGGCTGTTTCCCTGGGGTCTGAAGGCTGCTGGAACCGAGGCGCCAATTCTGCCACGTCAGAGCAGTAATTGCTAATCAGACACATCACCAGGCCTGTGGGAAGAGCAGGGAGTGAACGAAGGAAAAGGGAGGTCATCCTGCTAAAGCCAGGTTTGAACTTGGTGAAGGAAGAGTGAAGGATAGTTCAGTGGTCAGCTTGAGACCCGAGAGACAAAACCTCAGTTCCCAAATCTGCTCTCAGACAAGCTGCCTTCTGAGACGCACACCGGCGAGGGGGATTTGAGGTGCCCAAATCCCACCACGTGGCACGACAACAAGGGGTCACGCTTTCATGCCTTTCCAAATTCATGGCCAGGCTGGAGGGGGCTTTGTGCAGCTTGGTCTACTGGAAGGTGTCCCTGTACTTGGAACCAGATGATCTTCCAACCCAAACCATTCTATGACTCTGATTTTTGATCTAGACATCACCAAGACCTCCATCAGACCTACTATAAAGACAATTACACAAAGCCTTCACAGTCACCTATCAAACAAAGAGGCAGTGCTGGCAAATACATGGTTGAAAGGCACTGCCTGGGCCATAAAACCAATAAAAGCTCTAAAAACTCTAGAGAGGTACTTACCCTCCCAGGTGCTGTGAGGTTATCTATACCAATCAAGTCATGCTGCAGCTCTGTCAGCTTCTGGAAATTCTCCAGGCGGATCAGACTGTGCTGCAGCTGAGATGTCATTTCTGTCACCTCCTTCAGTGCACCTGTAAGGAAAAGGGCACTGAGGGGAATCACAACAGAGCAGACAAACCCAGGGCACTAACTTTAACTCTGGAATATTGAATCTGAAATTTACAGCCAGACTTAGAAGAGGACAGAATAGTTCAGTTGCAAGGGACTTACAATGATCATCCACTCCCACCTTGCCAGCTTCTTTAAGTGTTTTTTTAATTACACTGCCTCCTGCCAGTTCTCTGCTGTTCTGCTTCATATAGTCTGTTTTTTCCTCAGGATATTTAAATGACAGTGTTCACTAAACAGTTTTGGTTTTAGCAACCTAAATTTCTGTGTACTTCACAGACCTGCAAGTGAGATTTGGAGGGGTCCTGAGTGGAAATAAAAAGCATTTACATATACTTAGTAGGCCTAATCCTTGTTGTCTCCCCCCGGGAACAGGAACAACAGGGACATTCTGCAGGCTGGCCTAGTGGGAGGTGTCCCTGCTCACAGGGATCATCCCTGATGATCTTTAAGATCCCTTCTAACCTTCATCACTCTATGATCCTATGAAATGGGAATGGGGTCCTGGCACATTTAGAGATGAGTGCTCACTCACTCCTGCAATCTACAAAGTCCCGGTGCTCTGCTGTGTAGTGCTTGCAAAGTCTCCCCAGGATCAACTTGTAGTGCATCAGCCTCTGGATTGGCTTGAGCAGAAAGGTGTTGAGGGGCAGGTAGCAAACCTTCTGCAGCTCAAACTCCTTATAAACCATTTCCAGCTTCTTTAGGCGTTTAGTTGCTTTCTCCAGTTCTGTCAGGACCTCGTCGTGCTTCTGCAGGTAACTGGTAAACTCCTGTGGAATCAGACAAAAATTGATTTGGGTCAAATAAAAGAGTCTTTAATAGATTCCACAGTGAATAAAGGAAAACAGGCACTGCCTGCCCCACTTTTGTCTCTGACCATGATTATACATAAACCAAGATTGCATATATTCTCATAACTTATTAAAAATAGCATCACAACATTATATACTGATTAAAAGTATTTACAATTTGGAATGAAACAACCTTGTGGAACAGCGTCTCTGTAGAGTTGGAGTTGTGCAAATATGGAAGAGAATGTGAAAGGAACAAAATTTTTGTTTTCTGCTGAATAACCAATGAACAGTCTTTTCTCAAAGTAAATGTAGGTGGTTAAACAAACAACAGAAGTATAAAGCCTTGCTCTAGATATGTCATTATGCTTTCATTTAAATTTTTTTTATCAACAAGAATTGTTTGTAAGTCACATGGAAATTATTAATTACTGAACATTGAAATCTCATCCTTGAAAAAAAGAAGTGACTCCCTGCTCCTGAGATTCCAGGGTTTGAATCCTCTCTCTACCTTCAGAGTGCGCATATTCCTGAGCATCACATCTCCGATGCGCTGATAATCTCCCTTCACGTGAGCATTGGTTTTTCCTTCCCTGAAACACACACAAGGAGATGAAGGTCAAGCACACAGGAAACCAAGAAATTTCAGCTTCCTTCCTCCATCTTCCCCTGAACTTTCAAGAAACACTTGCCAGGTATCTGTGTATTTTAAAGACAGATTTAGTAGAATTAAGGGAATGACATGAATCCTCCTCTATCCAATTTTAGCCACTTGACATTTCCATTTCACTGTTAGGGTTGAAAACTTGGTACAGTTAAATATGGAAGTTGTATGAAATAACAAAGCCATGCTTAGAAAAGTGAGAAAAGAACAGGAATGTATTTGTGTTAAAGTCCTTTTGGGAGTTTAACTTCTCACACTGTTCAAGGGCAGGATGGATGGGGTTTGGAGCAACCTGGCCAAGTGGGAGGTGTCCCCCCCATGGAAGAGGGGCTGGAACTAGATGATCTTTGAGGTCCTTCCCACCCCAAACTATTCTCTGATGAAGAATTCTCTTATTCTATGATGAATAAGCATCATAACATGATCCCACCTGAATTTATTAACTGATTTTTGTTCTTCCTTAGTTATGTTAACCACTTCCATTTGAATTAGATTCTCATGTATTACATCTCAGGTCAGGAGAAAGAAATCTAAAGGTTAAAAGACTAAAGGACATGCTCTCTGAAATAAACTGTGCTGCAAAAGATGAACTCTAATCTTAATTACCAAAAAGTGTTTCCTAGATTTTTCACCTGAAGATTCATTAACTGGAAGGTACCGAAAAACACCCCCATTATTTGTTTGACCTCGCGTTCCTCCTCTTTTCTAAGGCTAGAGAGACAACACCGGGTCATATTAACAGTTGGACTCGATGATCCTAAGGGTCTTTTCCAACCTAAATGACTCTGCAGTTACAAAACCCTTGGTCTGGTGTAAAATTCATCCAGCTACAGGATATTATGTACAAGGCAGTGCTTGAAAAATGGGCTTTTCAAAATGCATTCAGTAATTTTTTAAAACTATAATTTATTAAAATACTTTTTTCTTCATTTCATTCAAGCAGAAAATACCAGTTCAAAGCACAGTTTTGACATGAAGAGGCAGGAAAAGGTCCCCAGGCTGGCTGCTCATGCTCTGAACTGTTTGCACTTACCAGAGTGACAGTCTTTGCTCAATCTCTTTCAGAAAGCCTCGATGAAACTCATAAATTGGGTCTATGTTAGAGAAGAGTAATGTCATCAGGCCCTCTGGCATAGCATTCTCCTTGATGACTGCACTGCGAAACCACTGCCAAAAACATCACAAATAATGATACATTTCTCTACTTAAGCAATTAATTACTAGCATAAAATTTTCTGCTCCTGCAGCTATGGGGGAGAAGAAAGTGTGTGAACAAGGTAAGAGCAGGAAGGAAGGACTGAAAGTGTTTTGGGAAGATGTAATCTGGAAAGAGGAAAAAGATGTAATATTTTTCCTTGCCAAACATTACAAATATGAGGCTTCTTATTGGGCACAAGAACGTTTCTTGATGCAATGATGAGATGGTTGGTAACTCTGAAGGACAGTGAATTCCAAGTGGCTGCCACAGCTGCTGTTACAGCATTGCTTGTACCTCAACACAGATACAACTGCTCTTTCATGAAACTTGGAGCTCTGTGCAAGTTACTCAGTAGCTGGAGACATCTTGTTGCATGTCACATACTAGACTTCTTATCATTTCCAATTCCCTGCTTCCTGGGCAGGACATGAATACTACAAAAATCCTCTGAGATGCCAGATGGTTCCCCCATCTTTTAGGAGAAGTGCTGAGAAGCCTGTAGGAGGAATTTGCATAAGATGAGATGATGATGGAAAGGACCTCGGGGTGCTGGTTGACAGCAGCTGAACATGAGCCAGTGTGTGCCCAGGTGGCCAAGAAGGCCAACAGCATCCTGGCCTGCAGCAGGAACAGTGTGGCTTTGGCCTCTTCTCCCAAGTGAATAACAACAGGACCAGAGGAAATGGCCTGAAGCTGCACCAGGGGAGGGTTAGACTGGAGATTAGGAAGAGTTTCTTTACCAAAAGATCAGTCAGGCACTGGAACAGGCTGCCCAGGGAGGTGGTGGAGTCACCAGCCCTGGAGGGATTCAGGAAATATGTAGATGTGGCACTTCAGGGCATGCTCTGGTGGGCATGGGAGGTTGTTTGTGGATTGTGTGTTGTTTGTTTTGTGGGGTGTGTGGTTGTGGGTTTGTGGTTTGTTTTCCTTCCCCTGGGTGGATGGTTGGCTCTGATTTTAGAGGTCTTTTCCAATCATGACATGTGATTCTGGCTGGTGCTTGTTGAGCTTGCAGAGAACACCTCGACTGAAGACATATGGCATTAAGGGACTCAAACTTCTCCTTAATGAAATTAAACAAACAGCTTATAGGAACACAAAATTCAGTTTTCAAACCTGGAGTAAATGAACAAAAACTCAAGCTGTCCTCCACACAAGGACTCACTTATCTACTCTGGGTGAAAGAAGGGGAGGAGAGGAAAGTAAAAGTAGCAACAAATGAAGACAAAGACAAAAAAAGACAAAATCAAAGACAAAAAAGACAATCCTCAAACCCCAATGGATTCTTCGCAATTGTAATTTGCTCTCACAGTCTGAGGGCACAAAGAGAAAAGCTTTCCAAGGACCATCACAGAGATGATGGCTAGATTATAAACAGAGCTGACAGCAATGACTCTACCAGTAAAAATGAATACAAAACATGTTTAGGCTGTCCCTGTTCACAATTCTGAGAGAGAAAGTCTGCCTAGGATATCCAAATGACATGGAGCTATTAAAGCTGACAAGAAAAGTCCAGAGCAAGTATCTGCTCTCCCACATGAGGACCTAAAGAAGAAGGAAGGTAACAGCCACTTGGCTCATGGGCTGTGCTTTACCGTAGGACTTTCTTCTTCTGTTACCTGGAAGAAATTCCAAGTTTTTCCACATTAACAATTACAAATCTGTTAAGAAAAGGGAAAGCATTATGGAAAGTGAATAACTCACCACTGTAATAACTTCCAGGTCCTTTAAATAGGTCCGTTCTGTAGCGAGAATCTCCTTTGCTATGAAATAGGCCTTGTCAGCTGGAAAACGCTGAAAGAACACACAGTGAGCAAGAGGTATTAAAATATAACTACTCTATTTATTACTAAGCACAAGCTCAAACCTCACATACATTTCTTCCCCTTGCTGTGTGCCAACAGAGCAGTTAAATGCTAACAGGGTACCTCTATTCAGGATTGTAGTCTCTAATACTGATTTTACTATCAAATACTATCTGTATTTCAAGATTCTTAAAAATAATGTCACTTTGGGAACTACCATTTCAAAAGCAAGAGAGCATTTTACAAAAATATGGGCACAAGCCGGAGCACAGGAGGTTCAAGCTGAACATATGGAAACACTTTACTGTGAGGGTAACAGAGCACTGGGACAGGCTGCCCAGAGAGGCTGTAGAGTCTCCTTCTCTGGAGACATTCCAAACCTGCCTGGACATGTCCCTGGGGGATCTGCTCTATGGGTCCCTGCTCTGGCAGGGGGGTTGGACTAAATGACCTTCAGAGGTCTCTTTCAACCCCCACCACTCTGATTCTGTGACTCTGTACAGAGGGCAGATTTTGAGCACAGCTCCCTGTGATGCTGGGGCTCTCAGTGGCTGTTCCTGCTAAATCCGTGGGAGGTGGTCCCAGCAGCAGACACCAAGAATACCCCTACCCCAAGGGACAGCAGAGACTCCTGCCACAACAGTGAGATACGCACACCCAACCAAACCTTCAGCACAGAAATTTTTAGCACTAACCAACAAGCACCTCTGTTCTACCACAAAACATAACATAATCAACAACCAGTGAGCACAAAGCACAGCTCCTCACCTGAAACCATCACTCTTCTCATCACATAAATCCCCAGTCGTGTCATTATCTTACCTTACGTTTCATTTCGTCGTCCTCTTCTATCCTGGCACCACCAGCATCACTGAGGACAGGACTCAGAAGAGGAGATGAACCCTGGCCAGCTGCATTCAAGTTCACCTGAAACGCTGGGTTCAAGCCCAGGGAACTCTTCAGCATGAGGGAAGAGAGCTGAGGATGGTCCACTGGGAGGCCTAGGTGGGGAGAGAACAGTAAGATGGAGTGGAAAAGGAGAGAAAATTGTTCTGAAGACAGCACATTTAAGAAGATCACCCACTGTTACTGTAAACCATAACTCCAATCACACAGTATTAAAAAAAAGGGCAAAAAAAAAAGAAAGAAAGGCATGTAGACCTAAAGACTGAAGTGCATATTCCATAGCAAAAGGAGCATTCCCTGTGACCCAGCTGCTGCATGGCAGCACAGTAAAGACAAACACCTTTACAGTTTTTTTTAAGAGAAAGGAGAAATTGCTCAGTGACTAGGGAAAAGTGCTCAAATCCCACTGGATTTTGTTGAATAGCAGAAGAGTTCACAATTTAGGATTATACTGCAGTAGCAACAATACACTGTATTGCTTTTTAAAGTAAGAATTTTTCCTTTTTAAAGTAGGAATTGCTTTTCACTTCAGGGAAAAGCTAGGACAAACCATTCCACTACTCTCCACTCCAGAAAAAAAAATCCAGAGGTTAAAACTTCGTAAAAATGCATTCAGAAATCAGAGAATCTCCAAAATTGTACCAAAAGGAGAGGTAAACATATTGCTATACAAAAAAAAGGGATCATACAAGAGAATTAATTCCTGGCTTTTCTAAATACATGCATTAATTGGATGGACACAATCCAAAACTTGTCTGATGCAGGAGTAACAGGAGCTGCTTTGCTTCAGGTTATTGTCAATCTCTTTTTTATATTGCCATTTCATTTCACTTGTGGACTCTAGAGATTTCTGACATATAAGGTACCACCACAGTGAATTATTTCAGCCTATGAACAGTAGCTGTTCTCCTCTCTCCTGCAGACTCCTCACAAACAGCATGCAGACACTCCTCAGGGGCTCAACAACGGCTCAAGAAGCTCTGCTTTTTGGGAACAAACAAAGGCAACAGACACTCCAATTATTCACGCTACACCCACAAAATTCCTGCCAAATCTTTCCTCTTTTTTTTCTTTTTCTTTTTTTTTCTGATCTTCCCTATGATAAACTGACAAGCCCTGTCAGATCAGGCAACTGAAAAGCTGCTCCATGGTCACAACTCTCCCCAGCACCATTTGTTGTGTGTTACAAGCAGAGAGCAAGGGCTAAATCAAACAGACAAAGCGAAAATACCAACTCAGCATTCCCAGACTATTGAGAAAATCATGTCAAAAGTCTTTTTTTAAAAAAAAACAAACAAAAAACCAACAAACAGTTCCTGTGGATATCCAGTAACTCTTGACACAGATGGGTGCTGGAGGAGGAGCTAGGACTTTTTGGTTCAGTACTGGCAGGAAGGGCTGCTGCTCTCTGGCTCAGGAAGCAAAAGCAGCGCAAGGCTCCGGCAGCGACAACAGCGAGGGAGCCCGAGCACATATTTTCACATTGACAAATGCAGGAAGCTAAACAGTGCTGCACTCAGTCACCTGGAAGAGATTCCTATCATCCAGGCTGCGGAGTTAACTATTAATACACTAGTCAAGCACAGTCATTCTGGAGTGGATAGCTTCCTTGTTCCCTCTGCTTTTAATATTTGCACGGAAAAACAACGTCTGGCCTTTGTTTCACCTACATGGGGACAAGAGTTTATTGAAGTTTGCTTTTCCATGTCAGGGAGGCCTGAACAACAGCTTAAAACCAAACATGCTACAGGTTTACAGGGATGAGTAGCTTCTTTAAATTCTTGGAATTTAACACGATGTAGTGACACGTTCCAGAAACTGTAACTTGAATTGCTTCTCCTTCTTTCTGACCAAATGTTCAGATACAGGGGGAGCAGAATGGATAGAACTTGCTACACACAAACCCCAGTGCCTGCCTGTGTCAATCCAGTTGTTCTACTTCTTATCATCTCCAGCAGAAGATGGCCTTTAAATTAATTTTAAACACCTTCTCATTTGTATCTGACGGCAAGAACCCTGCTGCCCGAAGCCAGAAGGATTTATGAAAGTGAGCAGCATGTTCAGCTCCTTGAGAAGCCTGAACAAGGAGCAGGACTCAGGATGCAGAAGCACAGAGCTTCCCCTCACCCCAAGTCATGGAGGGGGGTCCCACTTACAGCTGCCAATGCCTATGGCTTCTTCAGAGGCAGGAGTGCCCTTCCCCTCCATGCCCATAGCTATAGGAGGGCACCCTGTAGCCTCCTGTAAACAGTAAAGAATTCAGGAAGGAACTGTTAAAGCTGCAACTTGTAACAGGCTGTCAACTTAGATAAGCAAATTCTGCAAAGGGAGTTTCCAAGGTTAGTGTGACTTCCCAAACTGGGCTTTCCTAGGAAGGTCTACAGAATGCTGTGGAGCAGGTTGGGTGAGCTTTTTTGCTGAGGTTTAAATGTTTTATATGAACTCAATATGATGACGTATTTCGGCTGATGATGTTAAACCAACTGTCACTTCCATTCTCACAGTCCAAGAAGTATTTCTTCACTAGAGCAGCACAGGGGGGAGCTCTCAGTCAAACAGGTAAGATGTACAGCAGTCCTCTAGTCTCCCAGGGAAGGATGGTGAAGGAAGAATCTGTGCAACAGCTGGAGCAGCCATTGCCATTTTTGACAGCTCTTCAGTGCAGGAAGCTCCTAATTAGGTAGAAATATTGGTGTGTAGAACAAAACCCATGAATTATTTCCTCTGCCATCAAACCCTGGTGCACTGAGGTCTTCCCTGCCCTGCAGGCAGCAGCATCCTCCATGTATACTAAATGGCCAATTCTCTCAGAGGGACATTTTCACCTTTCAACATCCTGCACAAAGTGGAAATTTGTTCCGTACATGTAAAATCATACGACAAACGCCCCAAACTGGGAAGCTTCACTGTAAGCAGGAGTCAGGGTTTCCAAGCAATGATCTGCGTGTGCAGTGACACACCCCAGCCCCTCACAGACACAACTGCATTCTGTACATGGCAAACTTCTGCTTCCACATCACACACAAATGCACTTAACTCAATGCAACATCAAGAAATGTGTCAGTTCACTGTAATATTCCTCCTTCTCAAAGGTCTTTAAGAACACTAATAGTACTGAGTTACAATCACCTATCCTTAAGCAAACAATACCACAGTTTCATGTGATAATGTAGGAGAGTCACACGTTTACGGTTGCCTCCAGGATCTGAAATGACTGCCCTTTGTTCACCACACTCCCCACCTTGTAAAGGCTACACCATTTGCAAGGAGGAAAGAACAGGCACCTGTGGTGACAGACTGCAACTTGTAAACCTTTACACTGTCACAGTGTCCAACAGGAATTTCTTGATGCTGTACTGCCAGCTTTGACCTGCCTGAGCTCAAACTACCAGTTTGCACAAAGCTCTGTTGGCAGCATCACTGGCATGGTCAGGGTTTCAACCTAAATCCCTCATTTATGTCAGGCACATCTTTTCCTTAAGACTATGTAAAATTGGTTTAACTTTGCAGAAAAATCAACCAAAGCAAAGTTCACCAAATTCAACCCCTGCAATAAAGTAACATAACATGCTATGTTCTAAGATGTGTTCCGAAATCTGTTCAAAAACAAGTCAGAGCCAATTCCACCCAGTAACTCCTCCTTGCTGAAAAGCAATTTTTTGGAGTGGATGTCTTAATTTTTTTAATAAATCAAGCAAACTTAATAGTAAGAAGAATTTATTTAAAATGTCAACTCAAATTAGCCTAGAAACCTACTCAGTTTACTCATGCAAGTACTAACCTTTTTTTTTTTTTTTAAAGCAATGTACATGTGACTCAGGAATAGAGGATTTAACCCAGACATTGATCACAAACTCCTGAAGGAGAACTTTAAACTGAGAAAATATTCAACTGCCTCCATACCCTATGCTTAAAATGAAGGACAGGCTTCCAACAAAAACAAATATGCAGAAGACAGTTCAAGAGAACTACCCAGTTTGCAAGAAAATGTCTCCACAATAAACAGGATTCCTGTAACAAAATCTGAACTTTTAGTCCCATTTGTATCACCAGCAAAAGGTTTCCACAAAATAGTAATTTGAAAACCACACACTGATATTTGCCCCATCTGTGCTCTACCTGTAACAAAGGTGTAGAGGAGGAAAACTGCCTGGGCCAATTTGGTAATAAAACCCTTAAGAAACCTTGACTATGAGAACAAATATTTATTCTATTTCAAACAGAAGGGTAATTGAAAAATAAAGCTAAAAAGCCCATGTTGTCATTTATATCAAAGTTATCCTTGTTTTATTGCATAAACAATTAAAATTATGAATTAGTACAAATCTGTAGGTTCATAACCAGCAATCTGAACAGACACAAAGATATTAAAAATCCCAGCATGTAATTCAATAAAACATTTACTGTATAAAAAAAGTTCAAGAGATCAATTAAGAAATTCCAGCCCTCTTTGTTTCCTTAAGGTAATCTCTCCTGAAAAGAGTAGCACCTGTTGGACTGGGGAGCCAGTCTCCCCAGGGTGTGTGTACCCCTGTACCTATTGATAAATGGGCATTCTGTGTTTTTTCCACTCTGCAGGCCTGTCACAAGCCACCCACTCAGCTGCCACCTGAGCCTTGTGCATTCAAGCAACAGCAGAATATTTTGACTTTGGCAAATGTATAACAACACCTTCCCCACACATCAGGTTCAATTAATGCTCCAGATTTGAAACCTGCAAAGCTACAGCTCACCTGGTAGGCTAATGCTACAGCAGCCCACTAGTAGATCAAAAAAATTAAGTGGATATTTTGATCCATGTTTGGAACTGCAAAGTCTCCCCAAATTCATACAGAGTGTATATGTATACTTATACACTCAGCATAGATCTACTAAAAACTACAGGTAATGGCAGCTAAAGAACTACTGTGAGAATTGTAGTGAATAGTGATTCATTCACTCAATACCAGATAATTATGGCTTGGAACTTTTTGCAAAATGACAATAATGGGAATGACTTACCGACAGGTTTGCATCAAAAAACATAACATTCTAATGACTTTTATTAGTGTCTCCACAAACTCTTACCCTTATCAAGACTTGCAACTAAACAAAAAACTACCACCACCAAAAAAAAAAAACCAACAACCAAAAAACCAAACCCAACACCAAACAAAAATCAAGCCACCAACAAAACAAAAAATATCCCTTAAACAAAATCACCTATTACCACAACACAAATATACACAGGAAAAAGATCAATGCTTGGTATTACCCAGCAACTCTGAAATCCACTGGAAATTAAAGTGAAAGTTGAGAGCAGATTCATATATCATCTGATTCCATCCTAAGATAAAATATTTTAAGTCCTGGGAAATACACAGCATGTATTATTTGAATGAGTATTTTAAAATTACAGACGCTACATACGACAGGTAACACAGGCTAGTAAACTTTACCAGTGTTAAACTGGGTGGTGGATACATCAGTGAATATTCTATGACCCATGTTCTGTGCAAATTAAGAGTTCCACTAACTGCATGCACAAGATCAACAATGTTCTGATTAAGTGATTTATGTTTGATACATGTGTTCAAGCATAGAAGGGTTGTAAGGATACACATAGAGGACTACAGGTGCAGATTAATCTACTCACTGAAGACACACATTTCTTAGTGTCTTTTGGTCACACTGGAATGCACAAGTACTGCAAGAGAGCAAAACCTATCAGCCTAACTCATTTTGAAAAGCCACTAATATTGGCATACTTTCTACAGCTGCATGTATTTGCTAAAACAGGAAGACACAGAAGTGGAAGGATGGAAAACAGCCCTGTTTTACTGAGGAGCAGGAGCAATGGCTTCAGCATGCTCCCCTTGCTGAGCTACTGCTGCAACAGCTGATGGATATACTGTTTGGAGCAGCAGAACAACCCTGGAAACCCAAGTGGTTCTCCATAAAAAACCACAGCACTAAAACCTGTACATCAACTAGAATATAAGTACCTATATATGTTCTCCCCAGCCTCCTCCAGATGGGGGCAGAAAGCAAACATGAAAGAACGTACCTTTCAGAAATGACACTGTTAGAAGGAGGAGAGGATGACCACTTACAGACAAGTGAAGGTTTGCACCTAAGCTTTCATGTGCTCTTACCACAGCTCCTCAAATTCCTTCTTCTCAAGGTGAACATGCATGGGATGTTCACCAAAGATCTTTTCATTTTTTCTATGTAATCTCCTCCTTTTTTTCATGTCATGCGACTCCCACAGCAGCTTTTACTGCTCAGCGTCTGCAAGGGGCCAAGCCCTCTTGGTTAGGTAGCACCAACTCCACAGCTGCCAGCACACTACTCACTTTCCTGTACAGGAAACCCATGTGGTCAGGATTAAAACACCATCAGTACTGGGAAGAAAGTTTTAGTAGTATCAACACTTAAAAAAACAAAAACCAACTGCAAGTAGTAGCACTGAAAGCTCAGTAGCATCACTGGTACCTGGGACACAACCATACTTCACCCAAGGGCGCCAATTCCCTCACACTACCCAAGACAAACAACGCAGACAGACAATGGTGAACCTCTCCTTCTTGTCTCCTCCTGCCACCTCAAGAGACAGCTGGGGAGAAAAGGATGCCTGGCATAGCTCTAAGGCAGTAAAACAACTCACAATTGGTGCCCGAGTTCACTGTGAAGCACTTCCCTTGAAGGCAGGCTGGTTTTTCTCCATTTCTACTGGAAAGTGAATCAGAACTTATCCCTCTGGAGGAAATGACGAAGAAACTCTTCTCACAGCTTTCTGGCTATAATAAAAACTGTACTTAGGAACTTAATTTTCTCCTCCTTTGTGCCTATCTTGGAAACCACAAATAAAATGACAGAGCTAAGCATGCAATTATGTCATCAGAAGCCATCTAGTTTGAAAACCAGAAAAGCCCAGAAAGAAACCACATCAGCTACATGCTGTCCATTAGCAACAGCACAGAGCAGCTGCCAGGGGCACAGGCAGCAGCACCCAGCTCTCTCACACAACCTGCAAGTACCCCATGATGTGCAATCCCAGCAAGTGATACCAGTCCAGAGGTGCTGACCAGCATTGTCTTTGTGCAAGTATCCCAAATCCAGGTATCCAGAGCAGTTGGATGACGAGAAGGATCAGTGTTCCTGGTGACATGTCTAACTAAAGCCTTTATCTGACCAGCTTCATACCTGGGTCAAAGCTCCCCTCACCCAACCACCTTTGTTCTCACCTCTGGATATACACATCTTTCTCCAAGCTAAAGGACCAAGATGCTTACCACTCCCATTCCTTTAGAAAACAAAAGGGGCATTACATTAAGACTATGATTACTTTTTTATTTCTTTTAGAAAATCCCTGAGATTTAAAATTGCCAATAAAAGACCTGCACAACTGCAAAATACAAGAAGCAAAACACTGAAGATGCTTTTTCAAATTAACTACATTGCAAGAAAACATCCTGGCAAGTCTTCTCTCAGGATTGCCAAGTGTGTCTACTGAAAACGCAGGCAGCGTTTCCCCAAAATCTTTTGAAAACCTAGAGATTGTAGTTGCATTTATTCCCATATTAAGCAATTCTCAAACATGTAGAGAGAATGCCTGTGATTGAGGCACAGAACATAAAATGGAGGCAGACATGGTTATCTGCAAATAGCTGAATTTTCTTAAAAGATAAGGAAATTACCAGCTTTCCTCTAAATCTTTAGGTAATCTTTTAGTCCCTGACTCTTACCACCTCCAAGAGAGTTTGCAGGCAGAAGTACTTGTTTTCTGTTTTTCTTCTTTTTCAAATTACATAATGTAGTTAGCTGTGGGAAGGAAACCAACTGCCTAAGAACATGCTTCAAGGTACCAGCTCTGGACCCAACTGAGGACCTCCTCCAAGTGCCTCTAGAAATGTCCTACCACGCATTCACCACAGCATCTCCACAGGTATGAATAAAGTCACATGAAAAAAAGTCACCCACAAAACCGGTACCACTTACAAGCAAAAAAAGAGCAATCAAACTGCTGTACCTTCCTGTAGGTCCAAACTAATAAACACTATTTAGAATATGCTTTCATTTTCTGTGCCACTGGCAAAGAAGACAGATTTCTTAGGGAACAGCAGCAACTCCACTCAAACACAGTAACCACAATGTAAAAGCAAGTGCTGTGAAGAATTATGATACTTTAGTAAAAACTACACTAGAAGAAATGGGTGACTAAAGGAGGTTTTACCTCCTCCTGTTCTACCATACCTTGAGAGGAATTCCCTTGATGGTTTAGTTACCAGAATTTTGAGAAATAATAGTATTTTTTTAAAATGTTTGAGTAAAGAATGAAGGTATTTTAGTGATTTATCAAGACCACATTTAAGAAAACTGATAGGAATATTATTGAGTATAAAGTTGTGCTTGTAATTGTAAGCTGCTTATTTTGGAGACATTGATTGCACTAGTACTGCACTCACTCCTCCTGGAAACTGTAAAGGACTCAAAACTGGGCAACAGAGAACCCCAAAACAAATGGCTGAAGGAGATGATGCTTCCCATCACAAGGTTTTGGTCAGGTGTTATATATTTCACACTCCTGCTTGTACAAAAGCAAAATACTATAAAAAAATGCTATTACAAGCTGAAGCTCAGAACTTCATCCCCCCTGAATCCATCAGGTTGGACATTCCATAACTATTACTGTTTTGTGTCAATAAACGTTGCTAAATTTCATATGGCCAGTTCAGTAACTGCCTTTTCAATTACACTTTCAAACTCACAGATCAAGTCTCATGCCAAAGTTACCTGACTAAAAAACAAATAATCTGTAAAAGCAGTGAAGCTCTAACTGTTGTCTGCAGTATTCACTCCTCCTAAGATCTCAGATTTCCCAGGCAGTTTACAGTACTTTTCTGAATACAGTATCTATTTTAAAGAAGTTAAAGCTATGACCAGGTTTAGCACCACCTGTCTTCCACAGATTAAGGACACTTTCATTGAGTCATTTGTAAGTGTGGGTTTTTTTCAGAGTGATTAAATAAAGAAAAAGGTGAGACAAAATGGAATGGGGATTAAGTGCTTTTATAGTCTTTGCATATATCTCCACACTGCTGCAAAGCAGAAGATTACTTGTTTGTTGCTTGATTTCTGAAGGCACTTTGAAGTCAGAAAATACGATTGTCTTCACAAGAAGTTTTGGTGACTGCTGCTTTCCCTTGTGTACACATTCCCTCTTCTTCAAATATACCACAGACATGTTGCATAGGTTGATGTTTTAAAATTTTCCTTCATAGTTGGTTTGAAGATTGTCCATGTTTTGGGTTGTGGAAACAAAAAAAAACACCCCAAAATGAGGAGTCTCACTGCACAGCAGGAAAATAGCTAATTCACTGGATGTGGCTGCTTGTTAACAAGCAAGGGCAAAAGGGACTGTTGGATTTGGTTCCGGGAGGAACTGCATATTATATCAGACCCTTGCAGATAAGTTTATAGTCAAAGAAATCCTTCAACATACTTTAAGTTGTGATGTCTGCATGAACCAGCTGATGATACTTGCAGTATTTTGAGAACATCACAGCCTATTAGAAGACATTCTTGGATGCACAGGGATGCATATAATGGAGCAGCAAAGCTAGGATGCTTGGAGGGAAGCTGGAGAGGTACTTTGGAAAAAAACAAATAAAAATCAATGACATTATGAGATTTAAAGTCCAGCCACTGGATTAGAGTTTTCTTGCTTAAAGTGACTGACATCACACCCTTTGCATTTCTAAGCCTGAACAGTATAGAGGGATCTATCACAAAAAATCAAGAATCAATCAATTAATTGGCATGTGCCTTCTCCGTCCAGTCTTCTTGTGTGCGATTTTTTAAATTATTCTGGAAGTCAAAAGCAAAATTTTCACTGGTGGCTTGAGCAAAAGGGTTACTAAAGAAAAGGTTTACATCCAGTGGTGCAGCAGTTTCAGAGTCCCAGGAGTCCGTGTCTGTGCTGCTGGAGTCTTCCGTGGTGGTAGGAGGATAGCTCAGCTGCTCCAGCTGGTCAATAATGTCTGTGAACTGAAAGGCTGAGCTGGACTCAGAGTGGACTGAGTAGGCAGGGAAGTTCACCATAGAACTGGCCTCTGAATGGTTGGCAGAGCTGTAGGTGTGCAGGGAGGAGGGACCATTGAGAGGCAAATTGTTGAGGGAGCTGCTCTCAGAGCGGTTGTTGATGAGCGAACTGGTTTCGGAAGGGCTCAGGAGGCTCTGCATTCTGCTTGCTTGGGCCTTCACCTCAAACAGCTCTGAGGTATCTGATGGTCTCTCATTGCCATTGAAATCACTCCCTTCTTCAAATTCAAACTCATCTTCCATATTCATATCTACTGCTTCGGTTGAGTACCTGTCAGGGCTTGACTGAGAAGAGACTGTATTTTGCTGCAGGGCATCTGCAGTTAAGCCAGGAGACTCTGACACACACTTGGAAAAATCAGAGCCCTTTAACTCTACACCACTGTACACGTATGTAAATGCCTCAGAACCCCCAGCAAAAAAGGACATTTCTGCTGGGTCATCATCAATGAATTCCTCTGACACCTGTAACTGTGAATTTGTCAATGTGAAACGAGGGGCACCCTGACTGCCATGCTGATGGTCTTGTTCAGCAAGGGAAACACCTGTGGTAAAGTCATCCTCATCATTGTCATTTTTACAAACAGCCACTCTGTTCTCCTTACTGCTTTTCTCTACATCTAGATCTAAATTGCAACCACTCTCAGAAACAGGACAAGCAGGGTTACAGTTTCCTGCAACACTACCAAACCCAACACCTTGGAGCATGGGAGATCCAGGCTGCTGCATCAGTTTCCTCCCCACTTCTTCTGCAGGTGCTGCAGTGTTTTTTTCTGGGATCCTTGTATATGGTGCTCGGGGATCCAAAGAGGAAGGGTTGGTTTCTGCAAAGATGGGCAGGACAGGAGGAGTGGCCGATGAGTGAACTGAGTGGAAGGGGGCAGCTGCTGAGGCAGGAGACCCTGGGGTTCTCAAGCCCTCAGTGAATGGGATACTCTAAGAGGAAAAAAAAAGTAGAAACAAAACACATAAAAAGGTTTTTAAAACACAGAAAAACAAAAGCAACATCCAGTTCCTGATGCAGAAGGATTATGTGCACTTCAAAAGAACCCACTTTACAGCAGACAGAACATTGCATACAGAAACAGATCCAGCATCCCCAGTAAGAGGCAAGGTATTTTTTCCTGAATTCTGGTAACTGGATAGAAAATTAAATCCCTGTGTTTTACAGCCTCTGCTGAAAAAGCATCCAAAAGAGAAAGTAACACAAAACAATGACAGTAAAATCCTGTGATCCTTAACCTCTTGCACATAAAGAAACCCCATTCAGTGAAACACTTGTTTCTGGCCACTGATTGTAGAAGGCATTGATGCAATGAACATAAAGACTTTCACAGGAAGCAGTAAGCACCTCAAGACAAATTAACCCTCTGAAATAATAACATATAAGAAAGCATGACATTTTCTTTTCAGTTAAACTGAACTCTGAAAAGGAAAATATGACTCACTTTAGACTCTCTTAGCTACAACTACCAAAACTAACACCACTCATGAAAATAATTTAAACCGTGTAAAAATAAAACATGAAATGGATTCCAGACAAATAGTTCACTCAGATCACCTTTCCTTCACCATCACTTGGTTGTCAGCTTCCCTGACTGCAATATCCAAGCGCTGCAGCACTGACCTGTTTCGGCACGTTGGTGTTCGAAACGCGAGTGGATGCTCTGGCTTTGCTGTGCCTCCTGCAGAACAGAGAGCACCCTGTGAGCTCCCAAGGCAGCCTTATCCCCTCCCCACTCAGCTGGTTCCAACTCTAGCAGCCAACAGAAACATCTCAGGCTGCATTTTATCACGCTTTGTTAATAACTAGTTGAGATTTTAAAAGTCACAGGAGTTGTGAGTTAATGCAGGAGTAAGGAACATACAGAAAATGGAATAAAGCAAGATCCAGATCATTCACTGCAGGACAAGTCAAGAGCAACTTGGGGTAGAAGACTAGATTAAATAGCACATTTAGTTTAACTTCTTCCTTTGTCATCAGTAAAAACATCTACAAATCAACGGCTTCAAAGACGGACTTGAGTTAATCTGTAACAATTTTACTAACAACTTCCAATTCATCCAACCACATAATTTATGGGACAGAAAATTCTATATGTTACACTCCAAAAAGTGGCATCTTGCATCATTCTTCTGGTTAGATTCTATGTCAATAAATTACTAGAAAATCAATCGTCACAAAGTCATTTAGGAACACTGAAACATAGGAAGAAAGGGCACTGTGAACATATCAACTACAAAAGTATTTGTGCTTACCTTTCATATGGGGTTTTCTTCATCCCACTGTCCTTAATATAATCCACTAGTTGCTTCTGAGTTCGTCCACTGTGAACCCACAAAAACACTAACATTATGAAATGCAGTGGATGAGAATTATAAATGGAATTACTTTGGAATACTTTGTCCTCTTGATGTCATTTTCTAAGACATAAGGAATTCAGCTTTAATAAATCTGTTCTGTTTCTTCCTACCTGTATCTGAAGGATGACCCTCTGGTGAAGAACACTGCTTTAGCCTTTGGCTTTGGCTGATCAAAGAGCCTAAAGAAGGTGTGATATTCAACACAGATTTTCCAGAAGTTTTTACATTCGTCCCTACTTCCCAAAAGAAACTCCAACGTGTCTTGATATGGGCCCTGGGAACAAAACATAATAATCCACCTTAAGAAATATGGATTGTAAATTAAGAAGCATGAAAGAAGTTAAAATATTTAAGTGAAATAATAGCAATTATAACATTATTTTTCCTTAGAAGTTCGGATGCTTGTCTCACTTCCTGAGATTTAGAAAAGACTGGATAACACTGTGGATGTTGGAATACAATGAAATAATGAAATTTCACATGAAATTTGAGATTCTCTTTGTAAACCACATTACTATACATGAAGACAGTGTGTCCTGCTTCATGTTTCCTTAGCACACATAACCATAGTATGTCCAAACACTCTTTTCCCTCATTTTAATACAATCCTATATAATCCAAACATTTAATATAATCCTATATAATCCAAACATAATCTAGTTATCCAGTATGGAAGCAACAACAACTTTGACAACACTTGCAATCAAAAACATGTACTGTTAAATCAGCCAAGCATGAAAAAGAATACTTCTGCCCTACAGACATACAGAAAAGATAAGGCTGTATCAACACTAATCACACAGTCCTTAAAATTAAACTCCAACAATATAATCTCAGCCATCTGTTATTTCCTGAGGTGTATCAGGTTTGAATGAAGGGACTCTACTAGATTTTTCCCAACACACTTTGACCTAAACAACAGAGATTTACTATTTCAATGCTTAAGTTGTCTTAGTTCATTTTGACAATAATGGATCAGTGTTGAGTGTTAACTTCCCTTTATATCCAAGGGAAATATTAAATTAAAGAATCACAGAATGATTAAGGTTAGAAGGGACCTTAAAGATCATCAGGCTCCAACCTCCCTCCTATGAGCAGGGACACCTCATACTGGACCAGGCTGCACAAACCTCATCCAACCTGGCCTTGAACACCTCCAGGAAGGGGGCATCCACAGCCTCCCTGGGCAACCTGTTCCAGTGCCTTCCTACCCTCATGGTGAGTAATTTCTTCCTGATTTTCCCAGCGGGAAAATTCTTCCCCCAGTCCATATTTGTGCCTGAGGTTGTGTAACTTTTTCAGAATAGAAGTACAGAGACAAAAATACTTGGGTTTTTTGAGGGGTTTTTTCCATATCTTACAGTACACATGTGCAATCCTATGTCAAAAATAAGCTGAGGCTGATGCACAGAACCTAAAAATCTAAGACAACAGACATAGGGTGAGAAAGGAAAGATTGTTACTTGTATGATGAATCCAAGCCTACCCCACTGAAGCAGTTTTAAAAAATTACAAACTCCAGAATTTTTCACAACAAAGGTGTTTTTCTTTCAACACTGATCAGCCTATTACTATAGTAAAACTTACACAGACCTCTGGGTGAAGTTTAATAAGGAATCTTTTCCTCTTGAAGCTCAGTTTACGGACCTTTGACCAGTTGAAGGTGTTGATTTTCGTATTACCCTGAATTAAAATAACAGTTAGAAGTTGGCAAAAGTTTCAGCAGTAAGAGCAGCAAACAAAATTCTGTTGTGGGCATATAGACATCTGCATGGGCACACACACACCACCCACCAGCCCATTCTGTTGGATTTTTATTCCTGGTGGCAATATTCCCTTAAACAATTGTATCTTTCAGTACAGGGATAGCTATGAGTGTTCAGTGTTTGTGTCTCTGTGCAGACAGTAGAAAACTGAATGAAAATCTAGAAAACTGATGGGAAAGGAACATTGCAACCCCATCAATATTCAGGATACTTTATGGTCTGGGAAAGATGACGATTATAATTTTATTTAATGTGCTTTCCTTTTCCTCTGCACAGAACTCTAGTCACACTCCTCCAAGCTCATTTTTCCAATTGGGCAGTACAACATACTGAGGAGTACTTGCCACACATGCTAGGAATCTTGCCAAGCACTCTTACTCACAAACCCTGCCTATTTGGCTAAAACCAGGCTCTGCCTTCACCCTGCTGCCCTACATCTGCCCTCCCTTCCCCATCCCACTGACTCCCTAAGCCTCAGGGAAGGACCCTGTCAGCACTCACTGCTGCAGCAATTCTGTCACCCTCACAACAGCAAAGGGATATGAAAAATGGTACTTCAAGAGAAAAACCCAAATGAGCTGAAATGAGGGGCTGAGAGGTCACTTAGGAGGACAAAGGAATTAACAGGACTGCAGGGGCTGATGAATCTCCAAAGAGGAGCTGCCCCACTGTAACAAAATATCAGGTAAGACACAAAATGAATGGAAAATGAGTGTCCAAATGGAAATACCTCAGTAGGTTGGACACCTGTGTTTTGAGGGGGGGGAATAATATGATCACATTCATGAACAGAACTCTGATCACTGAGTCACTTACTTAATGCAACAAAAGTAGTAGTTCTGATTGGTCCCATGACTTCAATGAAACAGCACTTCTACACACTAAAAGCAACATCATCCCAGCAAAAATACACCGCAACACTAGAACAATGGAAACTATGCTAAAAAATTCAGGATTCCAAGCCTGTACCAAACAAACTGATGATCCTTAACTTTCAAACAGACAACAAAAAACCTTCTACTTCATTGTCACTGTTGGTTTCGATGGTCTTCTTTCTGCACCAACAAGGGGAAACTGCACCAAACTGTATTTTGGGGCTTAAATGACATTCCCTTAACCACAAAAAAAACGTTCCAAGTTTTAAAATCATCACAGACACCTATAGTTAAAAGGAGTGACTTAGCCCCAAGAAGTGCTAATGGATAGACACCTACCCAGCCTCTTACCCTCACCTTACCTGGAATACCAGCACACCCATGTGTGAAACAGCTAGATTAATTTTGGTGCCCTCACGGTCAGATGCAAGGTGGAATCTGATGCCATACATCTCCAGCTTCCGAGCAATTTCAAGAACTTGAAAGTCAGATTCTGCAGGAGTTTGGCCCCTATAGTGAGGAAGAAAACGAAATTTTTAAGAAAAGAAAGTTTTAAGAGCAATCTAATTCTACAATATTGCCACCACAGCTAAGACACTTAAGTCTTAACTCAGGCACTAATTGTAAATTCTCTGTCTTTTCTAGTTGTGCAGTTTCATTCCAAATATTACACTGAAACTTGTGTAGTAGGAGCAATATGCAATGACAGATGACCAAGACTGAAGCACTGAAACAAGTTACAGAGCTTTCCAGTTTAGAAACAATGAAGTCGAACAAATTAGAATTCAATCCACAATGCTCCTTCCTCTGCTTGCTTTTATATGCATTAGATTAGAATCATAGAGCCATTAAGGTTGGAAAAGACCTCTAAGATCATCAAGTCCAACTGTCAACCCAACACGACAATACCAACTAAACCATGTCCTTAAGTGCTACATCCACATGTTTTTTTAACAATTCCAGGGATGGTGACTCTACCACTTCCCTGGGCAGCCTGTTCCAAAGCCCGACCACTCCTTCAGTATAGAAATTTTTTTCTAACATCCAACCTAAACCTCCCCTGGTGCAACTTGAGGCCATTGTCTCTTGTCCTATCACTGGTTACATGGGAGAAGAGACTGACGCTTCTCTCCTCCTCACTCCAACCTCCTTTCAGGCAGCTGTACAGAGCAACAAGGTCTCCCCTCAACCTCTTCTTCCCTAGACTAAACAAGGGAGATCAGGTTGGTCAAGCAGGATCTTTCATGAACCCATGCTGGGGCTGATCTCCTGGCTGTCCTGCATATGCCACATGAGTGCACCTGAACTGCTCCATAATCATCCTCAGTATTGAGGTGAGGGTGACAGACCTGGAGCCCCCAAGATCCTCCACAAAGCCCAAGTAAGCAATACAGACTACTACAGACTCTGGTGTGCACCAATCACAGACTCAGCCTTGATTTCCTTCTCCACAAGTCTGCTGAAGTCAAACAACTGACATTTTGTTTTCCTGTATCTTTTCTTTTTTTCCTTCCCCCCAGTTTTCTCCACGAGGGGGAGTTTACTCCACTGTAGTGCAATTTTTGACTGCCTCTCAAGATCAGGAGGGGTGTCCATAGACCATGTGTCCAGGCTCATCAGCAGAGTCAGTGCAGGGAAGAGGGAGCACTCATGGAGCAGGAGAGGTGCCTGAAACACCTCCTGGCCAGGACACAGAAGGCACGGCAGAGCTGTTGTGCAACCAAGCATGTGAAGGCCAAAATTACAGACCAGCCCAAAATGTGTAATTTCAAAAGCCCTGAAATGATCTAGTGAAGCACCAGTACTTGTATCGATGAGATCTTTTCCCTAGAAGTCAAAACTGTCTCTATCAGTTCAGAAGTCCTGACAGAGGGCTGAGGATACACCAAGAACAAGCAAATGCTGTCATGAAAATATAGGAGTTCTTGCTACTGAACCTACCCCAATTATGCGTGAAGTAACAAAAAGTCTTTATTACAAAACCAAGCCTGCCACCTGAGGCAGTCTCTGACCTAAAAACTTACTCCAAGACTGCACTACTGCCCAATTTTAGGCACAAATAGAATCACAGAGTCATAGAACGGTGAAGGTTGGAAGGGACCTTAAAGATCATCAGGTTCCAACCCTCTGCATGGGCAGGGACACCTCCCATCAGACCAGTCTGCACAAGCCTCATCCAACCTAGCCTTGAACCAGGGAGGGGGCAGTCACAACCTCCCTAGGCAACCTATTCCAGTACCTTACTGCCCTCATGGTAAAGAATTTCTTCCTGATGTCTAACCTAAATCTACTCTCTTTCAGTTTAAAACCATTAAAATACAGCCCAGGAGAATGAGCTAAGGCAGGCAACCCTTCTCCTGTGCTAGCTCCATGGAAACATAACCAGCACAGGACTTGCTGGAGCACTAGGAGTGGTGACCCTGCTTCAGCCACGGCTGCACAAAATGACTCCTGCATCCCTAATGAAAATTATTAGAAATAATAAATATTGTGTTACTTCCAAGCAAGTGCCACATTGAGTCCCCTACACTAGTGCAGTGATTGAATTGTTCCTGCAAGGTCTAAGTTCACTAGTACAAACGTGATGGTACATAGAAGATAAAGGGGATAAAAAGTCACTATTACTCTATTTACAACCAACTGAAACCAGATACAGATTAATGCACAAAGGCAAATTTTCTAAATCCTCTTTTCAAGGAAATGGCTTCCCTTCCATAAATCTGTATTCCATTTCATTAAAACAGATGAAAAACTATTTGTAGCATGATCTATTTTTATGTATTGTGTAGTGCCAACCACAACATTGGTACTAAAGGAATTCTCCAGCTACCCTGACTTGCCTTTCTGGGCATGCTCCTTAAAAATTCCTCCTCCTATCTACCTGTAGTCATGTCTTAGATTAAACAGCCTTTTTTTTTTTTTTCCTCCATGTAGATTTCTTTTAAATATAAATTGAGAAAATTAAGGTAAATGATGACTACATTTGAATTTATCAGAAACAGGGATGACAGCTATACATATTAGCTGCATAAAGGAACTGTCTCTACAATCCCGAGTGCAATCATGAAATTTGTCTGGTATGTTACCATTGCAAAAATGGAGGTTGTTAGAAGAAACAATGCTTCTTTGATTCTCAGTAAAATGCTCCTTAGACTTAAAACACACACACACACAAAAATGCACTGAGAAAGGAAGCCTAAATGCACAGACACTTAACGACAGGATTTCAGCAGTATTCTATTGCCTTATTCATTCTGGAGGGGAAAAAAAATAAATACATCTAAAACATTACAACAGGAAATCCAAAACGTATTTTGCCAGCTGCAGAAAGCAGGGATTCGGTGAAGTTCCTAACTTCACAAGCTCAGCCCATATTCCAACCTTACCCAAACGTCAGGATTAAAAGGCAGTGTATGTATAAAGGGACTATGAAGAGCACACAGGATGAAAAATCTGATTTCAAATGGAAAAAGAAATCCCAAACTTGACAGAGTCTTGTAGTTGCATTTCTACCAGTATTACCACTGCAGGTACTAGTTATGTCTAACAGTTTAAACTGGTAAAGCAGATTTCTCTTCCCCTACTGAAAAGAGTAATGCTGGAATTCATGTTTTTATACTGGCCTTAGGTGTTGCCAACACTTCTGCCACAGATGCCTCAACTGTGTTAAAATAGCTGAAGTACCATGGTTCCTGGTTATTAAACACACACATGGCAATAGACCATAAACACTCATTTTGGCCACAGCTTCCTGAATTACACTCTAATAGCACTCTGAGAACTCCCAGACACACTAATTCTTGCTATAATTCTTCTGAATAGACACAGCAAGAATGAAAGTGGTGCTTTGGCTTTTAAAGAGGATGCTCAGGATGCTATGGTTGCTGGATTTTGGAAAAGAGGGTTGGGAAGGGAAACACAGTTTCTGATAAAATGGCAACTACAACATTTGAGCTAAACAGTAGTAAAAAATATTCACAAACAGCCTAATGTAACTGATTCAGAACCACTGGCAGTTATTTTACATTCCATTAGCTATGACCCAAAGTTCAGCACATCTCAGGAAGCATGAAAATAGTAATTTTAAGAGTATTGACATGCACACAACTCGCCTGAACCTACCAAAGCAGAAAGAGCCTGGAGTGGGGAAAGCCAAGAGCAACACTGGGCACCCCAAATGGTTACTAATGAGCAGCAGTTTCAGAGGAACTGCCCTCAGATGTCTGCTGCAGACCAAGCTGCACAGGCTAGCCTGAAAACAATCTGGTCTAATTTTGTTCATCCATTAAGGAGATAAATCTACTTAATCTTCCCCAGGTCAGTGGACAACAGGCTATCTATTAAAGTACTTTCCAGCAAAAAATGCCATCAAGGCATTAAGTTTTCACATAAAGTTTCCTTACAAACATCCATCTAGGCAAATACTGACAGAGTGTTACAACAGTCACATGGCAATCAATTGAAAATAAATGCTGTTAAAGGTTAGGTGATTTACAGAGTATTTAAAATCAATGATTAATATAGAATTCTAAAGATGAAGTGTCAAAACAAATGCCTGTCTAGAAATTGTTCAGACTTCGTAGCAATGTAAAGCTACAGTTTTTCTAATTTACAAACAATGTAAGGAATGGGCAACTAAGCTAAGAAGTTGTGACAGGACACAAAGATTAACAGCAAATGTAAATATAAACCAGTCAAATCTGTTTCTCTCCTGATTTATGTATGTACACACACAAAACAAAAAACAGCCACATGAACACAAGCAAATTATGTTATGTTTAAACTCTGGACTTATCCCACAGAAAGTATTCTACTCGCGCTGCTTGCAGGAAGGGATTTTGAGTGTCTAGGGTGCTGGGATTTAACTGCACCCTCACCAATATACAAAATACAAACTTTAAAAAAATAAACTATTAAAATAAAACAAGTGAAGTTAATTCAGGCAACAAAGTAATGTGCTAGACCAAAAAATTAGCTCATCTTGTTTACTGCATTTGCAGGGTTAAATATAAAACCCATACTTGAGAAAGTAAAACTTTGTAAAAGTGAAATGAAAAATATTGATAATGAATAGAAAATAAGTGTTCAGTTCCCATCTTTCTGAATACAATATTCTTAATATATTTTCTCTTATTTTCTCAGTGATATTAACACTGTGTACTTAAAAGCCTAAAAGAATGAAGCTGTGGCAAATATAGATCCCACCCTGCAAACCCTGATCTTTCAACCTTCCCTGATCTCACAACAGAGCCTCCCTGTAGGCTGACTTCTCTTTCATGAGAACCATGTCAACTGCCTGCTCCAAATCTTCTTACTTATCAAAATATTTCACATTGCACTCAGAGTAGATCTTCACCTTTTAAGACCAGCCAGATCAGACCATAAAACACACAACCTTTTTGGACACTGAATGTGCACAGCAGAGAAGTGGGCAATCCAAATAATAAAGCACTAGTTTCTGCAGCTTATGACTGTGTATTGGAATTAATCTTATATCTGTGGCAAATAGCTTCTTTTTCCCTAAAAATCCTTACTTATTTCAAAAACATTCCAGCTGTAAGAGAAAGTATTGCATAAGTTTTGATGAAAGTTATTTCTCTCCCATTCCCTGCATCTTTCTCCATTTTCCTTATGCTTAATTAGAATAGAATGAGTCCAATGCAATTGATTTCTAATTAGACAAAAGCAAGACCTATGCATTTGATGGCAAGTTGAACTTTAACTTTGTGGACTGGAAATTCTGGAGAATAATTTTGCCTAAAACCATTATTACAAGCTCTTGAGAGCTTTCTTTTTTTATGTGTTATTAAAGGTACCCTAAAAAATAATCACTTGAGGAAAACACTGCTCAACAACTCTGTCCTAACTATGCAACTATTGCTACATCAAACTTTTCCTGTTAGAGGCAAATGGTATTTAACTTATATAATCTTAACATCACCCTCTTGTGCAGTGTACTTGACCTCCACCAAGCAACTTCATCTGCTCCCCAGGAATATACATCAGGGTAGACATTCAGCCTCACTTACACATGCTTCCTGTGGAACTCCAGAATCTTTCCTTCAATCCTTTCCTGGTTTGGCAAATACTGGTTTGTTTTAAGGTGTTCTCGATCCTCTGATTCATCAAAATCCCCTATTTCAGCTATTAAAGAAAATAAAACAATGTTACAATAAGAAGCAACAATAGAAAAGGAAGAATGACAGAAAAACTTGGTAAGGAATTACAGAGACTCCAAGAGCCAGAACTTATTTTTCTTTAAGTCCTTCAAATTTGTGCATTACAGTTTGTATCCAGCTTCATTTGACAAAACTCACAACTATCCCAAGCAAACTTTCTTGGGATTATAGCAGTATTTTAATATCATTTGGAAAATTTTGACACCTTTATGGTCAAATATGTGAAGTAAGTCACCATGAGGTGGTCTAAACATTTCTTTCTTACAGATACCTCACACCAAACCAGCATATTTCCATTTAATTTTCCTAAATATATGTGAAATAGTTATGGACAAGCCTACCTGGGAACAGGGCAAATTCAATTTTAGGAACTGTTCAAATATCAATATACAATAAAAAAAGAAAGCAGTGTTATGTGACTATAAATCCCCACAGCACCTATATTTGCTATCAACTGCTGTCAGAGAAAGGAGAGTGGACTAAGTGAACTGTGTTAAAAATAATTTTATTTATTCTCACTTTTAATTTTCTAGTAGACTAGGAACAAGACCAGTCACTGAGATTTGCTAACCAGCTCCATACTGGAAAATCATGAGCATATTTTAGCTGTGCCACTCACTCATGACACACACAGGATGGATTTGCTCTTCCAATAAAATCACCCAAACTAATATTATTATAATTGCATTACTGTATTACAATGCAGAATAATATAACTAGTAGCTATTTAGCAGTGCACTAGGGAAGAGGTACCATTTAAGTGCTTTTGTTTCAAGCTAGCAAGGAGACATAAAAACCCATTTCTGCAGCTCAAGTTACAGAACTGTAAACACTATCACTTGGGTGCTAATAAAGCTGATCTGGTGTCTGAACCCGTCCAAGTTTGCTCCTCTTAAAGGCCATGTTTTTAGGTCTTTAGGTGAGTACAAACTGAGCAGCAACATGGAGAGCTTTCAAACCAATTGCTTTCCACTTCCATTTGCAATCCCAACAAGGAGGAAAGCTGCTGACAACCCTGCTGCTGAACATGTTCTGGCACATTTAGTTCAGCCCGGTCTCTATACATTTATCTCCCCCAGCTGCAGGGAAACTGAGAAGTGAAACCAAGGAAGCAAGCAGTTGTTGGGCAGATAGTTGGATTTTATGATCTTGAACGTCTTTTCCAACCTTGATGATTCTATGATTCTGTAAGCATGGAGGCAGACAGGAGCAGCTGTCTGGGACATGAGTTCTAGTGACCCAGTTTGCAGAGCCAGGGAAAGCAGACAAGACACAAGGGTTTGGTTTTGTGCAATCTCCACAAAGCCAAAGCTACCTTCTACCTAAGCACCAGCTGTTCCTCACCACAGCTAGCCCTGACAATAATCCCAGTCTTCAAAATCAATGGGTTTACTGCTTGTACAGAAGGAAATAACTGCCAGATCCAAAATACTTTTGCTTACCAAAAGCTTCTGTGAGCAATGGCAACACCACCCCATGTCACCACAGCTGAAATACTCACATTGCAGGAGGTGAGAGACCAGAAGAGCAGCTGTATTGTCACTGCAGGTCAGTCGTTCCTCTGCCAAATCTCTCTTGATTTGCAAAGCAAACAGGTACCTGGGAGAGTGACAAGTGTTGGAGTTACCACTACCCCCTTGTGAAAGGGGAGCAGGGTTTTATAAAACCTGCATGTCCTAATTCTTCCCTTCTCCAAAAACAAGGCAACATGGAAGCCTTGCTACCAAGGATGGTCAAATCAAAAGAAATAAACTGTTGCTATTTTTGTGGTTTACTGTGCAATTTATCAGCATGATTCTAGAAGTGAACAGGGACAATGATGCAGAAGGAAAACCACATTTTTAATAAGTTTGATTTGCGAAGTAACAGCTGCTGTAGTTTTAAGCTGAACTCTAATGAACATTTCAGGTGATTTTATCTATTAGAAAAAAAAAAAAGAACATTGATTTTAATATCTTGCTAGAAAAAATAGTGAGCATTTCTGCTACCACTCAATTAATTTAACTCAGTGACTGTATTTTCCAGGACTGTCAAGTTAGCAGCCTATAAAGACAGTAACAAAGTCCATTTTCTTTTCTTATACATCTGTACTCATTTAACTAAAGTATTTTCCAACCAGTTCTTAAAGAAGAAAAATATTTCTATTTTAGCAGTTTCATGTAAGTAATAAATTGCCTGCAAAACACACAAGGATAGAAGAAAAACATAGCAGCCTCAGAAGTGTTGTAATAAGGAGTGATTTGGTAAAAACCAATTTTAATATATTTTTATGAATGTAATGCTGCCAAGTCTTTTGTGCTTTCCTGTTTACTTGAGAGAAGGTACAATAAAGACTCCAGTAAGTAGGCAACAACTTATTCCTATAAACCTCTAAACTGACAGACTGATCGATATTTTTTACTGAACTACATCCTGAAAGGGGCCAGTATTTTAAAAAATAAATAATTAATTTGAAAATACTATTTATCACATATTCTTCCTCATATTCTTGAGGGGAAAAGATAGTAAGAAGTATACATTTTCAATGTGGGGTTGGTTTTTTTGAAGTACTGTGTGTATGAAAGACTTTTATAAAGTATGCTGTGTTTTGCATATCTGGCTGAGCTATCTTGGTTTCTTCAATACACCCACAATAAAGTGTACATACCATTAACAGCATTATGAAATACCTATAGCCCTAAGCACAGACCAGAATTCTACAATTAGTTCTCCATAAATAGACAAAAACAGTACAGCATGTTTCCTAGTTGTAGAATACTTAGTGTGGACTTCAGAAGTTTAAATGATAAATAATTTCTTAAAATAGGTACCAATTAGAAATACAACTATTTATACAGGTACTGTTTAAGAGTATTTCCCCTAAATCCAGTCTCTTGACACTGTGATGTCTGGCAAGCCCTTAACCCTGCACTGTTTGCTGTTTTGAAAAATATTTTCTCTGATAAGGTTCATCTGCCAACACATCTGCTAAGACTGTGACACCTCTTTTACTCATTTTCAATGTAATTATGTTTGAATAAAGATGCAATGTCCTCCTACTCTTCCCTTCCTTATGTTTCAGGAGGCAACACAAACCATACTCTTCAAAAAATCCTTTACCTTGTATATTCCTCTTGCAACTGACCCGGGTCTGGAGGGAAAAACTTGACAGCTAGACGAAGCATTGTTGTCTTTGGTCCTGCAAGAAAAGTTGGTCATTTCACAAAAAAACTCTTTTTAATAAGCACGTGCATACGATGCTTTCCAATATGCACAGAAATACAACGCATATGAAGATCATCCAGCTTTCAGCTTGCCAGCTAAGCACAACTTATACAATTTCTAAAGTAAGTTTGCAGTTCAAATGCTGTAAAAAGAGTTGTATGAAACATGAAAGCTGTCATACTCCAAAGCAACACCTTGACTGCCTACAAAAGCATTGCAGGTGACCCAATGAGAGGTTCTCAGAAGGGTAAGGAGGTGGAGACATCCTACAAGCTCTAACACCAACCACCACTATCAGAGCTGTGGGACTGAATTCCTGAGAACAGCTGGACTCAGCTGGCTCCCTTGTGGAGTGTGTCTGCAGCCTGTCCCAGCTTGCTCATTAATACCTATTTCTTCCTATTTTAACACTGTTCTTGTCAATCTCTGCAACAGGGAGAAAACTAAATACACACAAACACCATTCTTTTATAGCTCGTTTGGATCTTCTGCTTGAAAAACAGTGTCAGGAAAAGTTAAAAATCTAGCTAGAATTGGTGATTTCTTGTTTTCTGGCAATCAGTTTAGGCAGAATAGTAACTAAAAACTCCCTCCCAGTACTTATTTTCAACATTTTTCAATTAAGATCTCGGAAGGAGTAGGAATTCACCACACCCTCCTGATCTTGTTCTTTCAAAAAGACTACAATCAGAAACAGAAAATAAGTAAACAGCTTAACCCTCTTCTAAGGGGGGGAAAAGTTTGACCTAATCTTTCAACATCGGAAGAACTACCATGCTGTATTCCTCAATTCTTTCTAGTCTTTGGAGTCAATCTTGTATTACTTTTTCAGAGCAGCAAAAAGCAAAGATAGCAACACTACTGCAATATCCTCCTGGCCAAAAAGCAAAATCAAACATCACGAGCCAAGCAAAGAGGACTCTGGAGCTGCAGCCACACACCAGGTGGGAGATTCCTACCTTTGTTCTCCAAGTGAAATTGCTCCCAAGCACATTGGAAAGAGTTTTTGAGAATTACATGGGAGTATCCACCCTGCCAAAACTCCCTGCCTGTCAGCAGGCTCTGAGTGCAGTTTTTTGCAGCACTTCTGAAAGGTGTCTGAGCTCTCAGACAGGCTCCCAAGACTCTCAGATGCTACCTCCTCCCATACAATGGGTGCAATAAACCAGAATATTCCTCCTCCTTTCCACCATCAGACAAACACAACTTAAGATCACAAAAAAGTCTTATTTCATTTAAACATAATGCCAGCTGACCCAATCTATATAAATATTTATCACAGAGAAAGAATCATACCTTCAGTAAGCTTCCATTCTACCCACCACATACTACATATTAAAAACATCAGGTTTGCATGCCCCAACAGGAACCACTATCACCCCTATCCACGTACAATTTTCAGGGAAGCATAACCAGTAAATCAAGTAGCAATTGTGAAAGCAACCCACATAAGGCAGATGCAAATGAAGGAAAACTTCCTTTATTTTTTTAAAACTACTTACTCCGTACTTGTTTAATGACAGGTTTCATAGGTTCCAGCCAAATCTGAAATGAAAGGGAAAAAATTACAAACTGACATTCACATTTGAATACAATATGAAAACATCAAAAGGAAATTCAAATTAAGCAGTAATTCATGAGTACGCACTTCTTCCTTTCTGTAGCAATGCAGTCACCCCTTGCTTTCAAACAAAGGTACTTAGCTATTTGAATTGCCATTTATCATGTATTAATAGAAAAATCACTGATCTGTGCTTAAAGCTCATCTGGACTGAAGAGCAGCCAGAGCACACCAGCACTGCTGAGAAGACCCAAATCAGGCCAAAACATCCAACCATAGAAGGAAGCCAGGCTACAGAATTACAGAAGGTCTGGAGTCAACTGTTTTTTCACTTCCATGCTTGGGCCATCTCTCTTCCCTTCCTGCCTAAGGATTTTTGCTCAATATTAATTTCCAACAAGTTTTTCTCTTTTGGCAAGCACATTTTTAAAGGCAGACTATGGTAGTTCTAGTAAAAAGAGTATCCATAAAATGAAAGCAAAGTATTCTGGATGCTCAACTTCTTTCTTTTTTTTTCCCCCTCAAATGAAAAATTGTAACAAGACAATTAAGTTCAGTCCTTACTAGTTTCTCTTCTCAGAGAGAGCTGAGGATTTTAAGAACCTTATTAGATGCAGAAACACTTTGGACACTTTGCAGAAGAAATGGAAACTATATAAGCTTTACTGTATTGCCTTGGCTCACGAGCAGTGTGTTTTAGCCCTAAGCCATATTTTCTGTGAATGACTCCTAAAACTAGAAAAAGTAAAGGGAAAAAAAAAATTAAGACAGTTTAGGGAACATTTTCTAGTTCAGAAACAACATTGTCCTCTTTGCAAGGTAAAGGATGAGCGACTAAGAGGCTTAGAGTGTCAGTATTTATCTAGATCAATGATTTAAAAAGCTTGCAAGTCTGTATGTCTGGTGAGGTTCATATATATTATAAAGAGGTTCATAATGACTCTTCAGAAAAATTAATTGAAGAGTGAATTAACTGTAGAGAAACATGAACACTCCCAAAATCACATACCACAGTATGATAACTGCTCCACGGACTACATTTTGAGTTGATGCTGCCCTTTTTAGAAGGAGAAGGATTTTATTTATGTCCCTGAAAGTGGGAACATCAGCAACTATTTCACTGCTTTATACATTTTTCTGCAATCTCACAAGAAGTAGAACCTGATTCCTCCCCTCTGCTTAATTAGTTGTTCTGAATGAAGCAGATTTACAAGTATCAAAGAGATAATCCTACAGGAGATTCCAACAGACTTTGAAATTTTGACACTCAAGCAACTTCAGTCACCAAACCTTTTTATTATACTGAATTTGCCAGGGAACTGTACTTACCCAATATGACTGGATGTTCTGGAACTCAATCCCAAAGTAATCTGATTCTATCAAATTCAGATGCTTGTAAACTTCTGTCAACAATGTCTGGCCATAGTATTTTGACTAAGGAAGTAAAAAAAAACAACAGAGTGAGCTGAAGATGAGTGCGTTTACAGCAAATTAGAAATAAAAAAAGATAGCATCTTTAGAAACTGTAGAAAAATATCTCAAAGATTTTTCATCTTATTTTTGTCACTGTAAAAGGCAAATATCCAATATACACAGCTCCATACAAACCTTCTGCTCAAAGCAGGGTCAGCTATGAGATCAAGCTAGATCAGCTGCAAGCTATTTGCAGCTACTTCAATAAACCAGTACCATTTGTTTGTGCAGTTGGATGGTGTGGCTTCCTCAGCTGCAGCAGCCTGAAGCAGGGGCTGCCAAAGCCCTGCCTGCACCCATGGCCCTCGCTCCCACCGACACCAGGGGCTGCATAACCACACATAGCTGTCACACCACAAGACTTGAAAACATCTGCAGATGGCCTAAGTGAGCCCAAGGAAGGCTGGCACAGGGAGCTTTGCATCCAACAAGGATTTACCTCTGACCTAGGAAGCCCTCGCTAGCCCTGCACGGAAGCAGGACTTCAAGGAGCCAGGCAGACTGCTGCTGGGGATCATGCCGATTGCTCACCACAGCTCATGCAAGGCCTTTGCTGAGAGAATTCCAACTCATCTTCTACAAAGGAACATCTTTGCAAAATCCTAACTTTTTTCTTACAACGTTCAAGAAAACCCAAGGTGACAATATTTATTCTTAATTAAGAAATAAACAGGAGGGCTACAGCAGTAACTCAAACACCCCCCTCTTACACCATGCCTTCTGTGGAAACACATCTGCCACGAATCCCTCTCTCAAGAATCCCACTCACTAGCCCTTTTCATGGACAAGTTATGTGCAAAGCCACTACACAAACAACAGCAGAAAGCAGCTATGGCAACACAGGAGAAAATGGGAAACTTTCACAGCACACCCAGAACAACTGTGCCCGGGTCTGCTTATTAAAACATAAAAGCTTGCTCTCAGCATCTATTACAGCAGGGCTGGAGCAGCCACCACAAGAAAAACAGCATTTATGAACCCACCCACCAGTCCAGCTGGATCACACAGCTGGATCACACAGAGCTGAATCCAAAGGCCTTTCACATCCTTGTTCCAGCAACACACAAAAGCAAGCAGGACAGCTTGAGTAGGCTGTGAAAGGAGGGAGCAGTCACCGAAATCCATGTTCTTCTTTAGACCACAGAACTAGTCCTGTCTTGGACCAGAGAACGAATCCTGCAACACCAGTGACAGGGTCTGGCACGGCTCTGGTAAACAGAACACACTTGGGGCAGTCATGCCACTGAGGTCTTGTTTATTCGGAAAAGTAAAACTGCTGGAAGGCTCTAAGACTTTCTCATCACAGCTGGCACACAGCTCTGTAATTGACTCTTCAAATTCAGAGCAGTTTATGTTTTAAAAGTACTAGGTATTATAACAAATTAATGTGCAAATGAAAAGATCTAATAAATAAAAGAATGGGTTACTTTAGGTGAAAAGAAAGAGGGTTCACAAAAGGAAAAATATGGTAAAAGTTTGAGGAAATCGTTTCATGTTACATCCAAGAGTAATTGTTTCTTATAGGAAAGAGATAAACTGTCAGTGTTTTTAGAACTGTTAAAAATGTTAAGTGTAAAATTATTTTGGCTATCAAATGTCACTTTTGGTGTCATTTACAATAAGTTAAGAAAAGCCTCGTTTTCAGTTGAGTATCATTTCATAGCAATCCCTTCAAAACATACAACAACAACATAGCCTTTTCAAAGAACAGCAATGATTTTATTTTAAAATAAAAATAGATTGCAAAACCTTGAGACAATTTTTTATTATTATTTATTTTCCAATGCTGTGGAAAAACTCTTCTTGGAGCTATTTAATTCCTCAATTTGTTTGTTAAATTTATAATCTTCTTTAAAATTTGGAAGTTGAGAAAAATAAAAGAACTATGTGTCACTGTTTAATCTGCATAAAAGTAGCACAAAGTAAAATCTTTCAAGCAATTACTTTATGACTGTAATTTCAACATCAGGGCAAGAAGCTGCATGAATGCATTTTAGAAGGGTCCCTTTTTCAATACAGATGCACAGCACAGCATATTTTCCATTCCAAACTTCTCAATTACTCTTTATATGCTGCCAAAGCAACTACTGATATTACTGAATTATTCCACATAAAAAAGAAAAAAAAGTTTTAAAAAAATTAAATAGGCAGCTAACAAAAGCTTTTCCCAGTGACCCAGCTCCAACTCTACTACAGACTATTTTAACAAGTCATCATTATAAGACTGTTCAGTACAATAGATTTTTTCAAATCCATTTGTATATTTAAATCCAGCTTGAAAAGCTCCCTTGGAGCTGTGTAAGCAGGGTATCCTGACAGGCAGAATGCCCACATGGCAAACCCCTGGAAAAATGCCTTAAGCCCTCACTTAAGCCAGTGCCAGGAAAGAACAGAATAAATAGGACCAAACATTTTAAGCTGAAAATTTTATTTTCTCAAATATCATCACTACCTCTACGGAAGATCCTTCCGCTCCCGTAAATTTTAGCTTAGGATGATGGAAAAACAGGAACAAATAGCCTAAAATATTCAGTAGACCACAGTTCATTATTATTGAAACCAATTCTTCCTCTGTAAATCCCAAGCATGTATTCCAGAACACTTTAAGCTTCTGCTTCCACATATTTTAAATTAAAACTCAAACAATCCAGTATTTTCATAATGAGTAGTATTCTGTATTGTCACATTCCAAAACTGTGCTTGCTCAGACTTTTCAAAAACCAAAATGCACTTTTGGCAGCACCAAAACCACCCAAACAAGCACCACCACCACCACCAAAAGAAGCCCATACATGTCCAAAACCCAAGAGTCTGGAAAAAAAAAAAGGAGACGTATAGAATGGAAATTCTTATGCAGCCAGAGCCAGCTGAACCACCAGCCCCAAGTTCAGCAAACCTTGGAGTGTGTGTCACAGAGATCTGCAACTGTTGGGAGACCGAATCCTGCAGTAAACATTTGCATGAAGGGAAGGATTTTATATTTGACAGCAGCACTGACAAGGAGCACCCCATGAGCAGCCAAAGAGAGGCACAGGCATGACAAGTAAACTGAACTGATTTCAATAAAGACACATTCACCATCCATGAATTTGTCTTTTAAAATTTTATTTTATTTTTCGTGCACTTTACTGGTCTGTCTAATGAAAAGAGGGATTTAGGGATTTCTCATCTTTTGGCAAATTAAAAACATGGCAATCAGCAACTAAACATAGCAGTTAGGCCAGACTTGTTATTTCCTTTCTTAACCAGAAATATACAAACATCTCAGTGAGCTTCTAGCTCTGTTTATCTACAACCCTTTAGTAAGCTGTTAGATCTCTGTCCAAGTGCAGTGTGATACATAAAAAATGCCTTAAAACCTCCCTATTAATAACTATCATTAATGCCACATATAAACAAAAGCTGTATTTATGAATACAGGGTGTACATTTAAACCACATTTATTAGGAAGAAGGAAATAATATAAGATGGCAAAGAATACCATTCATTAACCTTTTGTTACCAGGGCTAAAACAAGGAGACCTTACCACCTTCATATCTAGCTTTTAATCCACAGAATGGATAAGTAATAATACTACCACCTTCATATCTTTTAATCCACAGAATGGATAAGTAATAATAACAGTCTTCTTTTCCAGTATTTTATTAGTTTCTTCAATTTTGATTGGAACAAGTAACTCAAATGAAAATGGTCCCTGCCTCCTCACAGAAATGGGAAGCTGGTAACAACAGATGTAACAAACACTGGTTTCACATGGTGAGCCAGTACTGCTTAAACACCATTTTATTTTGATTATCAGAACATTTAACAATACCTTTCAACCTCAATTATTTTAATCTTTCTTTTACTACTTTGTGAAGAAAACTGTATTTTAAATCCATGTATTTGTTTTATTCACTCTTATAAACTGACAGGTCTCAACTACAGATTATTTTACTAAGACAATGCCAGAAAGGGTTTGCAGTGCATGTACGAAGCTACAGAGGAATCGGGGGATTGGTTTGTTGTTGTTTTTTTTCAAATGAGAATCCCCAGCCAGACAAATTATTCTAGAACTCTAAGCCTATGGCCCATTTAATTAAGGTTAGCTTTAAAACCTGTGATCATTTAAAGGTTCAAGCAGTGTTGAAGCACTTTACTGCCAAATGAACCAGCTCTACCCAACAAACAAGCTTTTCCAGAGTGGCCAGACTTGTTGGGTGCCTGAAAGTAGGAAAACAATAATTTGCTGGCATGGGAAAAGATCCCCAAGAGGGAGGGAATTATGTGAACGAGACTGGGAAATGTATATACTTAGGTAGATAGCATGTAGAGACAAAAAATAGTCCCAGGGTCCAAAAGTGCTCTCGTGCTGAAATACCTGGAGCACTCAAACTAAAACACACTGTGCTCAGAGAAAACATTCAGCCAACACATGATCCCCAAGCACTATATACAAAGAGCGCATGGAAGATACACATGAAAATTACTGGGCATAGAGCAGAAGTTCTCAGTCACTTTCATCACCTGAAGAGAAAAATACAAGTGTGAACCCTCCCATACTTCTGCTTCATACACTGCTCCAAACTACCTGCAGAAGAGCCAGGTCACCCAAATCAAAACCCTGGAGCACATCACAGTTTTTCAGGACACTGCTGCTTGACAATTTGGCACCAGAGTTGATGCTTGCTAGTAATTGACCACTCAGAGGACAGCAGCAACAGTGGGACAGAAAGGCAGGGGTGAAGATCCCAGAAACAGAAATGCCAGAAAACAGCACCAACAATGACACTGGGGCAATTTTTACAACAGACACTGTTTCAAATAATCTGCAAAGGGCCAAGGCAACACTGCACCAACAGCCTTCTTCAAACATCAAGTGCCCACTTGGAAGGGCTTAGACTCCTCAGCCTGCTACATTAAGTATCTGCACTATTTCAAGCCTTTAAACAACTTGATGGCTGAAATAGCCAAGGACAGATACAAGTGCCTAATTATGAAAATGGCCTGCTGTCAAAATGGGCAATATGCCATTACTAGCCATCCTCCAAAACAGCCTTCTTCCATTTCCAGAAATTCAGGTTAATAACAGAATGTCTAAGCACCTACTTTGTTCATCCAAGCTGTAAAACAGTATAATAAAGCCAAGAAACTAGAAGTTAGCAGACTGATGATCTCAATTTTTCCTCCCTTGGCTACAAAACCCTGTAAACTTGTACAAACCACTGCACCTCCCAACTCCTTCTACCATGCCTGGTCATTTTGTGCATTTATATTGTAGGTATTCCAGGAACTTACACAGCATAATTTCATATATGTAAGTATATAAATACAACTCTATGGTTTTAAGTAATTTTAAAGACACGACTTTTTTTCCCTTTTGTTCATAAAAAAAGATTACCAAAATTGCTAGTCCTTTCCCATTAATTATGCTTTTGCCTCAAAACCATCATCCCTGCTCACACCAGAGAGATTTGATCTGGGCTTTCCCTATGAGGGAAGGCACCTTCCCTACAGTGCTCCAGGCTGGCAAACCACATGAATGAGCCTGCACAAAGGAAATCCTTTAAAACATCAAGAATATAAGACAACCTTGAAAAATTATTTAGACAAATAAGGTCTTTTTATAGGAAAGGCCCAAACTATATTTCATTTTGTGCAAAACTGAAATTTTAGCTGCTTTCCTAACATCACTCCCCACTGTACTTTGAGCAGAGCTTCGATATCATGGCAATGGGTTAATAAATACCTACAGGACAGATAAGATAAGGCCAAAGCTTTGTTAACTTCCCCCTTTGCAGCAGGAGTCTTTCCTACACCTCTGGCTTGAGGGGTACCTGCACAAGAGGTGGGCTGAGAGGCACAGTGATGCTCATCCTTCATTATTTCAGTTGAAGTATACATCAGACAGCTCTAACCCAGAGCTGCTACAAAGTCCTCTTTCCTTTCTTTTTAAACCAATACCACTCCTGTTTTGTGCTCAGGATCCACCAAGTGCTGTGCCCATGCACTGGGCAACTGAAGAGCAGAGATATCAAACAAACCAGTTTTGGATGTTGGTGCTGGGAAAGCAGGCCTGCAACTACACTCCCATCATCTCTCTTGAGTAGGAGGGCATTAATAATTAAAATACTTCAGTTGCCATTCCTCTGCTGTAAGGCTGGGAAGAAACAACTCAAGTGATGCTTTCAAACCTACCTTCACCATCACCAGAACGCTCCAAAACACATGTACACATGCAAAATCCAAGCACAGTGCTACAGCCGTGTCAAAAAAGCATCACAAGTTCTACTACAAGAGATCACTAACAAGCAACATGCTCCAATTTAAAGAGCCTGATTTTTTTTTTCCCCATCACATTTAGTACCTGTGCCCTCAAGTCAGGGCTGCAGCACATGCAGAAGCTATTCCAGGACTTCCAGAAGTGTTTGAACTCACTATATAAACTACTTGGTAGCTCAATATAATTTTTTTCCTCGTCTTTTCACCTTGTTTTTATTCATGAATGGCTCCTCTGACAGACAAGCAGTTCTTATCACCTCCACATCCAACATCACAACCTTAAAAATTTATATAAATCTTTTACACAAGGTATGGTCACCACAGCATAAATATGCAATTTCTATGGTTTCTCTCTTGCACAAGTTGGTAACATTGCCCTTGCCAGATGTGTCTTGTTGCAAGGTGAAACAGATGAGACACAGGTATGCTGCTGCAACCCTGCTTATTGAAACACATGTTCACAAGGCTTTGCTTCTCTGAATACAGCTGGATACCAGGTGACACCACCCAAGCCCAACATCAAGTCCCTTTTTTCAGCAGGCACTAACTTTAAATCTCTCTGTGCCTTTTAGCACACTGCATTTCTGTAGCTGCCTTTAACTGATCGTGGGTTGTTTCCTGGGTTTTTCTCCCCCCTGTCATGCTCTCTGTACGTTCTACATAATTATTAATTTGTGGAACCAACTTTGATTGTCACCTACATCCCAAATAGGCTGCCAAACAACTTTTTTAAAAAAAATACAGCATTTCTTACAGTTATTTTGACAGAATGGCACAGACTAATCTCAGATAATCCCTATCCTTTGAAGCTGGGTTATGAAAAAAATAAATACTTCTGGAGAATACAGGTGTTAAAGAAACTAACAGTATTTCCTTTCTTTATTAGTGATGATGACACATTGTTGGAATTAGGAAGCAAGTTAACAGGCAGCAGCTTCTTCTTTACAAGGCTGTGTAGCAGTTACTTCAGAAGGCAGCCCAGAGGAACTAAGTATAAGAACTGTACCACTGCATATATGCCAGGACCATTAAGTTATGCATTGGTTTATTTTATCAAATCTCATCCAGACAGAGCAATTACAGGCAGAAAGTTCTCAGTATGCTTAGGATGAACTAAAGAGAGCTGCAAGAGTTCAGCTTTACACCAACTCTGTGTTAACTAAGTAAATGCTACTCTCACACTCTTCCTCAATTCACCCTTCTGAACCCTCACGAGAAGTTTTTCATCTATGCACATCATGTGGTGATGGATATTCACTACAGTGTATCACAGCCATACAAAGTTATTAATTCCATTACATTCAAACTTCAACTGTGAAAACACTTGATCACCATTTTACTAAATGGTTGCTGTGATTTAAGTTAAACATATGCCTTGACTAGACCTTTCATACAGGAATATTCAGATTGTTTCTGTTTTGCTGCATTACAACTGTTATCTTTTCCCATAATGGGACGCCCAGTGTCCAGAGAAACATGAAGCAGTAAATTGTTTTTATAGCACAATTTATGTTCACATCTTCCCTTAAAAACAACACATACAGACCAAATGTCTGTCAACAGAACGGCTGCAGTTTTACCTTTCTCCACCCAATACCACATTCCTACATAGCATCAAAAAAGTCAAGCCCCCAAACACAAAATAACATATTGTAAAAATACATAAAAGAATCAAAGAGTACACAAATTGCAAAGCTTCAATTACTTTCTTTTTAAACTCTACAATAACTTCAAATTTTAAATAGTGAACTACTAACTTTCTCTTCTGAGGTCAGACGAAAATAAGTCCTAAGGAAGCTTATTTGCCATATTTAGGAGAGTCAAACCGGAGCAATGACAAACATCTGGCTATGATTCTTTCTGGAATTTTGACTATTTCTTCCCAGTCAGGGAAGGAAAACACTGAGCTGACTAACACAGCATCTCGATTCCTTCAGCACAGCGCTTAATAGGATTCAGAAGCAGCCTGTCCTCCCACTTCCCACATATTTAAGCTGTTAATACTTTTACAGCACAGAGGGGACAAAAAAAAAAGCCTTTATGAAAGGAAGGTCTAAGCAGGCGAAGGGAGAGGCAGAGCCCTGACAGAGCCAGAGCCAGCAGCAGGCTGCTTTGTCCTGATGGAGAAGCTGCTGTGCCAAAATGGGCTGAGGGTTTGCCACGGCCCACGATGAGGACAGCCCCTCTGAAAACTCACTGCAGGGTCTGTTTTGCAGTGCCCACGGCACGCTCTCCATTTTCAACAGATGCTTATTTCTTACTTAAAACTGCTCAATAACAACCAAGTTATTAGGTACACTAATGCTACTGTAAGAAGTCACTGAGAAGTAGCATTTTTTCAGAGTGCACAAGCTGGAAAATCTCTCTCCAAACCACTGGAAGTTACAAGGCACATAAAGCTGTCAGATTGCTTCCCTCACCACCCCAAAAACTTCCAGTGGTCCCAGCCCAGCTCCTGATTTCAGGGCTTCTGCCACTGCAAATCATAGACATGGGCTCTGACAGCTGCTTAGAAACAACATCTGAAGAGGTGCTGTTTTCATGACCCCTTTTAAATTACAGATGCCTGCGAACTGCACAGAAACAAGAATAACTAAAACAGGTATGCTACTCCAAACATATGGATGGAAACTAATTTTGCACTTGTAATAATGCAATTTGTACATTTAAACAAAGGAAGAGTCACGTAAGTGGCCAGAAAAGACAGTATCACAATCAGAGTAATCACCGAGTAGCTGTTTTCACACTCCAAGGCACAAGAACATTTGCACTGGCCTGAACTGCAGGGAAAACAACTTCCAAGCATGGTGAGACTTCAGGACAAACCCAAAATTCCAGCACAAGCTGGTTGAAAGCTAAGAAAAATTCAAACCAACATTGAGAAACATGTTACTCAAAGCAACCTGACAAAGAATAGCATGAAAGGGAAAAGCAAACAACTAGGTTAAGTTTTCCACTGAGTAGAGCAGGCAGGCAGACCACACAGCACTAAGAACTGTGCTATGATTTTATGGAAAGTATGGAAAATTCAATGATAACATAACACAAGTATTTCTCACTCCCAATTTTTATTTTACATTCAAGCAGAAGGAGAAGAGGAAGTACACACAACTGAAGAGGTGCCACGTCCTCCCCAGAGTTTGATAAACTTGAAGCAAAATAATCAAAATGTCTTTTTCCAGGCCACTTTCCCACAGCATACAGCTTAATTCATATAAGAAAGCAAGCACACCTATTTCCGACATAAGGAACAGTATACAGACCTAATATTAAACATTACATTATGCCACTAAATGTCTTAGTTAGCTAGCGCAAAGAGAAAACTAGGTCAGAGAATCACAAATCAAGCCAAAAGCTATCAGGGAAGTATAAAACACAATTTCCTATACCCTAAATTTCCATAGCCTAAGTTGCAGCACATTTTGCTGTCTTCCATAACCAGCACCTGACAAGTACAAATTCACCAAGTGGTCATTTTGGCAAACTAAACCCTGCCCAGACCCTTCTACTTCAGTCTTCCATCTTCTTATGCTGATCAAAGGCCTCCAAGTTTAGTATCTTATGAAAACCAGGAAAGCTGACAGAAATTCTATTTAAAAACCCTGATTACTTTGAAGTGTGCCCATAGTCTGAATACTGTTGAATCTTCCAATCATCCATCAGGTTGTCTCCAAACTACCCATTTGGACAGACTCAGCTTGGAGGGAGGAGGACAGGCATTCCCATGATGTGGCACGTGCAAGATTTGAACTGACTAAACAAGTTTGCTGGAAAAAGAGGGAAACTTCCCCCTCTCAACTGATGAAAATAATTAATAATCCAGTCTGGCTTTGGACAGGCTTGTCTCATTCTCTATTCTGTTCTGGGAGAGAAAGGAGAAACCATAAATATGCAATTTTCAGCTTTTTATACTCGAGAAAACATTTGAGTATTTCTCCATCCCCTAACATTCAAAAGATTCCCTGGAGAGGAGCTCTGTCCCAGTGTACTTAAAGAACTGCTACCTCTTACTGATTAACAAAACTTATGATTAGAAAGAAAATCTTACAGCACAGATAGTGAGAGTGGACAGAGACAGTGGATTTTAAACATAAGGCTGTGGATTGTAGCTGTACTGAAGTTTCAACACACTGTTCTAGGTATAAAAATAACATGAAGGAAAGACTGCTTTCCTATTTTGTTCTTAACCCATCTGTTAAGCCATTTTTTCAGTCTCTTTTCTTGCCCTTCTTTGGCAAGTTAAAAAACCCAAGCAATGGGGAAGAGCTACCAAACGAGTATCCACAAGCACCTGCCAGGAGATAAGGAAGTGCCTAGTCAGTCCCTTTCACTGATATACCACTCTTCTCAGTAAAAAAATATAAGAATGTATTTTATATATATAAAATATATATACTATAGTTCTTAGAAGATAGAAGGGTAAATGATCTGAAGAGGGGACATGATTTGAAGACGGGAAAAAAAACACACCTTTTGCCATAAGGTCCATTAGAAGTCAGTGCCAACAGCACCTATGAGAAAGGCCTCAGTGTCCTACTAGACTGAAAAAATATCACTGACCTGAATCAACACAAAACCCATTAAACAGTTAATGAGGACAGCACCCCCTCTTGTTTCCACACCCAGTGAAAAAAAAATTGCAAAAGCAAAGGGAAGCAGGCAAGTGGCACTGCAATCAGAGCTAACATCCCTCTAGGACAGCTGCTTAAACATCAGTTTCTCTCATTGCTTAAAAAAACCACAACAACAAACAACTGTGCTAGCCCACACTAGCTTTCAGCAAACGTGGCTGACCTTTCCTAATTTTTGCCCTCAATCCCCAAAGGGAAAAATTTCCATTTTCCATCACAAATAGCAGTCAGCATTGCTGCTATCCTACCAGTACACCCAACAAATGAGGAGGCAGAGGGTTACTATGCTTGCTATCAGCTGATGCCTCATTTGGACAAAAATGAAAGGCCATGTAGGCAGTGCACGACCAGGACTCCAATGCTACAGTGGCTAAGTGTGGATCTTTTTGTGCTCCATGCTCTACAGGTGGACAAAGGACGACCCTCTAGCTGCTCACATCCAGGAAAAAGTTTCTAAGTTGCTAAGTTCCGACAGCCTCGTGAAGAAGAATATTACTCATAGAAAAGAGATTAACTATCGCCTCAAGATAGTGGCTGCCCAAATTGGGGTGTCACTGTGGATGCTGTAATGAGAGACAGCTTTCCAGGTAAAAAGAGAAAATTAAAATAGTTTCTAATCATGGAATATCTCACTATGATGGGGGAAAGATAAGACAAAGGGTCAAGGATGGAGCTAAACTGGACCTGCAGGAGGCCAGAAAGCAATGAAGATAACTGGAAGGATATATAGTCAAGACTGTACCAGCAGGCAAAGGAGAACCAGGTCAAAACAAACCCCAAAAACCCCAGATTTCATGTTTGAGAGTTGAACAGCTGAACAGCAATCTGTAGAAGATATCCCTCAAATCCACTATTTCTTCAGAACTTCATAGACATCATTTTCAGTCTATTGCAAAAACCTGTCTAAGTCTATGCAACAAACTAAGGCTACAAGTACTAATAGCAAAGTCAATTTTTGATTGTTTAAAAAGCAGAACCACCCACACTTGAGGATGGTCTCTATTTGTTAAGGTGGATTTCCCCAATTGCTAAGCAAGCAGAATTTTAAATACAAGTTTTCAGAAACATTGCCACCTCTCTGATGCCTTCCTCCCAAACTGCTGCAACAAGCAAACACTGTCAAATAGGAGGAAGTTTATTTGAAGAGAATACAAACCATTAAAATAATTAATAAAAAGTAGTAACAACAACAACAAAAAAACCCAAACAAACTCTAATGCTCTCCCAGCTGCCAAATCAACAAAGCTGCATGTGGCTCAGGAAGCAAGGACAGTTTGGCAGAGGATATAGCTGGTGTTCCCCCAAAGCAAATAACAATTAAAGCCTCTTGTTACAGTATGTGCTTGTATTTAAAGTCTGTTGAAAACATCTCTTAAAAGATTTTTAAAACCAAGATGTGCTCCTCATTTAACTACTTGTAAGTAGGTAAAATCCTACAGGATTCTTTATCTAAATACTGCCTAAAAACATCCCAAGAGCTTTACATTACTGGAGGTTAAGTGTACTTGAAATCAGATTTAAACTGTTCTTACCTCAATGTCAAGCACTTCCACTGTGTTGTCCAACATCTTTATTTTGATGGGTAAGTCCCTCTCATGTGTTTTGGCAGGCAATGATGCCATTGCAGTAGAGAAGTTCTGTCCTGTCTCCAAGGTGCTCACTCCTGTAGCCTTCTGAACACCCAAACGAGAGCCAGGAGTCTGCAGGACTCTGTATGTTCCTTCTATCTCTCCCATCTTTTGACAATCAGCAGAGCCTAAGGAAACCTGGAAAAAAACAAACAATTACAGTCTGACAGATAGTTTTCCACTGATATCCCATACAAAAAATGCTACCCACTGAAGCATGATGACACACATCAAGTCCTTATTTAATGCTCTTCAACCCACTATCAAAACTAAAAATTAAGTTGATGAAACTAATAATAAAGTTGATGGGGAGGGATTTTTCATCAGAGAGCATAGTGATAGGACAAGGGGTAATGGATTAAAACTGAAATCAGTAGATTTAAGGTAGACATCAGGAAAAAATTCTTCACGAGGGTTTTAAGGCACTGGCACAGGTTGTCCAGGAAAGCTGTGGAAGCCCCATCCCTGGACGTCTTGTTGAATGAAGTTTTGTGCAGCCTGGTCTAGTGGGAGGTGTCCCTGTCCATAGCAGGGAGGTTGAAACCTGATGGTTTTGAAGGTCCTTTCCAACTTTAGCCATTCTATGAAACCCTGGTCAAAAATCCAGCTGCTGGGAAGAAAAATAAGTGGCAAAAATCCCACAAAACTATTCCAAAACACGGCTAGGAAATAGGATACTCAAATCTGTGTCCTCCATGCTCCTTACAGACTGTCATTTTCTTCCCTAATTAATTCTTCTGCTAGTTGAGCTCTCTAAACCCAGTCACCACAGGCAGCATGAGGACTGCTGACAGCACAAGAAAAACTGCAGGCAGTGAAAGCTAAGGCAGGACTCTGCCTTTCACTGGTACCTTGGCATCCCATTGGCTTTGCTGGACCGCACCCCAAGATAACAGGAACAATTCACTTTCTTCATCCCCCAGAATGATGACTCAGGCAAAACCGTAACTGCTCCAACCCATGCTGGCAGCTCAGAGCCTTCATCATGCAGATTTCTTCTGCAGATAACAGTTCTTCACCTTATTAGCAAATCTCCACTGTACCCACATTAAGTCAGTGGGCAAAAATCTCAATTACAGAACCTATACTAATTTAAGTAGGCTGACTACTACACCATGACCCTTTCGTGGTTTGATGGCAGTTGTTGCAGAGCAAACGTTTCATTTTAAATAAGGAAAAAAACAACAAAAAAAAGTCCCGCCTGCCTCTACCCAGCTCTCTCAGGCCACAGGAGCAGTGGCAGTATTTGCCTGGGGATTGCAGCAGAGTCTGTGTGAAGGCAAGACACGTGTGCTCAGGATGCAACTCACCCAATGAACCCACTGCCCCCCACTCGCTGCTGGTGCAACAAGGTGCAAGGTACTCAGCAGAAATGCATAGGGAAACTATGGACGTGGATACTGACACTGGGACAGCCTTTGCATGGCTACCCCACTACCAAAAAATCCAATTAAGTAGTGCATTATTGCTTCATAACAAACGTGTTTTGTCTAATTAGGAGAGAGGTAGATCATGAAAACAGGTCTTTGTACCTCCAGGCTCCGAGCAGGTAGGCAACCTGCTCTGTGGAGCTCAGTGGAGCCAGCCTCAACGTGTCATTAAAAATTAGTGAGTTTGAGGGCAGGTTTATAATCTTTGCACACACTGATTTTGGTCTAATGTCTTCCTGGCTTACAGACCAGTGGCTTTTACTGTTATGGAGTTTTTTTCTTTTTGTACTTGCAGACCCCAGTACAGATAAACTTGTCACAGGAGAGGAGACACATGCCTCCTATCTTATTACACCTACCACAAGGCTTGCTTGGCTTAGCAGCCTCACAGGTGCAAGTGCTGCAGAGCCCAGTTTGAGACCACCAAAGAGACACCTCCAGCCTCCTGGCTGAGGACACAGCCCATAAGGAAGCAGGAGAAGGGGGATCTCAACCTTCAAAATGCCTGACCTAGCAATTTTAGGTGACAAAGAAGCAGAAAGTTTCTTTCTCAGAAAGTTTTGTATGTGTCCTGTCACTGAGCTTCCTAGTCTGTGTGGCCACACAGCCAAGGAGAAAAACTTTCAGGCCACAAATTTTAAAACCACCACAACAGCAAAAATCACTAGAGATGCTTGACGAGGTTACTCCTCTAACTGTTAATATGAAGAGAAACCGTAGCCCAGTGTCATCTAATTTCCCTTGATACTGTGTCCCTTGTAACTTAACTGTGTGGTTTGCTACTGCTATTCAGAAGCTTACAAGCATCTGAAGCTGCCTGGAATCAGTTATACTCCTCATAAGGCTATTTTGAAGATAACCACTCTTCAAATTAGCACTCCATGAACACAATCAGCCCCTTCTGAATAAAGAGCTCCTGGAAGGGACAGCCACTGCAGTTACTCAACGGCAAGAGGACGTGAGCAGTGACAGCTCAGGCAGTGCACAGAGCAGCCCCACAGCAGAGAGGATTCAGAGATCCAGCTCCTGAAGGACAGGCAGGCAGACCACCCCACTCCAGCATAAACAGGAAGCTCCTGGGTACTCTTCCTAGCTTTAGCTAAAGCTAAATTCAGCAAAAAGTGACCAAAGTCACGTCAAAAAGAAACTGTACATGTCAAAGCTCCTCCTCACAGGTGTTAACAGGAAAAGCGAACTCAATTCCTAAAAATATTTACCACTAGACTAGTCCTCAACCAGCATATATTTTTCAGCTCCAACAAGCACCTAGGCAGAAAACATCATGGGCAGAAGCAAGCCACGGTTCCCTGGAAAAGCAGTTCCCTGTGTGGCAGTTGGGATCCCATGCCACCCCCAGCGCCCTCCCGGGGCACGCCAAGAATGCCGTGACAATCATGAAAAATCCCAAAATAGCCTGGCCTGCTCCAACGGCCTCAAAAACCAAGCATGTGAGAAGTATTGACCAAGTCAAGCACTACCTCCAGTTTTGCCACCAATTATAGTAACGCTTGATATAAGCTGACTTACATAAAATGACATTTCTTAACAAAAAACATTGTGTCATGATTTAGGTGTTTCAACTAAAGGGGATGTTTAAGTGAAAGGAGAAGAAAAATGAAAGGATGAAGCCCAAGACAGGCTGCAAGCACTGGGAAGAACAAGAGGCTCTGTGAGGAGAACAGAAAAAGCCTCAGACAGCACTGAGAGTCCCCCACCCCAGGCGAGCCAGAACAAGGCCCCATTTACATCCTCACCAATGCAAAACTAAAATGCAATTTTACCACAATATTAGTGGTTCTAAGAAAAAACAAAACAAAACAAACTTCAATGCATTCACCCACACCAAACTTCTTTGCATTGAGTACTTATTCTGATCATTTCCAATAAAGACAGACAAGGCATCAAAGCTAAATCAGCTCCCTGAAGCACACTGACAGAATGTCACTCTCAGCCCCAGGTGAGTCTGAAGGAGCAGCTGCAAACAAAACTTTAAAAATGTATGTTGCTATGTTGGCTTGTTTGGGGTTTTTTTTTTGCCTTTTTGAAACAGCTTCAAAGCAGCAGTGAGTTCTATCTTTTCCTTGAATGGAATAAATTGCTCAGAAAGCAGCATTTACCAGCTGGCAGCAAATCTGGAAATGCAGCTTACACCTGAGGATACACCCATCCAAGGGTTTTCAAACGAACTTCTCTGAGCACTGTATCTTTTGGTCCATGCAATGCTCCATCCCTTACCTATGCAGAAGGCCAGTCTGAAGCATTGCCAGTTTTCCCAGCAGGCTGATTCCCACCTCCAACAGGAAGGGATCCCCACGACCTGCATGTGGTGCGAGTCCACACAGAGCAGCAAGGAACAGCTCTAAGCAGGAGCTCTCAAATCAGGTTCTTTCAGTCCACCCGAAGCAAACTTTGCTCTTTTACCTTTTCCACTAGTAAACAGCTAACCTGTTAACATTTCTACACCCAGCTGGCACCAACGGATGAAACAGGAATCAATATGAAACAAAGCAGGATGAAGACTATGAGTGCCCCAGCTGCACCAGACGAGATGCCTCTCCCTGAAACCCGGATCCCTCACTCCCACTACGAACACTTCTGTGACCACGAAAAGGGTCTCACGGCTCTCTCCTCTCGCGGTGGGCAGCACCATGTGCTGGAGGCCTCACGCTGGCCTGGAAGGACATGGATGTACAAGGCTGGAAGACAAGGCCTGCAGCTGGTCCCTACCAGCCTAGTGAGGCTCCAGGAGCCCTGCTTGGTTTGAGAAGCAGCAGGGCAATGCAGCGCTGCTCCCTCGCGAGGTCCAGAGAGGCGGCTGCAGAGGGGACGGGACACAGGTGCTCCAACTCCCCCAGGCTGAGCAGAAAGCGGCCGAACCGGGCCAGGCCACGGCAGCGGGCCAGGCCACGGCAGCGGGCCAGGCCACGGCAGCGGGCCGGGCACG
>NW_009953064.1:505568-533309 GCF_000747805.2 Chaetura pelagica
CGCCCCGCCCCGCCCGCCGCGCGCCCCAGGGGGCGGGGCCACGGGGAGCGGCTCTTCCCGCGCCCTGATCCCCCCGGGGAGCGACCCCAGGGCGGGGGCAAAGCTTTGATGCCTTGTCTGTCTTGATTGGAAATACCAAAAGGAAAGCAGGAGGTGGAAGCTTTAAAGGAAGCGTGAAGAGAAGCGGCGGGTTTGGAGAAGAGGAGGCTGAGCTCCCTGAAAGGAGGGGGCGGTGAGGGGGCTTTGGCCTCTTCTCCCCAGTACGACAGGACCAGAGGAAATGGCCTGAAGCTGCACCAGGGGAGGGTCAGACTGGAGATAAGGAAGTTTCTTAACCAAAAGACCAGTCAGGCACTGGCACAGGCTGCCCAGGGAGGTGGCGGAGTCACCAGCCCTGGAGGGATTCAAGAAATACGCAGATGTGGCCCTTGAGGGGACGCTCTGGTGGGCATGGGGGGTGCAGTGGTGTTTGCCTGGTGGGTTGGTGTGGTTTGGTTTTCTCTTTGTCCTCCTGGGTGGATGGTTGGGCTGAGTGGTATCAATTCTGTGATAACTCCAAATCCTGCCGGAGCCGAAGGGCAGGTAGCTCACAGGAAGGCTGTCCCTCACTCTTGCCCCCCAAAAAAGCCCCATATGATCACACAGCCCCACACCCCAAAGCCCCCAGGCTGGTGGGCACCCTATCTAGGGGTGCAAACACTGCCAAGTCCTATTGAGGTGAGGGCTGCTCTGGAGAAGATACCATTCCATTAATGAGTCACTAAGATTCAGGCAACAAATCTCACATGTTTTGCTACTAATACTGAACATTGCAAGTCTCGATTTAGTTCATTTCCCTTTTCATGAGCAGATTTTAAATAGAGATAGAAAGAACCACAACAGTGCAGAGCAGGAGAGTGCTGGACCCACATGCTGAGATCCAGCAACAGAGGCACTGGGCACTGCCCATGGTCAAAGGGTATGAAGACCATCAGAACATCCTTGTCTTCCATGCTCCCAAGTCAGTGAGGAGACAGACAAGAACCAAAGGCTGCAGAAAATTCAGCACAGGATGGACAGAGTTCCACCTGAACAGAATTTTGCACCTTTCAGATGATGACTCTGCTCCAAAGCAATGCCAAGGCTGACTGAGAACGTGGCAGCCAGGAAAATCCCACTGCCTAAAAAAGACTTCTTTGGACAAACCCCCTGCTCACCCTGAGGGACCACATCTCACTAGAGTCTGCTCTTCAAGATAAGAAGTAACAGAACTGAGATAAATACTTGGGATTTCACTAGGAAAGGATTGATGGCCAACAGCACAAGAAATGTGCCAGCTGGTTTCTGAGAACTTGACTTTTTCACGACGATTTGAAAAAACAAAAAAAAAGAATTAGCATATGACTTATATTAACAGAACACATAAATCACACAGAACAGCCTTTTCAACCTGGAGCAGCTTCACCACTCTTACCCACAGAAAGAAGCAACTCACAAATTTAATAATTAATTCCTGACTAGCAACGTTCTTGTCTCTTAAAGAAAAAGAAAAGACACAAGGTTTCAAAAATATTATTTCCTCTCCTTAAAAAGTGAAAAGGAGCTGAAGACTCTCATGCATACAAATAAAAATTTAGGAAAGCTGCAGAAGTATATGGAGCATTTTAGATAACTCCATTCATAAAAAAGATTTATGATTCCAGTAAACTGAAGCACTTTCATTACTGAAATGGATGTCTCAGGATCCTGTTTTGCCTACTAATTTGCATTGTACCTCCCCTTTAGGCAACAAAAACAGAGTAGCCCATTTTATTTGCAGCTTAATTGCTAAGAGAGTTTCATGTCCCTTGAAGATGACTCTGATGTGTCTGAACTTTATTTCCATCACTTTAACATCTAAAAAGATCACAAAAATTTTCCTGTGCAAAAATAATAAAAAAATATGCAGCTGTTGCTACTTTGGAGAAGAACTCTGATATGATCACTTTAAAAGCAAGATACAACAACAAAGAGAGAAAGCAATCATTAAGGATGCAGTGAAGTTTAGAAGCACAAACACCAAGCTGTTCATGCTTTGCTCTCTATTGCTAATTTTTATTGCTCAGACAAAAAAGCATGTAATTTCCTATGCTGCAACAATCCAGTAATGAAAAGACACCGAAGGTTCTGCATGTTAAGTCTCCACAAACCTCTGCTTCTATATGCTGCTCATTTCGAGCCTTTCCACCCACCACAGGCAAAAATCTGTTTTCCAATCCAGTGTGAGGAATTTAGCAGGATGCACTGGTATTCCTCTGGGACCAGCTTACTTGCCAGAAGCCTGAGCCTTAAGAAGTCTCTCCTTTCCAGTCCTGCATTCCCAGTCTTCAGGATAGTCAATACCACCCATGCTGATGGTAACTGGCAGCTATGGATACCAAGATGCTAAAACCTTTCTAGAACAGGTATATAGAAAGAAAGCTGTAACATACATACAAGTCACTATAACAGGCAACTTCTCCAGCAGGGAAGAGTCACCACCTGTTTTCACACTTCTACCCACCTGCTCAGGACTAGGTTAGGAAGGGACATGGCACCACCTGCCATCTTCTGTTCCTTGCACCAAAAGCAGGGAAAGGGACAAGAAGGGATGAGACTCCACTTTTACAAGCTAGAAGATGACAGTTCTGGCCTCCGTGCTCACAGAGTCATTTTGTGGGGAAAAGCCCATGAACAGATGATGTAATTCCTATTTCCAATCAAATAGGGTACAAATAGGAAGTGCTTTATCAAGCTGAACCTCTGTCCTACACACTCAGTCTTTGTGAATTTCAAACCTGAAAGAGGGAATGGGTGGTTACCTAACCCACTAAACACAGACTCAGCAATATGTATCCAGCAACACCTTTACCAATCACTTTCTGGAATTACTCTCTTACATCAGGTTCACTTACTGTTAAAATTGACTTGGAGGCACAGAAGAAATACTGTTCTTTGAGAGTAATGAACAAAGATACTTCCCAAATTGGCAACATGCAGAGATACAATGTCAAAGGTACTCATCCTTACCAGCATCTTGCTAAATCAACTACAGAAACCAATTTCCATGGCACAGGAGTATGTAGACTCTGTGTGGGGTTTTCCACTTCTCATCTCAACTACTTCTGCCTCCCCCACCACAATCATGGTATAGCACTTCTCACAGGGATAATCTTTGGGGCTTTTCCAGTTCCTCTCCTTTAGGGCATTTTTCAGGTGCCCTTACATTGCCATCTATAAAGGGCAAAGCCCACTAACTTCAGACTATGACATTCATCATTAACCAGTTTTTTAGAACAGGTGTGGGCACTTGAAGGAAAATTTCTGCTTGTCAATGAAGAGGAAAACCTAGTGGATACAATCCTTTTTGTAATCACATACTCTGACTTTAATCATTGTATCTGAAGTTGGCTCTCATGGTGAAAGTGGCAATTACAACAAAGAAATGAAGCACAGCTCATACCTGTGCTTGCACACACATACACACGCAGGCACTTGCTCTGCAACTTCTTTCAGCCTGATTAATGTACTTGTCTAAACACATTCTCCCTGCCCAGAAGGTTCAGTCTATAGCCAGCAGCACTTCTGAATCAACAGCACAAAATTCAAGAGCCTACACAAGCTACAAGCTGCAAAGAAATAGAGCTGCTGAGCCACAGACACTGAAACAAATGGCCAGGGAAAAACTGCCAACTGTTCCACCTCTTTTCTTTTAAAGCTACCTATGGATTAAGAGACACAGCCCAAACGTGTGTTGCCCCCATGTGGTAAATCCTTCCCACTGCAGAAGACAAGAAAATTCGTACAATTCGCCTAAATTTGCTCTAACTGGAATCCTAAGATTTTTCGATATATGTATGTTAGTTCTTTGACTGTAAGAGCCTAAACATTAAGTAGATATGAACTAGCATTTTCTAAAACTATGCAATTTATGTCTCTTATTTTACTTAAAAAAAGTGATGAGACCCTGGCCCAGGTTGCCCAGGGAAGCTGTGGCTGCCCCATCCCTGGAAGTGTTGAAGGGCAGGTTGGATGGGGCTTGGAGCAACCTGGGCTGGTGGGAGGTGTCCCTGCCCATGCAGGGGTTGGATCTGGATGATCTTTAAGGTCCCTTCCAACCCAAAACAGTCTGGGATTTTATGAATCTATGAAAAGCTGCACAATGAGGTTAACAAAGGATGTCTGAAGCAGCAAGGCCTAGAAGTCCACACACACAACTGAAGTGTCATAAAAGCTTCAATCCCCATTACCTTTTTTTTTTTTCATCTCCTTGAGGTTCATCTAATTTCCCCACCCACAAAATCAGGCCAGTGTCTGTTACCTCAGAGAAGCTGCACAAAGGTTCAATCCAGTCACAACTTGTACAATGATGCTTCAAAGATCTACACCGAAAACTTCTGTCAGTTGTTTTTTTGTGGAAAAATGAGACACCACCAAACACAAACCACCACTCCCCCAAAACATGGGATTCTAACAAAACAAAAAAAAATTAAATTCTTTTTTTCACATACCAGTAGTTGGTTGATACAACCACATTAGAAGCCCAGTTAGCAAGGATGGATGCTTCCAAAAAGGTAGTTTCACTGTATAGGAGAAAAAGGTTTAGTCCTATTTCAGGATGCTTCAGAACAAAAAGAAAAATTAAGGGTCTACAAATACTAATCACAGAGAAGTATGGCAATTATTTTACTGACAAATAAACCTGGCTTGAGATTTTCAGTAACACTGACTAGCCTGAAATACCTTTCAAAAATGAAGCAACCAAGTGGGAGACAGCTAACAAAACAGTCAACTGCTGGATTTCCCCTTCTGCCCCCAAATCCAAACTAACTGTTGCAACACTAACTGTGCAAGGGAACAGAGCACAGAACTCCCCCCTGCTGCTGAAAGAGAAACCCAGCCCAGCAGGGGTTGCATACAGCTGTGGGACAGCAGCTGCCATTCCTGAAACACTGCTTTTCTGTATTTCAAATCCTGAGTTCCAGATAAAGTAGGCAGCCTAAAATTATGTACTGGGCATAAAAGGAAGATTAAAAGCAGTTTTCTTGCTCTTGGTACAAACTTCCCAAAAAGAGTGCTAGTCAGCAAGCTAACTGCTTCCCTGAAAGACCTCTGGAGATCCAAGCTGCATATTCTCTTCAGGGGAGAAGCTCCGGACTTGCAGCAAGTAACACTGCAAGAACAGCTGGACCTAGGTTTTTGCTTCTTAAAAGTAAAAAAAATAAAAACCATTAAAACAAACGGAGAATTGTAACTTATGAGACACAGGACTGGGCATGTTCTGAAGAAAGCATTTTACTTCCACTATCTGTCCCTTTTTTTTAATAAATAGGCTGTTGAAGCAGCACAGTATCTCTTTTAAGGAGTGTTTTGCATTAGCTCTCAGGGTGTGTTTATTCACTCATTCTATAGAATATGCTGAGTTATCTTCACATAACTTGGGAGCTCCTCTGTTTCCTACATGGGAATTTTCCCATGAAGTTTTGGCTTCTACTTAAAAAAAACATTTGATTCCTTCTCTTTGCCCCATAAACTTCAATTTGTTTCTCAGTAATAACCAGGACAGCCAGTCTGAGACACTTATCGTAGAATCACAGACTAGTTTGGGTTGGAAGGGACCTTCAAGATCATATAGATCCAACCCCCTGCATGGGCAGGGTCACCTCCCACCAGACCAGGTTGCTACAAGCTCCATCAACCCTGCCCTTCAACACTGCCAGGGATGGGGCAACCACAGCTTCCCTGGGCAACCTGGGCCAGGCTCTCACCACTCTCACACTCCACAATTCCCTCCTCATGTCTCACCTCAATCTCCCCTCTCCCAGTTTTCATCCATCCCCCCTTGTCCCTTCACCACAAGCCCTTGTCAAAAAGTCCCTCTCCAGGTTGACATCACCACAAACAATCTGTGCAAAGTTAAGGATCCAAGGAAGGCTGAGACAGAGCGTAAACAATTAGCTGCATCAGTCCTACAAAACAATTTGTACTGGTTTTCAAACCAAGTGAGCAGGAGGAAGCCTCAGGCTTGGTAGGGTTAGCAGGTCTCCTTGTTCTTTTCCTCGCAAGGAGCTCACTCTTTTCCACATCAATCAAAGTCCTGCACTTCTTGCTTTGTGGGACCTGTTTCTGAGAACCTAACACTGTCTGCAGGGCTGCCTCTGCTCTAGACAGAGGTAGTTTCTGAAAAGCATGCTGTTCTCTGTCTGAGATAGCTGGACACCTCTTCTGCCTTGCTAAATTTACAGGCTCTCATTCCTGTGGGTGGAAGTGAGCTTCATTTGTCTGCTGCATTCATTACAAGCACCGAAACTCAATTTGCAAACTTAGAGCTTCATCAGATGATCCTGCCTTGCTAAACACTGGAGAAACTCCCCAACACACCTGAAACTCTGACACACCCTTCCATGGCTGTGAGCCAGATTCAGGTAATCCTGTCATGTCTGGGCTGCACTGTCAACAAAGCCAGCCACCAAACCACTCCTTGGACAAACTTTTTCTTCCTTCTCATAATCCCTCCATTCCCAGTTTCTGGACTTGACTCAGAATTACACCCAATCTGACTTCACTGCACATGCTCTCACCTGGTTCCTGAGAAACCGGCTGGTTTCAGCCTCCTTCAAATCTTGCAATAAAAGAACACAGGAGGAGGTAACAGCACCTCCTGGTTTTTGGGTGAGGAAGAGAGATTCTGTGCTCTGGAACAGTTTGCCTGTATGCAAGTGCAGAGACAGAAGAAAGCCAGTCCAGTAGGACACGGCTACACTGCCCCTGGCTGCTCTAGCACAGGGAAAAGACCTGCTTTCCTGGGAAATCAGACTGCATTTCCAACCTTTTCCTTCCAGGCTCTCCAAATAAATAGATGTAGCCCAGAGCTACCATCAAGCGTCTACAGAAGGAGGTGACAGATATGGTGGAAACAGAACTCTAACACAGCAAAGTGTTAGCAGAACTGTTCATCTTAACTCTCCTGGGACATACGCTCTGGAATGGTTGGCTGTGGCAAAAGCTCTACAGCAACTTGAATTCTAAAGTGTTTTAATCACCCAAATTAAACCTTTCTTTCAACTGTAGGATGTGTTTCTTTCTGGCTTTCCCTTCCTATAAGTCAGCAGGAGCCCAGTGTTAAGTTCTTTCTACACTACTCCATACACAATGTCGGGAAAAGAACAAATGTGGGAGAGATCATATAATTTCATGGAGCTCTTTGGACTGAATTCCAGTACAATGTCCTCCTGAGCAAGTCTCAATTCTTCCCAAAGCCTTTATGGATTACATCCTTGCACATTCTCTAGAGTGTCAGTAATCAACAACCCTCTTTTCCCTCTATATCTGATATTTCCACAAAGCAGGCAGCATCTCAGGATCTCCTAAGTGTCCAGAAAAATGCAAAAGAAGGAATGTTTTTCATTCTTTCACAGATGTCAAGAAACAGATGTTAACAGATTTTGTTCACTTTTTTGTTTTTAAGCACTCCTTCAGGGCCCAGAAGAGAAAACAGAAAGAATGCCATAGAGTAGTCAATGAAAGGGACACATGAGGTGTGCTTAGCCATGTCCATGCTAGACAGAAACACCCATGCAAGTCTGGTTGACCACTTGATAAAAAAAGACTAGACTTCTTGATACTGTGCCCAGGAGAGTGAACTGCAAGTGCATTGGTAAGAGAAAGGCTGAATATCCATTCCTTTTGGAAGAATTTGTTAATAAAATGCCAAACATTCTTTTCTTCTAGCATCACAAGACAGCTTTCTTCTCAGTCAATTACTCTGAGGTCATTAGGGTGTTTAGGAAAAGAGAGAGGGAGGTATGACTAATTAATCCATGTGTCAACTAAATGGAAAGGCCTATGAGCAAGTGGTAAATTGGATCTCCAGCACAGCCATCCTAAAATTCAAAACATCCTGAAACAGCCACACAAGAGGCTCTAAGTGATCTCCTTCTTCATTCCTTGCTGAACAGCCAAAGTAGCCAGGGATTGAGCTCCAACTACTCTGCTCAGAAAAGGAACACTTCTGTCACTCTAACTAGGACAACTGGAACCTACAACAATATGGTTGCCTAGGTTGCCCAGGGAAGCTGTGGAAGCCCCATCCCTGGCAGTGTTGAAGGGCAGGCTGGATGGGGCTTGGAGCAACCTGGGCTGGTGGGAGGTGTCCCTGCCCATGCAGGGGGGTTGAAACTGGATGATCTTTAAGGTCCCTTCCAACCCAAACCATTCTAAAATTCTATGAATTACAAGAAAAATGCTGGAAATTTGCAGGACACCAAATGGAAGAAGCAAAGAAAGGGCAGGAGTTTGAAGACAGATGAGAAAAATCTACTGAATAGCACAGAGATTATTAGAAAAAAAGTAAATACTAACTATGTTGAAGAATGGTAAGAGTGGGCAAAAAAGACTGGAAAAGAGATATTCTTAGAAGTGCAGGGGATGAGAAATGAATTCACCCTAAAAGGTTAAGAAAGATAAACACACAGTTATGCAGAAAATCTGCATCCAAATATATTTAGCTGTATTATGCTACTGCATATAAAAACCATCTGAGTTTATCTGTGTAGCCATATACTAACAATGCACTGCAGTTCCTCCAAAATGCTGTAATAGCCTGGGTTTATTAAGCAGATCTAAAGTAAAATACAACTTGTTGCAGCACGTGAGCACCTAAGTCAACGCACTGCCTGAAAAACCCAACATCCCTGCTCCCGCTGTCTATGGCAAACAAATATACAAAGGGTATTTTCAATGTGGAGTTAGGTTTATCATAATGTTATTAAAATACCTCCTGGTCTGTTTGTTTGTTATGGGGGGGGGGTGGTCTGGGAGGGTTCCAATCTCAGCCTTCATTTTCTTCTTACTTATGAGTATAATTAACTGTCACTAATCCACTCCTTTCTGACCAGAAAGCTCACAAGATGTTCACCCAGTTTTAAGAGGTGTTTTACCTTTCAGTTTATTTCAGTCCCCATCCACAATTACTGTTCTTTTTGTTTATGTGTATGGAACTAACACACCTGGATTATTTTTTTAGAATAAGTTTTCCAGTAATTATTTCATTGTGCAATTCTTAATGCAATTCTTTTCAAACACTCCTTTCAGAACTGCATTTGGATTCCACAGAAGTAGCCTTCTACACCTGGCAGAAAGGATGTCATTCTAAAAAAATAAAATACAATCAGTACAAACAAAAAGTCAACTTTCCAAAAGCAGGCCTGACATATTAAGGATGCTTCCTTGCTTCTCTCACTGTAGCCTATAGATGAATCATCCTTTACTGTATCAGTTCCATACTAAACACTTCAGATAAATGAAACATAAACATACTTGAAAAACATAAGGGTCAGAACTTGCACTGGTTTTACCTGACTGCATAATGTGTGTCCTCCAGAAAAGCAAAGCAATCCAACACAACAACCCAAAGTGAGCTGTCCAGACCAGGGCAGATCCAAAAGCAACATATTCCAAATTTTAAGTACTACAGTGAAGTCTTCTGGTATTAACAGTTAGCTCAAGAATCCAAAAACACAGACACAGCCTGTGCTCTTCATCTGTAACACCCATAGGGGTCGTTGAAGTCATTTCACAGGAATATAAGCCCTAAAGTATTTTGGAATATCTAGAACAAACACCCTCTCCACAGGTGAAGCACAATTGCCTGAGAAAACAATGACCCCTAACACTGAAGGCACCAAGTAGCTTCATTCTATGCTAACATACTAATTAAGGGACATGCAGGCTTGGTGAGAGATGCTGAAAAAGCAAGATTCCATAGGCAGGACTTTGGCAGCTCTTGGAACACCCACAGGGAAATCCACTGTACCAAGACACTTGGAGCAGACACTACTCAATTACCATATTTTATGCAGGTTCATCAGTGTGTTCTCTTTCAACCATATTTGCATTTCTCCCTTATGTTTAAAACATATCACCACAAAACTAATATTGCCAGGGTTGATTATAATAAAGAATCATTGAAAAAAAAGTGTATTTTAGCATTTTTATTACAGTTTGGCTAATGATAGTACACAACACAGAATATAACAGAATTCTGTACCAAGAGCAAGTTAACTTTTGACACCAACCATAAACATCTGCAAATTCAAAAATAATTTTGGCTCCTAAAATAAACCATTACTGTACCAGGAAAAGAACTCTGGCCAGCTCAGGAAGCCACCAAATATCTACCTTTTGTCTCCAAGTCTTTCTTTTACTAGTAGTTGAGTCTGTCTGAGACAGAATCTGAGAAAAACAGACTCACTTTTCATGTCTTACCATGAAACCATTAAATCCAACACCATCACAAGAAAAGTGACAGGGAAGTAGATCTTCAGAGTCATCAAGCACACTATGAATCCCTGTCCCAAAGAGTTTGGAAGAAGCAACAATTAGCTGTTACAAGTACTTCAGTTAAAATGGCAAGTGGCATAAACTTGCTTTTCCCTATTAAAAACAAAAGAAATATATGAAAATATTCCTCCTGCTAGAATGTGCAGATGGAAATTTCTTTGCCTAAGAATCAAACAATACTTTATCTCCATCTAGTATTTTAACAGATACATGGTATTTCAAAGAATAAGATATTGTCTAAAAGAATTCAACAGGAAGTGACCAAACCACTAAATTCACAGACAATCTGCTTTTGTTCCCATATTAGAAAATGAAGGAAAAAAAACTATCAAACCAACATACACAGAGTTACATGTACAGCCATTCCCCCTTGGCATATATTTTGGATTTCACAGTTTTTCTTCAAGTACAGGTTCACTATTGCAGCTAACGATACCCTACCAAGCTTACAGGTGACAACACAAATGTCCCAGAGTTGCTCTCCTTGGCAACAGCACCTGAAGCATGCAGAGCTCCAAACACTTAACAGAGATACCAGAGAATAGCTTAAAAATAGACAAATGCTGCATTATCAGGAAAAAAAACAACCCAACTAACAGGTTTGTAGCAACTGAAGAACAGCACGTGACTTTCCAAGTAATTGATAACCTCACAGTCACTTCTTTTGGTAAATTTATGACAACTGATTCACAACATGTCAAAAGATTTAGAAATAAGCGAGGTGATCTGGAGTGCTCTCTGACAATACTGCCACATTACTTTGTTTCTACAAACTCTTTAGAAAGAGCAAGACAAGAACCTAAAAAGTTGTTCCATCTCAATTTTACACATCAATACCTGACAAAAAGGGACTTAACATTTCTGTGCATCTCATTTTACACAAAGGTTCTCATTTTCACTTTTGGCAAGGTTAGGGAAGGTCAAATGAGTTGTTAAAAACCTGGACAGCAATTGCTTTTGAGAACAAAACTGGAGCTCCACAGGTAAGAGCTAAGATGCAAGATTTTTACTTCACATTTTTAGAAAGATTCAAATACAAACCAATTCATCAACAGCAGTTTTAGGCAGGTAAGAATTTCAGTTGCTTAGCAGGTTTATATTTAATCTAGCCTCTTAAGTACCACTGAAATTATACATTAGCTGGAGAAATACTATTAATTTTTTTCAAGAAACGTTAAACAAAAATTTAAAAATACAATCACAGCTGCACCTGAGCTCAAAGAAGAGAAAAAAGTTGCAATTATATTTATTAGCTGTTCAGATAATAACATTTAGTAACAGATGAGATTAGGAAGTCTGATTGCCGGCTTTATCAAAAGCAGCAGAAAAAACAACCACAGTGTATTATTGCTTCCCTTACCAGCTGCCATGGAGGTAGCTGCACACCAGAAGCTGTTATGTTCTGCAAATAAAATACCAGACACGATATGTAGAAGTCCAGCCAAGCTACAAACCAGTCTCTTTTACTATCAGTGTCAAGGGAAGTGGCCTCTAAAAAGTATAACTTGCCAGAGTCACTTCCAAAGTAATACTGCTAACTCCATCTTGGAGCAAGACCTTAAAATACAGTTTGCATTGATGCTGTCAGGCACAGATCACTTTAAAAAAAGAGAAGTGTGCTAGTATAGATTTTATACTGCAATTAAGTCTGCAGTGTCATGAAAATCCTATGAAAATACTCACTGGGAATTATAGCATTCCTTATGCATTTGGATATAGGGAATGCCCTTGCATAGAAAACTACTCTTTGGGGTTTACCTCAGTTAACAGTATCAGCATTATTCAAGTTTATTTGGCCACAGTAGTGCCAGAAAATAGCAGGATTGATTTGTGCTAACCTCCAAGAAACTCTTAAAAATTATCTGCAATAGACTAAGAAATTTTAGGCAAACAATAAAGAAGATATGTCCCTCAAGGTTAAATCTGAAGGAAATTGTGCCTGTCATGTAAAATACAGTATGCCCCTCAAAAGAGGCATTTCCTCTTATTTCTTTTGTTAAGACAAAAGATATGCTTGAATTTTGATACTTGCAGAGTCCAAGAAAATCATCTGCACTGAGCTGAGACAGAAAAAGGGCTGATGGTCTCACAGACACATCCCTGTAAACACTGCAAAAAACATAAAACTAACCTTGCAGGGATTCCTAGCGAGGCGACTGTTTCATGCCACTGAACAAGGTACCACTGACAGCTGCTTATTCCTGAAAGTAATGTGAAGTTAAAAGCAGGGAGCTAATAAACTATATTAAAAATTATTATCTACTGCCACATCAGGCTAGAAAAGTTTCAAGGTTTATTTTGTATTCCTAATAAGCTCAATATAAGAATTACTAAAAAAACCAAACTCAAATGTGTATAATGTATAAAATATCAACTGACTACCTGTTATAAAATATGTATCACAAGAGTTATCACAAAGCACATCCACATCAAACTCTAAGGCAAACTCCAAGTCACATGTTGAGCAAAAGGTATCTGGCCTGGTGTAACACCAAATTCAACTCCAGAAGGTCTCCTTTAAGTACTCTAAAAAAAGACAAAAAAAATACAATTTCAGATCAGCTGGGTTCTTACAGTTAAAAACAAAAAAAAACTGCAAGCATTTTAAAAATCACAATCAAACAATGTGTTCATCCTGAGTCTGAGAATCACCTGTCTACACAATTTCAAAGACTCCTTGCATGGTTCTTGCCAGCATATATTACACTGACTTGCTAAAAAACCTGAATATATATAAAAATACATATTCTCACATACAACCACACTTATGCTTAGTTTGGCTCCAAACCATTTCACTTCACAAACAGTAGTTAAACCTTAAAAATGAAAACTAAAATTTAAACTTATGCAAACCCAACTTGGAAACATTCCCAAAGCTTCTTAAGAATGAGCAGTTAAAAGAAAAAAAAACAAACTTTAAAGTAGCTATTAGAACATCTTACCAGAGACTTTACACATGGTGCCCATGAACTGCACTACCATCTCCTTCTCCACTTTGCATCTGCATCTGCATCTGTGCCTGCATTCTTGCAATCATCTCCTGCATGCGACGAAGCTGAAAAAGTAGCAGAGAAGAATCTTTTAGCCCAATCTCACCTCAGAATACCACTCTGGTATCACCACACTATTATTTCTTCAAGAGGCAACACACACCTGCATGATCTTTATCTGATGGGTAACAATCTCGGACTATAGCATCATTTTCTACTGCTCTACTTCATCCATTAAGGGATTGGAAATTTACTGACTGAAATAAGCATGTTAATGAGTTCCACAATTTACAGACTATCTTTAAAAGTGTATTGTTTGAATTTGAAATCAGCCATCTATGAATCATTAAACAGGACCTGTTTCTTGCATAGAAGATTCCCATTCATCCTGCCATCTATGATTACATAAGCCCCTTACTATATCCTTCCCCTCTGTCATCCATTTCCCAATAGGAATATTAACCCCATCTCCCTTTGTACAGGACCTGCTTCAGACCTTCACTTCAGCCTGTCTGCCCACTTCTTGCTAATCCCAATACTTCTTGCAGTCCTGCCTGTATCTTTTTTGGGGACAAGGAACACAATGTCAGAGCTATGCATAATGGATTTATCATAGTGGCAGAAAGAGAATTTGTTTCATTCTTTATTCCTGACAGTTCCTACCATTGTTCCCTCCTTTGCTGCATGGCTGAACTGACTTTTTCCTAGATTCCACCTGTTCCAATAAACCAGTATCCTGAGACTCCTCTACACCTCTTCACATTCTGTTTTGTTAATTCACCTTGAACAAATTTATATGAGCAAATTCTGTGTTCTTTTCAAATTTTCAAGATCATATAAATCACTTGACCTGAAGTAGTGATACAACAATTAAAATTCCCCCTTCACAAGAGTATAAAGTTCTGTCATCTTACTTCAGCTTCTTTTTCAAGCAGAATCTGGTCTTTATTTACTTCTTCATCTTCTATTTTCCTAAAATAAGATTAATATTGTTCAATAATGTGCATGCATTCTGCATTTTTAACTTCCAGAGAATGTTTTTTTGATAAAAAACAAAGCTCTTGAAACACATCTTGTAAGTCAGTTTCATAACACAAAGTTAATAGAAACATGTTCTCCACACAGCTGAATTCATATTTTTTCTTTTTAAATTCTTTTTAAGACATCACTTTATCCTTTACTCCTTCATAAAGTTATGCCCTGAACAAGCATAAGCCATTCTAGCTGTGATTTTTAAAATATGACAAATTTTCATGTAGGAATCAATGCAAACCAGCTCTGAGCAGTATTCAAGTATAGCAGTTTACTTGACCATAACAGTATCTTAACTGATTGCAGCTTGAGTGCCACACAGACACAGCCAATTCAGACCCACTGCAAACACATGCTCAATTCTTCTATTTGTATCATCAACTAACACAACTAGAAGTACAACTTCAACATCAGGCTGGACTATTCCTGTCAAAATTAAGTAAATGCTTTCCATCAGTATCTCAGCAAATTCTTGCTTAATTAAGACATTCCAGTTTTACCTTCAGAAACCAAACAAGAATATTTTTACAGATTGTATTTTCAAGATTACCTACCACTCTGCTAACAGATTTCTCGCATCCCATGTTGAGGGGGAACTGCTAACACAGGTAATCACACAAGTGCCATCAAAAGTGCAAATGGAATAAACTGATGCTTGTTATAAAGTTCACAGATTGTAAAAAAAAAATCCTCTGTGCCCCAAATCCTCTAAGAACATTAGTGAAGTGTTTAAAACTAGTGAAGTGTTTAAAAGAAATACAGCTGTAGTGCCTAGGGACATGATTTAAGCACTGAACAGGTAGATTAGGTTATGGTTGGTGGATTTAGGTTATGGTTGGACTTGATCATCTTCAAGGTCATTTCCAATCAGGGTGATTCTGTGTGTGTGAACACAGTCCACCAAGCACTTCAGACCTCTGCACATACAACATGGTCCTAGTATGTAGTTAACTGATAGTGAGGGTAGTTTATGAGTTTATTTCCAAAATGCACCTATTCCATTGGCAGTGCTTGGCAATTACAGCTTGTTGATTGCAATCAACAATGTTCTTAGAGAACACCAATGATGTTCTTAGAGGCTTTGGGGTTGTATAACAGGCACCAGAACTTGATAGAAGACAGGATTTAAAAGCCAGGGAAGAAGAGAATGTCATCTTGTCTGAAGGGAAAACTAGACTCCTAGGTCAATGCTACGGAGACAAACTCCTTTTCCTGAAAACTGACTTGGCATGTGACAAAACCCATGTCAGTAGCATCACATTTTGTAAAAGAGTTTTCCTTATCGAGCCCATTGAAACGTGTAATTATGAAACCCTCTAGTGGCTGACATAAGAGAAGCAACAGAAAACCCTAAGCCAGAAAATACCCCAGATTTCAACAAGAACTCTCAAACACAACTTGACAAACATTTTACTTAAAAATGGGGTGTTCTGCCTGTCTCTCTTACCAGAATAGTTGTGCCCTCCCCACCACAGCTCAAAACAGGGCTGAAGGACATTACTTTGTGACTGCTATGCAAAGACAGTTTATTTATACCATCTTTAATAAAGCACTGCAGGAGGACTTGAGTTTCTCTTTAGAAAGAAAGTCCAAATATTCCAGGAGCTAAATTCTGAAAAAAACCAAAACGCTTTAATGTGTCAGCACTGACTTGCAGATTTTTGAGGACAACTTTTATCATAGGCATCTGCCCTTATTTACCTTAAACATTCCAATGCAACTGTGTTCAAGCCTTAAAACAAAGCAGAGATGTAGCTACACCCTTTTAATGGCAAAACTGTCTCTTCAGAATCATGTAAGACTTTTTCTCACAGTCAGTGTAAGCTGGCTGACTAAACTGGGTGCTGACTGGAGCTACAGAGTTTTGCACGATCTACCAAATCCTAGCAACGAAATGGTAGGAGAGGCCAAAAAATGAATTCAGGAGGGGAAGAAAGAGCATAAGATGACAACCTGCCACCTCGTTTGAGCCTCTCCGAGCGGAAGTTCTCGTAGTGAAGATCCTGGGTCACCTCCTGAAGATCCTGCATATGGGTGCTGCAGGGAAAAAATAATTAAAAACAAATAAATAAAAATATACCCATGTCACATCAGCTTGCTTAACCAACTCTCACATTCAGCACTGCATTGAGTCAATGTGTTCAGCATATACATCCATTTAACGTGGTAATTTAAAAGCTAATTGAAGTTAAATTGGTGCAATAAAAAGAGATGTGGAGAGATCACCTCAGCCCCTGAGGCAGCCCTGACATAAGCTGGGTGAGGTATTTCATGAAGCAGCACTGAGTAGGGGAAGCAGAGTAGCAAAGCCTGGAAAAGAAAAAATCAACCACTGGACTTCTGAAGTCTTCTCCTTTGCAGATATATATCTACCCATACAGATACATTTAAATAAGCACAAGGTGTGAAGCAAACTCTTTCATATTCTTGGGGATGTGAATAGCAATACAACACTGTGTTCAGCAAAAGAATTAAACAAATATTTTCACAGAATCACTGAGTAATTCAGATGGGAAAGAACCTATGGAGCCCAGGTGGTGCAGTCCCAGCCTAGGGCCAAGCCAGCCAGGTCAAGGTTGCTCAAGGCCTTCTCCAGACTAACTCTGAATGTCTCCAAGGATTCCACAACTGCTCCAAACCCCATTACAGTGTTTGAATATCTTCCTGGTGAATGTTTTTTAGAACTACCATGTAATTGAATTTTTCTAACTTACATTAACATGGTCCTCAGCTTCAGGAAGTCATTATGTTCTGGGTTCTCCACTTCAACTACACCCCATGGGTAGAGTCGACCTCTAACTTTTTTACCTTTGGCTTCAATGAGTTGATTGGATCCCACTACACAAAATGGAATGCTGGCCTGAAAGCAAGAAAACAACATTTCTAATGATGAATCACAACAAACAATTCCAAGAACAACTCTTGTTCTGCTCAGCACTATGTATGATTGTAGTAAGTTTGTAATGCTTTTAATTTGAAGCTCTAAAGAAAAGTCATTGTTCCCACCATCTTCTAGCTAGGGAAGCTTGGGTAGAGAGACACACAGTCTCAAGGTCTCATCACAGGTGACAGTGTGTATCTTGTTCTAAAGCCATCTGAGCAATCTGAAAAGAGTGTATTATGCACAAATGTAAACCATGAAGCCAGTCATACCTTCAGGAGCCTGGTTTGCTCTTTAAAATCTTCATCCTCATCTGATTCAGCATCAGGCAGGTGATAAATCTTGATGCCATGCTCTTCTATTTCATCCAGAATCTGAGATTTAAAATAAAAGAAATCAAGATCATATACATGTATGCGTATGTTTAAATTTAAGGTAAAATTTCTTCACCAGTTACACAGTCTCTCGAGAAATTTAGTCCTAACTCACTGATCCAAATTACCGTGTAATTATTTCTTTTAAACATATTTCTTCATGATATTCAACAACGACTTGCCACAGACTTTCAGACAAATTATAGTGTTTAAATAAACACTGTCCTTTGTGGATGACATATAAGAAACCTATGTTTCTTATGTACATTTCAAATCCTCCAGTAATGGATTAAAACTAGAAGAGGGTAGATTTAGGTGAGACATGAAGAGGAAATTCTTCAGTGTGAGGGTGGTGAGACCCTGCCCAGGGAAGCTGTGGCTGCCCCATCCCTGGCAGCGTTGAAGGGCAGGTTGGATGGGGCTTAGAGCAACCTGGGCTGGTGGGAGGTGTCCCTGCCCATGCAGGGGGTGGATCTGGATGGTCTTGAAGGTCCCTTCCAACCCATTATATGAAATCAAGCTTTTTAAAAAAAACTTTGCCCCTTTGCTTCTTTTTTGTTCTAAAGCACTGACTCAGAAGTCATAATTGTTTGAACAGCCTGCAACTCCTTGCTCTTGCCTCTGAATTAGTATCTGGGGGGTAGAGGTGGGAGTATTAAAAAATCTAAGAGAGCTACAGACACCACAGATAGATTTTTCCATCTCCATGACTGCTAAGAATGGCATCTGCAGCTGGAATCCATCTGCCATAATTCCAGCACAATATGCACTTCAAAGTGAAGTGTACTTCTCTATTTTTTAAAACTATAAGGATTTTCAGAATGACTGAAAATATCAAGTTTTAAATGTAACAGCAATGAATGGATCAAGTGTGCCTCCTGGAAAGTTAGTCCTGTTATTAATTCTGTTATTAACATGATGCATTTTTTTCCACTTCAGCAAATACAGCATCAAGTCCTGCAAGATTTAATGAATCAAGGGGTCTTGCTTATGGAATAAAGAACTGGAATGTGTTAGAAGAGAGTGACATGCAGGAAGAAAAACCACCACAAAACCAGAAAAATCTCAGAATGTCCTATTTTTCAATCATCAGACTTCTGACTGGGTAAAAAAAATATATGCATATTATAGAAGGATGTATGTCTTGGCTTTGGAAGTGATTAAACAGGTAAGAGAGCAATCACCATTTGCAAATACAAGTAAATATTCTTCCAAGGTTTCAAAATTCACTCCTAATGTAACTGTTAATGTAGTCAATCTGCCATTTCACAGGCAACTTGTTAAGACCCAATTTCGCAGTTAAATACATAACAAAAAATTGGATGAGATACCAAACTACATATTAAATAATGTTACACTGTGCATGAGATTGTCTTTTTCTTGGTTAGGTCAGAGGAAGGGTGAATGAGAAAGCCCCTCTCTTCAGTGAACATTCTGCTATAACCAAACGACAACACTTTTCTGCAATCCAGGAAAAATACTTACCCTTTTCTTTAGTCTTTCTCTCTCTTTCAGAGAAAGAGTATCAGCTTTTGCAATCACTGGTACAATATTTACTTTGTTGTGTATGGCCTTCATAAACTCAACATCCAGAGGCTTAAGGCTAAAATTAAAATATGAAAAAAGTGAAATGTATTTTTAATCTGAATTACCCATTTGTTTTCACACCAATGTAGAGCTCTCTCCTTACACAGAAAGAACACAGTTCCAGCAGTTCTAGTACTTCCTTAAGTAATGACAACCTGAGTCTGAAAATGTACATCAACAGGCATAAACTCCCTGAAGTAAAATAACTTAAAAAATAAAATGACAGAGCAACACCTACCCATGACCGAAGGGTGAAATGAAATAGAAGCAGCAATGAACCCTGTTATCTATAATATGCCTTCTGTTCAAACCACTCTCATCATGCAGGTATCGCTCAAACTGCTCATCAATGTAAGAGATGATGGTCTTAAAACTGTAAAACAAATAGAGATTCAAGAAATCAAGCTCATTCCCAAGTGGTCAATAATTTTAGTGACCTATCAAATGTTTAAACACTGAGACATACTGCTGGTGGGCCAACCTGTTCATAGACAAATATTAATTTACTGGTGTTTTTAGGAGTAGAATAGCTTGTATCTTAATGTTACTAGAATTCCAGAATCAAAAAAGTACTATGCATACTTTATATATATAAGTTGGAAGGATTGTTCCCCACAATCTGGTTTTAGTGTAAAAGTAAAAATCCACCTCTGGATCTCATCCACATTCATTTGAGCATTCTCAGACTCTGTGCTTCATTTTTAAAGTGCATTTTCTTTATCTTTGGGTTTGATTGTTTAACATGTTTTGATCTATCAAATGTCATATTTAAACACTAAGACATACTGCTGATGGACCAGCCTGTTCACAGACAAATATTAATTTACTCATCTCTCCAAAAAAATCATACCTCAAATTGAGCACTTCATGTAACACACCAAAAAAGAGAAGATAATGACTTAAGAGTATAATATCACTTGGAATCACCTTTGGAATGGAAGTGTTTTAATGAGCTAGAGTTGCCAGTGGGACCATCCTACTTTGAACTGCATATCATGATTAATATCATCCCACTTCAGGTACTTACTCCTGTCCCCTCAGGACAACTAGGAAATGGATGTCAGTCTTCAGACACAGATCAAGATAGACTCTGTACACATACCAGTCTCTACAGTTGATAGCATCCCCGTACCCGGGTGTATCTACAACTGTCAGACGTAGTTTCACACCCCTCTCTTCAATTTCCACTGTTGAGGCTTCAATCTGCACAGTCCTCTCAATCTTCTCTAAAACAACACCACATTCGAACTTTCAGAATTGAATTTACAATACTATGTCATTTTGAGATTAGCTCAGCACATACAACTGTATCCATATTATTCTGCAGGTTACCTCCTAAGGCCTGACAACTTCATAGCAAGACTCAGTATGTCATCTTCAGATTTGGTTAGATTATATGAAATTTCATACTGTTCTTAAATGTAAGGTAGAAACTAAAGCAAAAGGCACTGCAAAAACCCTGTAGGTGATCAGCAATTCAGAAAACAATACTCAAGTAATAGATTTTTTTCCCCAAGGTTGAAAATTATAAGTAATCATCAGCTAAGACAATAAATTATTAAAGCAAGTCATTCAACAAGGAGCAAAGAGGGAACAAAATGGCATATTTTTATCGTATTTTTTTTTTCTGGATTATTGTATGTCTTAATTAACAGAATAAAAAAGGATCAAGGGACTGAAGAAGAAAAGGAGGGGAAGTAGACATTCACTAAATATCAACCCAAAACAAAGGAATCAAGTTGCAAACAACAGATTTCAAACTGCAACAGATTATAAATTAAGAAAAGTTTGATTGTTTTAGCTGATTATCCTACTAAAACCCAAAAATAAAATTATTCAACTCCAAAAATCATAACAAGAAAAGAGAAACTAGAAAAAAAGCTATGTTTACCAGCAGCTCCTGGGATTACTCTTTCTGGGTAGAGGTCTGTCAAGAAGAGGCTGTTGATTAATGTAGATTTTCCCAATCCAGATTCACCTGAAATGAATTATAAAGATAAATTCAACATAAACATTGTCATAATATAATAATGAATCACATAAATAATTTCAGTATCATTAAATTAGCAACTGACTATTTACATACTATTTACATACTATTTATATACTGACATTGTTTATGCTTAATGTAAATCTTTATAAATGTACATTTATAATCTCGTCTCAGAAAAGTTTGTGCAAGAAGGTTGAATAACAATTTTTACATCTCAGCTTTATAATACACTTCTTAAAGCTGACACTGATGATTTGTTATCACATCTGCTAGTCAAGTGGAGCTCTGATCAATTTAGACTTCGAAGTTTCCTGTTTCATGTCTCCTTTCTTTAAGGCATGCTTTTCTGCTGTCACTGCAGGATGGGAAAAGATCACCCCTAGTGAGGACTACAAAAAAAAGCATTGGTGAACTTCCACACAGTCAACCAGCATAAAGTGTGATTTATTTCTGCTTTTCATGCTAATATGGCAAACAAGAAGGCCCCTGAGCACACACACAGAACCATTTTTATAACTGAGGAACTGGGGATTACCAGCAGTTACCATAAATACATTTTTGTTCTACTGACTGAGCCACGGAGTTGCAAAACCTCCTAGAGGTGTCCTTGCTCATGCCGGAGGGTTGGATCTAGATGATCTTTAATGTCCCTTCCAACCCAAACCAGCCTATGATTCTATAATAATTAGCTAAAAATCAAGATAACAATCGGAAAAAATGTTTACAGCATAAAAAAAGACCAGTAATTCCAAGGGCTCAGTACTTCAATTCACTGAAAAAATAATTTTTTTTAGAATTCTGGTTTTATTTCAGATGTTGAAAGAATTAATTAAAAAATGAGATGTTAAAAATGATGGGCTGCATGATCCTTCTGAGTAACAGAGACAATTCTGCAACAGGAGTCTGACAAAAATATCTGACCAAAAGAAAAAAAAGAGATGGAATTATTTATTATAATGTATTTATAATTTATTATTTTTTTCAATCAAGATTAGACAGGGAGCTGCCAGTTTTTAATTCCTCCCAGAATGTACCTCTCAAGATCAGATTTTACCAGTGCAGCCTTCACCAGTGAAAGAGACATGAAGCCAGAGCAACTCAACAGTCACCTGGAGTTGTTTCAGCAAAACAAAATTATTTTAACCAGTGGCACATTCCATACTTTCAGTCTGGGTAAATATTACATGTAAACCCAAACAGTTTTCACAGGATTAATGAAAAGAGCAGTTATTCTAACTACTGGCCAAAGTAGTTAGACTTTAGTGACTCTCAACTGAAATAACTATTTAGATGAATTCCTGGCTTAGTAATGAGAACAAAGATGACATTGTTAATAAATACAAGTGATTAGGATTTCTTTGGAAGCAACACAGCCATGCAGCCAAATTGTTATAAACCCCATAGTTTCACAAACCACAATAAACAACAGCGGAAAAAACCATGGCAAAGTAGAAAAATAATTGATTAGGATTGTGTGCTTTAAAAGAAACATTCTTCTGCTCAGAAATTAAGAAGCATGGCAACTTAATGAAGAATAATTCAATACAGGCATTGTGATATAGCCCACAAGAGAACCTAAACCCCTTGCATGTTTCAAGAGAAAGAATTCACATTCCAAAGTGTTGAAATAATCAGCAATCTAAAGCACAGTTTATTTTCTCTGACATCAACTGCCTTCATCTGCTAGTGTGTCTTAAAGTGTCATTCCAAATTTTCAATGAAATTACTTTTCTCCAAGTTCTTTTCCCTGTAGTTTTAATTTATCCCTTCAAACACTGGCATTACACTGGTAATGACTGCAAAGTTAAATACAACTCTGAGACATGGGTGAGGTTAATTGCCTTTCTGTGACTTTGACACCATTTCCTCCCATTTTCTATTTTACCAGAACCAACAAACAACTGTTTGATCTTATAGATCAAACACAACTTTCTACCAGAACTGTTTCCCATCACACTATTTTCACTAAATCTCAAGAGAGATCTGGAAATTAAGTTTGGCTGCAGCAGAGAAAGTCTATCTTTTGTTTCTCAGAGTTGTTCATATTTAGGAGCACTGAACAGTAAATTCTGAAGAGTTAAAGTAGATATCATAACGTGAAACATCTGCTTATAGTTTGGCTTTACTCTTGGATTCTATAAGATATACATTATGATATATTATCCTAAGCAAAACCAAGGAAAGATGCAGTAAACAACTATGATAAAGAAGGCAGACAAAAAATAAGCGCCAACTCTGTCCAGCACTTAACTACAAAAGACAGAAACAAGATTAAAGCAATGCTGGGGCTGTCATTTGGCAAAACTAATAAAAGGTTTGAGGACAGACTCTTCCTGTAACTACTGGAATCCAAAACAATTTAGAACTTAAACACCTTCTATCATGTACTGCCTCACCTCTCCTCATTTCCCCTGTGATCTCTCTTGGACAAATCTAACATCCAAATGAGATTTACTTACTTCTTGTGACACCTGGTAATAAAGAACCTAATTCCATTATGTCCTTTTTTGCAAAAGCCTATTTTAAAAGCAAGAAACACAGAGTTCAAACACCAAAACTCAGAAGCTACCGCTCCCAAGCAGTGTGACCAGGAGAGACACAGGAGATGCCCAAGCCTGACTTGGGAGCCTACTTAATTTGCAAAAAAACCACCAACTTCTGAGAGGATCAAGGTCATGCCTGCAGACACATACTAGATTTCTCTTTCCATTCCAGATTCCAACACAGATTCTCAATGATATATTGAATAGGATCAAACTTTAAGTTACAACTGCTAACAAAAAAAATGAAGATATATTTTAAAAGTAACAGCTCAAATAAAAAGCAACTAACCCAATTCTCATTCTTCTTTTACAAGAGTATTTAGAAGTGGTGGAAATATCTGTTCAGATTCTTTTGAGCAACAGGACCACAAAGAACATTTTAAATAGAAGAGTGTCCTTAATGCTCTTCTCTTAATTAAAACAGGCAAGCAAACAAAGATTGTACTCAAATGCAGAAACAGCTTTAGGCTGTATTTTAAATGGAACGTTTGAATCCCATAAGACAGAAAAAAGGAAGTAATGATCACTGGAGTGCACAACAAAATCTCTTCACTCTCCCACGAACTTGCTAATGTATTCAAGTATGGTTTGTAGCACAGAAAACAACTGCAAACATGGTTTGTAGCATGGAAAACAACTGCAAACATGACTTGTAGCATGGATTAATACACAATAAAAGAAAAGTAAATGCTACAGCACAGAAGAGCTTTTTGATGCAAGCTGAAACCTTACAACAGTGGAAGTAACATTCAGTTTCATTCCAAATCCCCTGTGAACAAGTACTAATTTTGAAAAGGACTATAAAACATTTCCTTACCAACCACCATAAGAGTAAATTCAAAGCCCTTTTTCACAGACTTCCGGTGAACCTGATTGGGAAGGTTTGCAAATCCAACATAGCCAGGGGTTTCTGGATTGGTAAACTGAGCAGGCTGCTGCTATAAAGAAAATAATAAGACAATAATAAACAACCATTTCAGACATACTTGCTTGTGTAACTGCTTTTCTCAGTTATTTCAAACAGTTTGAAACTACCTGACATTCAGAGAGAAACCTACACAGGTGCTCCTACTAAAGACTTTCACAATCAAGTATAGAACAAATGCATTCACCTGGAGTTTGAAAAAACTCAAAGTTTAATTTATTCAGATATCCAGCCGAGATCCCCCTTCAGTAAAAAAAAACACAAAATCCCCAAACATGTATTTATCAAGGTATGAAGTGCATTCACTAACCACACACTTTTTTAAACACTGTCTTCACACACACAGAAAATAAAAAAGCTTGTGTCCAGTGTTCATGAGCTTAAATAAAAAGGTGGTAATTTCTAATCTCTTTTAATTACATCCAGGTGAAAACTATGAACAACTACTAATGTGATAGCCATCTGCTGGAAGTCCTCTTTTCAAGATCTCTTTTAAAGGAGGGTGAGCAGGGGGAAGGAGGGTCGTAGTGATTTACACAAGTGTTTCAAATGCCCACTTACACAAATACTACAGAGAAATCTTCACATCTAGTAGTTTCCCTCTTCAAACACATTACCCAAGTACCCCTCATCATTCATTTCACCCCAATAAACTAACATGGATGTTTTATCTATTATACCAAATGCAGGGGACCAAGAATTAGATTAATCCCAGCATTTCAATATTTTAAGCTACTACATTGTTTATTAAGGAGTTTTCCAGAAGATCAGTTGACTCTTAGTAAATTAAGAAATTAGATCTAAGAACATGCTTTTCTTAAATGATTCCTGCTAAAAAATACAGTAGAATAGAAGTTTCAATGAAAATACACCAGGAAGCTTGTATGCAACTCAATAACTCTTGGAAGATTTAATTTTGGTCATGAACTAACTGCAGTGGTTTATACTTGTAGGTAAGTACTTCAATATATGTTTACTCAATCTTTCAATACTATGTGTTCTAAATGCAAATTCTCTCTTATTTATGAGCCATAAATTTAACATACACACCACCAAGAAACATGGGGCAAGTTACACATTCTGCTCTTGCAGATTATTATAGAATCACAGAATGGTTTGGGCTGGAAAGGATCTTAAAGATCATCTAGAGCCAACCCCTGCATGGGCAGGGACACCTCCCATTAAACCAAGTTGCTCAGAGCCCTATAAAACATATTTAAACGTATATATTTAAACATATTTAAAAGCAAATATCTCTTTCACATTGTTACACTGGAAGATAGAAATGTTATTCTTACCTTGGACATTTTTATGGAAGGTGGGGAACAGATCTGGAAAAATAATGTTTTTCAGCTTATTAAAAATCATATGATGGAAAAAAACCCACAACACACAACAAAACCCAAACCAATATATTACTCACTGTTGCACACTTTAATTAAAAAAGAAGCCTTCCTGGTTGGATACCCAGAGTTTGAAACAGTGCTAATTGCTTCACAGAGTTGAAGTATTTGACTCTTCATTAACAAGGATTTTTAGCAACCATTTCTCCTTTTAACATCATTAGACAATAAATTCAGGCACCATATGTATGATGAACCATTTTGAAGCCTAAAAGAGAAAAGTTCACATCCTTTCCAGAAACTAACCAACAAAACACAGCTTAAAGACATCTTAGCATTCACAGGAAACCACATTTTCAAACCCTAGAAAAAAACTCGTTCTGTATTTTTCAAGCCTCCTTCCTCTCAACATTTCCTTTCACACTTGAGTGTTCTGCAAAGAGCAAGCAGCTTGAAAATGAAACTTTTTCTCCTCTTTCTTTGTGATGCCTGCAACCTCAGTCATTTTAACTTCTGTTGACAAAATAAGGTATTTCACAGGCAGCTGCATCACTTGGAGGTACCAAACATGGAAAAAAAACAATTTTAAAATCTCTCATCTAGCATCTCACTGCAAACGAAGACCTGCCAGCAAGAGAACTAATAACACACTTACTGCTATGAGTTCAAGAGATCATATAATTTGCTATGGCAATATAATAATGTCAACATATGCTGTATCTTGAAGTGATGAGTGCTCCAATTCCTTTTTCCCTCCCCTAGCTTGCCCTCTAACCAAAAGCCCACATTCCATAGCCACCTCTTCTTCATCCAGCTCACTCCCACTTTGGTTCTAGGGATTTGAAATTACCACTGCCTGCTTCCTTCCCTCTTCCAAGCAGGTCTTTGTTGGTGAGTTCAGCTCCATGTGAAAAAACACCAAATTGCTTCACTCTCCAGCAACCTTCAGCCCATCAAAAAGCCACCTTGAAATCAAAGCAAACGGCCCAAACTTTTTCTTGCTAGGCAAAAGCCGAAGTTGTTTTCTGGTTGTCAACTGGTGATGGCTTCCAGCAGCTATGGCACTTGCTTCTCAAAGCTACTGTATATATACACATATAATGAAGTGCCACATCCTTCAGATTCGTTAAGATGCAACTTTGTAGCTCACCAAGATTACTTTACCATTAACAGGTGCTTTTTTTCCTTCCCCCCAGTAAGGAAGATTCAGTTCTGAGGAAGACTAAAGGTGCTAAACATTGAAGCAATTTGGTGTTGCTTCTGGTGAAGCTGAACACACCGACAAAAACCTAGCATCCAGAGTACACACATGGAGTAACAACTGGATAGCACACTTACCGAGTGAAATTTCATGCTAACAACAAAACCCAGTATCTGCGACATCTGTATTTCAGTCAATACACTGATATAAACTCTTTTAAGTACTCAGCTACTGAAGGGGTTATTCATGAGACTGTTATCATCGTGCCAGATTGCTCTGATAACTCTTCCAAGAGTGTTTCCTGCCGGGTGATGTCATTGATCCCTGCTTAACCATTCTCCATGAAAGATTTTCCCTGCCAAACAAAACTAGATACTGCGAGAACACAGAACATTCCTTTAATTCACGAGGCATGTCTGTCACCCAAATATTTCTCACAGGCAGGCTAAAAGCTTCTCACAGATACCAAGGAACGAAGGAGAGCTATTTATGCAGATGGAGCAAGCACAGAAACATTACAGGAAGACTCTTTCC
>NW_009953064.1:534321-540786 GCF_000747805.2 Chaetura pelagica
CTCCTGCCTCCCCCTGCCCTCCGGCGGCGGGGCCCCAGCGCTCTGCTGCCAGCCAGGGAGCGAACAAAAGCCATGAGTCATGCCTCGCTGCGGCCCCGCCAGCCCGCCCGGCGTGTTCCCGGGACCGGGGTGTTCCCGGGACCAGGCTGAGGAGGCTTCCAGCCAGGACGGCACGGGTGCGGTCGCCCTCCCCTTTCTCCTTCACACCCCCAGACTAGGTTGTAGATCCCGGCCCAGGTCTCGAGACCTGGGCTGCTTCGGAGCTCGAGTGTAGTTGATAGTCTCCTCTTGCACTTGCTGGTGGGCCTGAGAGCCGAGAGTCCGGTCGTGGGCTGCTCTGGAGGAGGGTTTCTGCCTCGCCTGTGGCTCTTCAGGTGGAGTCAGCCATCTCCGTGTGACCCAGGGACAAGTCTGCCTCTTTACCCAAGGGCCCTCGAGTCCTGTAGTGTGGATTTACTGCAGGTTATTTATAGAATAAATAGAAGGGTGAACCAGCAGTCAAGCTGAACTGAAGAGGGTTAAGTGCAAGGAGGTCCTTGGGCCTAGCTTGTCTATAGCTAAAGTGGCTTGACACAAGATAAGCTGTGCTTCCCATGTAGGCCTTCCCAAAACAGTAGGAAGGATTCCCAGCTGACAAGAGCAGCTCCTTCCACTGAAAGAGGAGACTCAAGAGAGCAGGTTGTGCTGGGAATGTGAATAGTAGCAACAGCAGTTCACTCATAACTGATGAGATAAGCCAAGGCCTTTGAATTGACAGTTCTGGTTTAGCATTTGAATCTAAATTCACAACCATGTGGCTGGGAAGTGAAAAAGGGACACATCCCCTGTCCCAAGGAGTTTGAAAGCATCAGTTCTTTTCCTATTCTTTGTGTAATGACAGAAAATTCTGGACGCTGGTATGTTCTGTACTGCTCTATTGCATGTTGTCTGTTTGGTAAGGCAAGTGAAGCTGCTGCCTGGTGATTTAGTCTCCAATTTTTCTTACTGTTGCTATCCAAATGCTGCACAGTTGTTTTCAGTTAGTTTATTTAATGGATAGTAAGATGGCTTTTCTTTTTTTTTCCTCCCCTCCCAAACTAGACTGGAAAGTGGTGTTTCAGGTGGCATTTCATAGGTGGAGATCCCTCCGTCTGGTACAGGAATGTATGTCAGAGGCAAGGCAAGAAAGGAAGCAGTCATGTAATTTGTAGCTGTGTGTCTGCTAAAGTTCTGTATCTCTAACCTTTGCCTGTTCAGATTTAAGCTGTCAGAAAAAAGTCTTCCTGTTTGTACGTGGATTTTTGTGCAGCATGGCCCAAATTGTAGGCAGGGCCACCCACACAGTCAAGCCATAAAAAAGCCTCAGCCTTTTTCTTCTGAAAAAGCCCACGGTAGTATAGATTTTCACAGATTAGAATGACAGGCACAGGAAATGCACTTGCTAGATGTCAAGGTGGCAATATCTGGGGGCCTTAAAATGTGAGGTGAAAGAGGCAGTGTTACAGTCTGAGCTGTGCTGCTGCAGCAAGATACAGTAAGCCTAGATGATCCCCAGAAGACAGTTTTTTAAGAGGGTCCTAAGTAGTGGTTAAGATTTCTCTGTGTTTGTCCTATATAAATTGCTCTGGCATTTCACTCCTGAAATGTGACATACTCCATTGTTGCAAGTTAAGCTGATCTCTTGTTGTTGTGTTTCCCTTCTTTCCTCCAATTCTGTCTGAAGAGGTGAAAAAAAATGATGCTGCTTCTTGTGTGTTAGATTCTCATGTTCCCCATTTTTTTGTTGGTGTCACGTCTATAGACTGGGATGATCAGAGGTTGGGGGAAAGGGAAGAGGTTTCTTCTTCACCTGGAAGTGGATCATAAGGTGCTCATTATGTTACCTAGTGTGATGATAACAATAGTAACTGTTTTTTTGTGGGATAAAGGGCAGTTGTTCTTGGTCAACTAGCTAGTGTTTTTTCCACTTCTCTTTAAGATTCTTGTGGAAATAGTATGGTCTATTAAAAATAGGTCATTATATTTGGATTTCATAGCTGTTACCAGTGTGGAGACCCATCCCAGACAAGCCAGCCTGTGCAGTTGACATATTTTCAAAGAAAATTGAGATGTTTTCTTGGTTACAGTATTTCAACTGATACCTCCTTTCCAAAAACATACTCTTCCCTTTGCATATAGGAGCATGTTAAGCTGGTAAAAATGCACTTAAGATTTTGCTGCTGTGAAAATTCAGGTAATTCACCCAGGCCACTACCAGTCACATTGTTAAAGAGTAGTCAGCAGTGGCTCTGAGTGTTCACCCCAGAGTGTTCAAACTGAATGCAAGTATATGGTTGAAAAAGTTAATTTACCAGGACTGGGAAGGTATCTGGCAGTTTGAGCCATGAGTTTCTGTAGAATATCAGATTTATGTGAAAACAGGGTTTCTCTTGACAGTGGTTCAACTTGTGGTTCAACTTCTTGTATTCAGGAATTCTACAGAAGGAAATCCTCAGGCCTATACTGTGCAGAGCTTTTAAAATTAACTTTAAAGCAAAATAGCAAGACTCTGGCAAGTGTCCTCATGGTTGTTTTGAAACTGGCAAGCAGTAAAACCAGGGTCTGGAAACTGCTTTTGCACTTTCCTTGCCAGCAGAGGAGAAGTTACAGATCAGTTGGTCTCGTCCTTAGCAGGAGCCTGGCAAGACACTAACAAGAGATAAAAGCCTTTTAGCCCCTATGGATGGAGCACAGTGACAGGCTTTGCAGCATTACCCCTACGGAAATGCTGTTCCAATCTTGACAAAGACATGCACTGCTGAAGAAGTTGCAACAGGGGTTTTTTAAGTGGGCTGAGAAAGGCATGTTCACCGAGGATGTAACAGGTCTAACTTGTCCCAGAGCACTCAGAGCCTGTAAAACTTTTGCAACGTGGGTCTGTGCAAGAATTAAGTAGGTGTTAGTTGTATTAAAATATGAAAACAGATAAAGAAGGGATAGGAAAGCAAAACCCAGCTGCAGATTAGGCCCTTTCCTAATTAACCTTGAAAAAAGAGAGCATTGGGTTGTACTGCATAGCATAGCTTGCTAGTGGTTTTTTGTTTTGCTTATTGTATTTTCTGGAGCTTTGGTTTAGAAGCCTTTCCAGTACAGTCTGTGCACAGGAGGCTGTGGTATTTGTTGTGGGCCATGAGGCTACACTTGGAATGGACAGGAGGGTCCTGGGCTGAGGGCTTACTAGGGGAGGGATTGCAGAGCAGCTCAAGCAGACCAAGGAGCTGGTCTCTTGGACCCCAGGTGCTTGTGCTAGGCTGGTAATTGAGGCAAGAGTCTAGCCTCCTGACTTCAGGGCTTGTTTCAAGAGCTCTTTTTATTTTAGAAATTCCTAGTTTTAGAAGAATAATTTTGGGTTACAGGCTTATCCTGAGTGTAGAATTATACCTGAGAGAATTTGGCATGTGACTTTATATTTAGCTGTCCTTTAGCTTTAAAAGAAAGACTGTTTATGTCCTAAAAATCTGCTATTAAAACTCTGTGGTTTACATTACCATCTTAAATGGATAAGTCCTGTATGCTTAATAATTCTAGTGACCTTTCTCCCTGTCTTCCTTCTGTGAACTCTTGTTGCTCCATAGCTCTTGTGGTGTGACCTTCAGTGGAAGAGAATGAGGGAGTCAAGTTGAAAAAAGATATATTAATAAACAAGGAGGAAAAGTTCTAGTCAATGCTTTATAATATTTTACTTGTATAGAAGACTTTGGGTTGCAAGAAGATTTGTGTGTTTAAGGTTTTAATTTCAACAAGGAAAGGTTGTCAGGCTGTGATGAGTGTTCTGGTCAGTTGGGTTTTTGTTTGTTTTTTGTACTTATGTATGTTAAAACCAAAGTGGTTCTTTTTTCCTTCATTTAGGTAATCTTTGGTTTTCTGCCTCCACAAGCTCTGATCTTTTTCCTCAGCAGTCTCAGAGAAATATTAGTATCCTTTCTAGCAGCTACTATATAATACACACTTTGCACTTGTGGGTAGACATCACTTGTCTCTCATGACTGGTTCAGTTTTTTTCTTTTATCTGGTACATCTTTCAAGCCTTGAAGATACTTACTAGTATTTTGCAAATTATTATATATATTAGCATGTAAATAAATTAGGTACATTTATACCTCACAGTGCTAATTTCTTTGCTTCAGTTGATGCAAAAAAACCCTATTTGATTTAGTTTTGGTGTGTTATAACTTTGATTTTTCTGTGTATTTTGGGGGGCTGAATAAGTAGCTCCAGCAGAGAAGGCAGGGGGTGTGCCTCTCTGTAGCTGTTTGTACAGAAAAAAAGCCAACTAGATTTTTGCTTACTGCTTTAAATAACAGCAAAATGTAGTCGTATCATGCAAAATGTAGTAGAGAGAGGATAAAAACTTGCCGTTACACTTACAGTCCTAGCAATGCTCTTGTCTCAGTGAAGTCTCTTTAATTGCCTTTTTTTTGCAAATGTTGGACTTAGCAAGAAAACTCTGGCCCCAGTGGCAGGAGCTGAAGGGGCAGGCTGGGTTCAAGCAGCAACAGAAACATGTTACTCTTGTGAGAAGCAGGGTTGAAGCAAAGAGCTGTGTCCAACTAGAGTCATAAAAGAGGCACTTGTAAAGTAGTGGGCAGAAAAAAAAAAACCAGGAGAAACCTGGGAGAAAAAAGGGACCACAAGAGGCTCAGTTAGAGGAAATCATAGTGAGTTTAACTTTAGTGGAAAAACAGTGCTGGAAGAAGGGAAGGGATTGGTTCAGTTGCTATAAGACACCAAGAAATGATGATTCACAGGACAAGTTTTGCCTCTGAGAGGATTGAGTAGCACTGCAATATTCATGCAACTTCCCTTAAATGCCACTGTTTAATTTAATTGTGAAGTAAACTGTATTTACTTGTTGATGCAAAATGGAAGTAGTACCAGATTCTCTTATGCTCAGCAGTACAGTTTCCAGCAAGTTTTTGTTGTCTTTAGTAAGGGTTTTTCACTGATGAGAGAGAACCATTTGGGAAAAGTGGGGATGGAACTGATAGGTTTAGTGTTAATGGAAGAAATAAACACACCAAACAAAAAGCCCCAAACCAGCAAACAGAATTACACAAGTGATTTGTATGTAAAACTGTATGACAAATCAGGGTGCTTCTGGTAAAAGCATCTGGGTGTGTAACTTAGGAGTACACCATACCCTTCACCTGCACAAGAAACATCTGTGACTGAACATTTCTTGGAGCAAGTACTGATATTGATACTCCTTTGCTATGCCTTTAGTTACATCCCAGCAACTGGATTTTAAGGAGGAAAGTCTTGGAACCCTGTTGTGTTTTGACTTGTTACTATTCAGCTTGGAGGTGTCAGGATCCAGCCTTTTCCCTGTGTTATTAAGCTGAGAATGGCATGTTGGGGTCTCTGTCAAAGCCCATGGAAGTGTTGTCTGACATGTATATATCAAGACTCTAGTTTCAAAGGATGGTTATTCATATCTCACATGTAAATATCATGAGGCAGCTTTCATAAAGCTAACCTCTGATGCATTTTTCCTCGGAAATTAGATAACAAGATAATGTTCTTGTATCATTCAGATACCAAACTTGGTTTAGAGTATTGGCATGTAGCGTGGGCCTTGCTCCTCTCTCTCTTTTTCCCCACTCCTGCTAGTTTTGATTGACAGGTATTTAAAAAATGTTTACAGTGGGTTGTCTGAAAAATCAGTAAAGGCTTTTTCTTTTTTTCTTGTTTTGTTTTGTGTTTTTTTTTTCAGAGGAACACTGAACACCTTGATGGGCACTGTTCAATTTGGGTGGTACCACCTGCAGTAATACCCCTTGCTGCTTGTCTTCCTGTTGTTTCTGGGACTGTGTTTTGTCTGTGCCTGTGTTTCTGGCACTGAGAATTAAACTGGATATTTCACAAAATAAACTGGATATTTGCCAAAGATGAGAGACCAAAAAAAAAAATAAATTTGGCCTAGCTGTGTGGCAGGAACAGAGAAACTGGGCATGGGATGGATACGGAGGTTGAGATAGGAAGATTCTATGGGTCAGCGTTGGTGCAAGGAAGGTTTCCCCACTGTCAGGGACAGAGGCAAAGCCAGGGAAAGCCCTAACGGGATGAGAGGCCAGGAGCAATCGAGCTGGACTAGTTGCTGCTTGCCCCAGCTGCAACCTTGGGTGAGGAGTGGGGGTGTTTGTCTCTCTCCAGTGGACACTGGGGAGAGTGTGGGTGTCCGACCTCCCCTGCCCTTCTTAGGGGCAGCGGGGGGCAGCAGGGCTCTGCTCTTTGCAAACCAGGCCCTGACAGTTTCCAGTGCACAGGAGAAAGCAACTTTGCTGTTATCTCTGTTCCAGTGATAAAGCTGAATGTAAACCTGTGTTGGAGCACTTGAAAGGCAAGCTGAGAACAAACAACTCACAGAGCAGGCAGGGGGGAGTACGGATGGGAATATGTTATGGCTGGCCTTTTGTTGCATATGCTTTTGTTTTCAGAATGAATGGT
>NW_009953064.1:540830-542600 GCF_000747805.2 Chaetura pelagica
TTGGAATCTCTGGACAATAGCAAATTGTAGATATGTGACCACTGCTTAAAAGTAAAGCTCCTTAAGTAGCATTGAGGAAACTAAATTTCTATACCTGCTCTTACAAATAGCTTCATGAAATTAAAATACTGAATTGATGACTCTGATTGTGGCAGAGTTGTGGCTACAAGTGAGAGCAAGCAGTGAGTACCTAGAGAAGGTCAGAAGTTCTTGGAAGTTTGAGAAATGTTAACCCCTCTATTTTATTTGAAAACTAATCTCACTCAGGGCACTATTCCATTAATTCACATGACAATATCAATCTGTGGGTGGAGGACTGTGCAGCATGAGGTATCCAGCCAAAAAATTTGTACCTAAAGTGGCACGTGTACCTTTCTAGTTCAGCTCCAAGATGAGCAGGGCAGGACTGGAAATGACTCAGTTATGAAAAGAGGTTTTAAGTGTAAAATAATATTATTTGTAACAATTAGTGGAAATAGTTTTACCCCGAGTGCTCGCTCGCTCACTCGCTCTCTCCTTTCATAGCAGGCTTAGAGTGGCCTTGCAGATTTGGAAGCGAAGACTGTCTGGTTTTTTCACTGTCAGTTTAGATCATCGTGATGTAATTCTGTCTAACACATGAAGAGCCTTTTGCTTGGCCTAGTAGAGATTAGGAATTAGTGCTTGTCTGTGGATATGTTGAGCCCCTGTTGCATGTGCTATGAATAGGACAAAGGGAAGGCTGTGCTTAAATAGCGAGGGCCCTATCATTGCTTTTTAAAAGTGGCAGTTGGAATCAGATCTTTAGTTGAATGCCTTTGCAGAAGAATTGTTGCCAAAATGAAGAATTATTTTTAAATTTGAAATTGTTACTTCCTTCTTCAAACAAAGCATTAGCCTCCCTGCAAGTTTAATTATTTTATTCTTTTGAGGTTTTTGTTTGTCACAGTAATGCTAACTTTTTGGGGCTATATTTTCAAACTGCTTATTGTAACAGAAAGATAGAAATAATTTTTTTTTTTTAAATCTACCAAGTTGGAGGATCTTGTGATGCCATGTGACTTGGGGAACTGGAACTCAGAGGAAAACATACCAGAGCACACAAAGTTTATAAGAATGGAGCTCCAGCAGTCTCCTAGGTCTTTGTTATCCAATAAACATTAGGAACTGAGGAATCTCTAAAATCTTTCAAGGACCCATGAACAGTCTTGTTTAGTTTTTTCTGTACAATACCTAGAATCAAAAGTTGCTAATCAAGATTAAAAACAAAACACCAGCAAAAAAACAGACAAAAATAAATGTCTATTTACAGTTTCCTAGTTAAGCTGCAAATTGTCCCCCTGCTTCTGTGAAAAGTGTCACTCGTTTAGTTTGCTACTTTTTTTTCCATTTGCTGTATATATTTACCTAATTGAGTATCTGTGAAAAGAAATGGTTGTCAATGTCTTGATTAACTGCTGTAACCAGGTCCTTTAATTGTGTCCTGCAAAAATCATCAGCCTAAGTGTACCAAGAGGGTCTTGAGGAGCATGATGACACGTTCAAGCTAAGGGAACTGGACACATTTCATTTTTTTTTAATATATGACAGTTAATGTGAGAAAGGGTGAGTTTAGGGCTTGCAAGTCTGTTGCTTTTCCAAGCTATGTGATATGTAGTGCATGAAAGCTTCTGGCAACATCTCTTAAAAAGAAATAATTTAAAGGTTTTTTTTCATGGCCACATGTTCATTTTATATTGCAATTGCCAAGGGAGATGGAATGAGAGGCACTGAAAGGTAAACAAAAGGACT
>NW_009953064.1:542663-546422 GCF_000747805.2 Chaetura pelagica
TAATAGTGTGTGCTTTGTTCTTCAGTATCTCTGCAATCCTCACTTCTTGAGTAACTGTGGTATTTAACTGCAGGTATCCAAGCAAGGTTTGGGAAGTAGCTCTCAGCTAATTATTTATTTGTGGATGATTTTTCTCCTGCAGTGCAGTTTGAACAGAGAACATTGCTGCAGCACCACTCTGAAAGCACCTGTGTATGATGAGCACACAACGTGGTGGTCATTTAAATTAAAAAGCAAGTTCAGATCAGCATAAAGAGCCTGAATTGAAATCAAAGGTTCTGTCTGCAAGTAAGACCCTTTTTTCACAGTTAGGATAGTCAGGTATTGGAATAGGTTGCCCAGAAAGTTTGTGCAGCTTTGAAGGTTTTCAAGACCTGACCAGAGAAACCCCTGAACATGCTCATCTGACCCTGCTTCAAGCATGAGGCTGGACTTGAGACCCCAAAGACTCTGGCCAGCCTGTTGTCCTGTGTTCTGAATTTCTTTGAGTTCTTTCATATCTGCTGCTCTGTGCTTGTTGCCACTTCTCAGGCAATATATTGAGAATCTTTGTTTTCTGAATCTCTTTTCCCATTCTTGAGTCAAGTGTTTTGCTTTACTGTGGAACTGTAGAGCAACAGAGGAAGACCTTTTATTTCCCTTTGTCCCTCATGTTTAATAAGCATTTCTCTTTAAAGTGTTTATTTGCTCCCCAAGGCCAAGAACCTGAAATGTGCTTCTACTTTGACGACCTTTTCAATTCCTAAATTTGCCTTTAACCATCTCCAAACTACGGGTAGGAAATTAACCTCAGTCATTCTTGATCTGAATGTGGTTTTTTTGTCATCTCATTCCAATGTATCGATTCCATTTTGTCATGCTGATTTGAGATCCTGACTCCTCCTGAAGGCCAAGTTTGTGTTAAATAATCAGATTTCTCTCCTAGTGTAAGTGGAAAGGCAGACTCTGATCTGTCCTCTGTGGTGTCCTTTAGCTTAGCTTTTGGATTTATTTTGTTAAACTGTCCATTAGCTGACTTTCTTATCTCCAAAATGGCATTTGTTTTGTCCTACCACCTGGCATCCAAAGATCATCACATTCTGAACAACCTGAAATGAAATAATGAGTCCACAAAGTATATCAAGTCCACTGTGTGCACACAGCCAGGGCAAGCAAGAGAATTTCACTGGTCGATTCACTATATCAGCACCTAAACTAAGAGTAGAGCAGTCTTGTGGCTGGTTAGTCCACGTTAATCACTAGATCTAGTTTTCTCACAATGTCCCCATGTAAAACAGGCATATCTGCCCTTATCTAGCAGCTTTTCCTCTCTCTGTAGGCAGAGGGCTTGAAGATACTCATGCACACTGGAACTCTGTCCACACCAGCAAGTTGCTTTTCTTTTTTCTACCTAGTTTGTTGGCCCCTTTTTGTAGAGCACCTTGTGATACTTTAGGGAGGGCAGTGTATTTATTTTTTGTTACCTGATGGTTGCATAATTTTATTGTCAGAGTGCCCAGGAAATAAGTCTTTTAAATAAGAGTTTTGGCCTGTCAGGCCTGCTGAGATTAGGCCTTCCTTCAATGTCTGGTCAGCTCTTCTGCTTGTGCAAGACAATTGTCCATGATAAACAAGGTAGGTTTATCAGGAGAGAGGCCAGGCAAGTGATGTTGCACTCTGCTGGGACCCCTTATTTATACCACCTAGGTCCCATGTGAGACAAACATGCAGCTGCTCATCTTCCCTCCACCTCCCTCCCTTCTTCACAGTGTGACTCAATGGTTGGAGTTGGGATTAATGTACAGGCTCAGGCAGACTTTTCTCTTTCTACCAGCAGTTCATTACCTGGGTGTTTACAGTAGGCCTCTGAAGATGGTGGGGTCACATTAAGTACAGCCAAAGGGCAGGATTTTAGCATACAGAGTAATTTCTTCCTTGTGCTGATTTGTGAATGGGGAAGAGAGGTGCCTGACTTGCACATCCCTGGAACCTTCCTTGTGGCAAATAAAGAAAATCTGGTCTCAGGAGTCACTGAGGCATAAGCCACATGGACTCACATTCAGTCATTTTTCATGATGAAACATTTTTCATTCTCTTAGCAGAAGGATATAATTTGACCCTTAATTTCAATTTAATAGAGGTTTTCCTGTAGAAATAAAAAACATTGTATTGGAAGATAGGGCAAGCTACAGCAATAGCTTTAGAGCTGAGAGGCGTATCTTTCTTGCTTTGGCTGAGAACCCAGGTATTCTGTGGCATAAAAGTGCTCTCCATCCTCTTCCACCCCTTTTTTTTAGTGTAATCCAAGGTATTCCCCCACCCCTTTTCTCTTCATGGTGAGGGATGTGCTGAGTGAGATATGTCAGGGGCAGTTCTGTGGTGTTTTCTGACTTCAGTTTGTGGGATAAGCACTCAGAATACAAAAAGGGTGCTTCTTTTTACAGTTTTGGAAATCAGGAGTTATATTTAACAGGAAATAAAGTCACAGCACACTCTTTGGAGCATACTTGGGTTGCTTTCCAAATAAGGCTTGCAGTTTCTGGCAGGAAAAATAAGGATCTCTTATAACAACAGAAAATAAGAGCAGGCTAGAAGAAATCCTTTGCAAAATCCTAGCTCAGCTGAGAGTGAATTTGCCAGGAAAGACCAACCTTTTTGTGGTCTTTGTTCCAGTGGCTTAAGGAGCTGAAAGTCTTCTCTCTCTTCCCCAGGAGTCCTGTGATTATAGAAAGCTTCTTAACTCCTCAGCCTTTCCTTACACACTGGTGAACACCTGTTCCAAAACCCCAAACCCTAAATCTGTTCAGTGTTAGTTTTATCTATGTGTGAGCTTGGTATTTTTGCTGGTCCCATTTCTGTGTCCTCCCTCAGAGTAGTGATAAGCTGCCAGTTAGGTGAGCTATGGAAATGATGTGTTGCCCAGGCCTTCACCCTTCCTGTTGCATGCACATCAATGCTCTCTTTGGGAGCTGTCTTTACAATTGTTCTCACAAGTCATAAAACCAGAGTCTGTCATAACATTGCCAAAATACGGGATGTTAGAGGGAGAGGGGCAGATTAGTGTTTGTTAAGGGATTGGTCTTCTGTCTCCTTTCCCCTCAGCTACCAAAAGTTCCTATGCCTGGCTTCTGGAGGAGTCAATTTACACAAATCTCTGTGACAAGCTTTTTTGTTTTTAATGTGAGATTGCACTTGTGGGCGAGTAGACAGAACAGGCCCCCAAGCAGCCCCTGCAGGCCTCGCTCTGCCCCATACTCTATTGCCGTACTGAAGAAGAGGGATAGGGTGGGATGTGCATGCTCAATGTTGTGCTGGCAGGAGGAGCAGCAGGTTGAAATAGGCCTCCTGACACCCTCAAAGTTTGCTTTTGTCTATGTACAGGATGATTCTGTACTTACTGAATGTGACAGGAAAGGTGAGCTCTCCCCCTACTGCTGTCTTTCCCTGTGGAAGATGTCCCTCTAAGGAGAACAGCCTGTGACAGGTTTCCTTCAGCAGAAAACATTGAAGGTGACATGTAGTGGATGTGCTAGGCCTTCCAGTAACTTCTGGGCCTGGCAGGCTTCCCTTCCACCACTTGCAGGTGCAAATAGAGGAAGAGCTACAGGAACACATAGGAAGGATCCCCTTTTGAACAGTCCAGAAGAGGAAGCTGTGATAAAGGCCAGAAATCCATGTCTGAGCAACCCCAGTGGCTGCAGCAACACTATAGACAGAGCAGGAGAGGGGTATTACAGCTGTCCCACAGGCACAAGGTGGCATGTCCCCACAGAGGGCCCC
>NW_009953064.1:546677-548543 GCF_000747805.2 Chaetura pelagica
TGAGGGAGGAGGATGTTGATGTTTCAGTAAGATGCTCTAGGTTGGGGGTTGTGATGCTCTTCTGGTTCCCCAGCACAGGGATCACAGTATTTACACGTATCAGAGTTAATTGGATGCAGCAAAGTCAGTGTTGAGAGGAGGCTGCTTGCTTTGCACTGGGGAGATAAACACCAGGGAGTGAAAGTATAAGAAAAGCACCACACACCTTCAGCAAGTGCTTAGGCTCCAAGTCCCAAATTACAAACCCCCCACTCTCAGCTGCTGCATGGAAGCAAAAGTCTTCTCCACAGATCCAAAGTCTGGAGGTGCTGCAGTTTGCCTAGGTCCCCAAAGTTCTGCTTTTGCATGAACCACTTCAGTCTCAGTAGGCACCAGCCTGCTTTTGTGTCTTGGAGGTGTTGCTGGCACCCACCGCCCAGCCAGTTTTCTGTCAGAGGAGCCCGAGCCAACTCTTGGAGCACGTATGACGTGGCAGCAGTGGTTGCTGCCTTCCCGTGCAGCAGCCCCGTGCTCCGAGCAGTATCCCTGCATCCTCACAGAGACTGACAGACTTTTTGAGGAGAGGCCAGGATGGGGGGGAGATGCATCATATTGTGCCTGGGCAGGGTGTCAACTTGTGACGACTGCTCTCCTCCTCCCTTTAATATACTTTACCCATTTCACCCACAGGTGTATTTTTATTTACTGTGATAAATTGTGTCCAAAAGTTCAAGTGCTTTGATGATGTCCTCCCAGATGTAGGATTAAGAGATGAAAACAGGAGAAATTTCCTACTCTTGTTAAATAATAAGTAATCTTAATTTTACTTAAGGCTAAATACTACCCTTGTTTCCATAAATACAGTGAATTAACATATCTAAAAATTGCTACATGTAGTCAAAAGCAGTTATTCTGAAGACCTCAGATTTATGTGGTCAGAGCTCTACAAACCAGGTTCTTGAGTTTAGTTTGCCAGGGTCTGGGAGAGAGCAGGGTGTGAATGAGAAAACCACTCACTGAGTGCAAGTTATGAATGATGACAATTAATCCTGTGTAGGAAAATGGGCAGAGACACAGCTAATGCAAAAATCAGTTAAAATTCCAGCTATTTTTTACACTGATGTGACTTTTGAATTTTCCTCAGTTCCCTGAGGGTACAGGGCTAATAATTAAAAACATCTATATTGCACAAACTGTAATAAACATCCTCTTCGCAGGAAAAGAGGGTTTTGTGCTTGCTGGATTGTCTTATTTCCCCTCCTTCTCTCTTCTCTACTTATAAATGAGAGACTGGAAGGAGAGGGGCTTTTTTTTAATAGGGGGAAGGAGTGTTACGGTTTTCTTAATCTTGTTCTTACCTTGCCCCTTCTGCTGTCTGCAACCTCAGAGTCGGGTAACTGCTGCTTTGACGCAGACTGCACAGGAGGGAGGATCAACAACTGGTCTTCTGGGGCTGGGGACTCGCTGTCCCTCTCCACTCGTGGGCACAAGCCCCAAGTGTTCGCTTCTCTCCGGTGCCAGCCGCGATTTTAAGACTGTTTAGAGCCCTCGGGAGCTTCTCCAGATCTCTAACCCTGCGTGAAACCAGCCTTCGCCAAACCAAGTCGGTAATTCTCAGCTGTGGGGTGACTGGTGGGACCGCAGTGGGGTCCGGGCCGGTGCTGCGTGGGGCCAGCCGTGTGGGTTTGGTTCTGCAGCAGCTCTGGCCTTCGCGTCCCCCGGAGCAGCCAGGAGGCGGAAGGGAGGCACGTTCCGCACGTGGATGCGGCGTTTAAGGCCAGGCGACCGGGGGCTTTCCCACCGGGATCGGCTCGGGGGCTTTCTGGCGGGGACCGGCCCGGGGCGTGGCGCGCAGGGCGGGTGGGATCCAGCGCGGGTCTCCTCCCC
>NW_009953064.1:549871-552976 GCF_000747805.2 Chaetura pelagica
AGCCCCGGGAGCCTTTCCCCGGCCCCGGTGAGGAGCAGCAGCGGGGCCTGCCCTGCTCGGGGCTGGCCGGCAGGATGAGGGCAGGTGCATGTTCTCCTTAGGCCAGCAGGCACGGGTCATCTGTCCAAGGGCAGGACGTGACCTGGCAGTGGGGAACGTGGCAGAGCATGGCGTTAGTGGAAGAGTAAATAGAGGGGAGAGGCCGGGTGTAAGTCTGGCTGTGCCTGAGGCACCGGCTGCCTTGCACTCTCTGACGTGCTACTTCAGGAATCAGTGCAAAGTGAAAGACTCTGTCGTGTTGTGATTCCCCAAAACCAAGGGGCCAGGGCCTGGCACAGTCAGTAGGTTTTCAGAAAGAAGTATTTTCTTGTATAACCACTCTCCTACCAAGAGATCACCCTGCCCTGCATGAACATCTGACAGAGGACAGTGTTGCTACCTGCAACTGGTTTTCATGACCTTCATTAACAAAATGCTAAGTCTTTTATTAAATATAGTTTTGGAGAAGGCTTAACTGACCTTTGTACATAAGTGCTGATTGTATTGGCAGTGTAACTCACGACTTTGCTTTTGTATCTCTTCATACAAATGTTTCCCATGTGGTTAGGTCTGGGCCCTTGCTGGAGGTTATTTTTAGGGTTGTTTCATTTTCTTTAAGTGCACTCTTAACTTTCGAAACTGTTTTTGGCATACAAAGCCAGCACTAAAAACAGGGCATAAACTAGGCAGTTTAAAACCTGTTGACCCAGTCAGCTAGATGCTAGCATGACGTAGCTGTAACCTTAGTTTCAAGACCTAAAGTGGGAAGTCAAGGAGAGGTAGTCTCTAAATGCAATGCCTGAGCTGCTGGTTTTAATGTTACATTTAAAATACCATTCTGATGGCTACCTCTGATTTTGGCTGCAGATGAATCCATGAGGCCTACAGTATTCCAGATGTTTGGAGTTACTGGAAACGAACAGCTTTTGTTCTTAGCTTTCTGTCTGGATGATGAAGCAGAAATTCATGTGCATAAATGCTGCCCTTATGTTTCTCTTTGACTGCTTAGCTCTTCTCTGAGATGGAGGCTGCAAGAAAGATCTTTGCAGCTGGTGTGGACACAGTGAAACCAGCAGCTGTGCCTTGAGGTCACGGCTCACAGGCAGGTGCTATATTGGGTGTCATTTACTGACTTCTCATCTTTACTCTCCTCCTCTAAGGAGCAGGGCACATGCAAGATGAGCTAGGTAGTGCTTTCCTGAGTGATGGAAGTTATAAGCACATTCGTGCTCTTAGCAAGGCTCTCTAGCCAGGTCTTGGCAGCTGCTCTTGATGTCTAGCATGCTTCTCACTCCTGCCTGAGTCCCTAGTTGCAGCTTAACCAGTGACACCCTAAGCAGCAGCTCAGCAGGCTGGGGGAGCCAACAGCCCAGCCTGTAGGCCTTGCTATAGTAGCCTGGGAAAGGTGCCATCCCACTAACAGGTTTTCCTTGGTTCTGTGGCAGCTTGAGCCATGCAGTTGTGTACCACAGACCTGTAACCAAGAGTTGCACTGTGGCGTAACCATGGACAGGGAGGAGGACTCGGGTATTTCTCCAAGATTAGATTACTAGCCACCCTTTCATGTTTACCAGCAATTGCTTTGCAGAGCCTTTGTGTGCCACAGTGGCTGTGCTTCAGGCAGCACAGCTGGCTGGCCGTCCTGGTAGCTGCCACCTCGTAGTGGCAGATTGTCACAGGATTAATTGCAACGTTAGTTCTGTTGCTTTGATAGTGCAGGTGGAGTTGCCTTGTTCCTGATAAGAGGCATGTTGAAATAGTGGAAAACACTCCGGCCCTCACACAGGTGCAGGTCATGGCCTGTGTGGCCCAGTTGCCTTACTGGTTTCCTTGTTTTTCCCTCCTTTCTTTCTGCCTCTTTCACCTTCCGTCACTGTGCCACAGTGTAAGTGTGATGTTAAGACACCACGTTAGTCAGTGGTGCTGTGGTTTTGGGAGCTTTTCTGGAATACTGGGAGGTCAGAAATGGCAGCTGTTGATTAACTGAAAGTATCTGAGTTTTCTGTTTAGAAGAAGGCCTGAGCAGCACTGCAGGGTTGGTGCAGGAGAGAGGCCTCTTGTCCCATCAGAGGCACTGGATTTTAGGAGACTGTGAGCCCTGTAAGTGCACTCATAACAGCTGGGGTCCTCCAGGTGTGGGGAACTGTTGTGCATTGCTGACAGATTCTGTACTGTACTGGCTTTAAGTTTTTACTTAGATTCCTGAACACTTTTTCAGTAAATCTGCAGATCCAGATTCAGGAGATGGGAAGTTCCCACCAACAGTGTATTTTTTTCCTGGTTTCATCTCATGTATGCATTTAAAATAGTGCCTATAAACCAGTGTGGGTTTTGTTCTTCTTACTTGCAGCCTTGGGCTTGGAGACAGAGTTCAGTGCCTGGTGCATGATCTTATTAGAATAAAAAATGAAGTGTGGATAACCCTGAGTGTTTGCCTTAGTTTCTGAGGACGTCTGTGTTGATTCACCCAAGCTCCACTAAACTACATTCCTAACTTCTGACTGATGGCAGTCTTGTTGGCAGGTTTTCAGGTTGTTAGTCTCCTCTGACTAGCTTGCAACCCTGAAATTTCGTGTCTGTCTTGCACATCTGCTATTAATTTACTGTATTTTTGCCTAATACTGAATGGCTGCTCTTGTAGCTGGTGTGATGGAAGAGTAGCTACTCCAGGCTCTCTGCTGTGAGGTTTAAGTAGAGAGTGGTGTTGCCTGTAGCTCTAGTAAAACCATGACAGGTAAACTAAGATAAGATGTGAGTCAGTTGGAGAACGTTTTGGGTAGGGTGTAAGTTTGAAACACAGTACAGGGAATAGGTACCCTTTTCAAAGTTAGAGTGACAGGGGTGTCATGATTTCCTGTTGTCTTAGAGCAGTGACATAATTTTTGTATTATTTATTTTTCTCTAAAGCAAAAGCTGGCAGGCTGACAGACGGGCAGCTTACAGGACGGACTCTCTGGCTACTGACCATTTAGCTGGTAAGTTCTTATTTTGGGAGAGGCAGAGATCTTGCTGTTGCTGAGCTTTTTTTATCAGCGTGGTTTTCTGAGTGTATCCCTAAGTCAGCAG
>NW_009953064.1:553048-561474 GCF_000747805.2 Chaetura pelagica
CAGGAATTCAGGCTCCTCAATAAGTCTTTTTCAGGCAAAGGCAGCATCCTGGGCCCTGTTTGTTTTCTCGCCAGGGTTACACAGTGGTCTTGAACCGACTATCCAGACTTTCAAATACTAATTTTAAAATGGCTCTCTGTTAATAATTGATACATTAATTAGAGTATGCTTCAATAACTTCTGGTGTCCCCCTTTCCGGTGCCCTTCTTAGGTTGCACATCCTCTGCCATCTTAATGAGGAGTTTTGGTGACCGCTATGTTGTGAGGAAATGTTCTCCCTGAGTTCCTCTCTGATTGTTCAAGGGAACTGGGTAGCTGACTGGCACTGTAGGTGCTTTTGCAGAGGCTGTCTGCAGAGGTGCTCAATAACACATACTGTGTCTTCCTGGAGTACCTTGGGAGCATCCTGAATGTCGTTGGTAACAGTGTTGCTCCCTCTGTCTCTCCCAGTGGCATACCCGGATTGTGTGTGGGTGGGAAGTCGACAATGAGCTCCGTGGCAGTTTTGACCCAGGAGAGCTTCGCTGAACACCGCAGCGGCCTGGCTCAGCAGCAGGTGAAAGGTGAGAAAACACAGTTGAGTTCCTGTGATGTGCCTCTACCTACAGACTGCACAGGCAGGGTTCCTTGCTGTCACACAAGCTCCATGCATCTGGTTCCCCACACGTTTGCAGACAATGCATTCTCCCTTCCTAAATTGGTGGCCTGCCAAGCTCTGGCTTTCCACTAACAGCAGCACAAGCGGTGATGCTGCACAGTGCAGGGCCAGGAGGAGGCAAGCCTCAGATCTTCACAGCGCTCTGGCTAGCAGTGCTGTCTGCCATGGGACAGGACACATGCAAGAGTGAGGCCTTGGGCTACAAGAGAACCTCATGGGATCAGTGTGCTGGGCTGTCATTTCCTTCCTTTGCTCAGCCAGGTGCTGGGGAGAGGCAGTCTAACTGTGTTAGCTGGCTCACTGATGGGTTTCAGCACCCATCCTCCAGCTGGCCCACTTGGCACGGCCCAGTGCACAACTGAGTCAAACATAAGGTACAGGCTTTCCCTGGACTCTGCCCTAATTATAGAGCTTCTCTCTTCCTTCCTCCTGAGAGTGTGCTTGCCTTATCCCCTTCTGACCAGCAGCCTTGCTCTGTGCCTTTCACTTCTTTCTGCTCAGCCTATTCTTCCCTAATTAAGCCCCTCTTGACAAAGTTGACAGTAATGTGCCATTTGCTGCCACTGTTCACTCAAACATTCATTTCCTTCCTCCGTAGTGCCAGCTCAGACAAGGCTGGTTGTTCATGGCATCTACTGCAGTCTGTGCTGTGTGGCAGTTGGTTGTGCTCCAGACTTGGCTGCTCCACAAGCATAACTGTAATAGGATTAATAGTAGTGCACAAGTCATTTGCTCTGCCTTGTTAGTGGTGCCTAAATACAATTGCACTGCCTATGAATAGGGGCATTTCTGCTGGGACAGCATCTCATTTGCACTGTTTGTTTCACCCCAGTTACAGCTTTAAACTCTGAAGAAGAGAATGATCCTCCAACCTACAAGGAAGCCTTCCCTCCGCTCCCTGAGAAAGCACCATGTCTGGAAGCTACCCAGGAACCTGCTGGGCCCTGGTGCAAAATCCGACCAATAAAGGCTTCTGTCATCACTCAGGTTGGTGGGAGTGGGCGTGTTATCTCCCTCTTTCTCCTCCCTCCAAAAAGTAGGTGAAGTGAAGCCTTCCCTGAAATACAAAACCCCTGGAGTGTCAGACTGTCAGCCTCTTTGCTTTGCTGTACTTTACCCTGGGGCTGAGAGCTAGAACTGCCCTGGTGGGGAGGGATGTGTTGGAAGACTGTCTAGAAAAAGGTCTGCATCCCTGTTCTACAAATAGCTGGAGCAGGCCTGAAGGGAAGGATTGAAGATTTCAAGTAGTGAGTGCTAATCCATCAAAGTGTTCTCCCTATAGCACTTACTTCAGGAGCACACCCTGTGTGGGACAGAGGGCCTGCTGCTCTGCTCCTGCACTTTCCCTGGTCATAGCTCATGTCTTCACTAGAAAGGGTAATGGATTGAACAAACCTAGGAGCTTAGTATGCCAGGGAAGTCCTGTAGGGCAATACAAGACGAAGGCACTGACGATCAAAGCATACTGACTGCTTGCTGTGCCCTCCTTTCATCTGTCCTGTGGCTGAGCAGGTGTTTCATGTGCCACTGGAGGAGAGGAAATACAAGGACATGAATCAATTTGGAGAAGGCGAGCAGGCCAAGATCTGCCTTGACATCATGCAGAAGACTGGAGCTCACCTGGAGCTGTCTCTCGCCAAGGACCAGGGCCTTTCAATCATGGTCTCTGGCAAGCTGGAAGCAGTCATGAAGGCTCGGAAGGAGATTGTTGCTCGGCTGCAGACTCAGGTGAGGGCATCTAACTGTTTCTCACCTCATCTTTGCTCTTCCCTAAGACTTGTAAATGCTTTGAGGCCCTTGGGCATGTGGGCTTATAAGCAAAGGGGTGTTATTAGATGACTAATTCAGCTTTGCCATATATTTTCAAAGCACACAATTGGCAATTTGGAATGGAAATGGGTCTTAAAATAGGGTTCAAAACTAATTACAGGCCATGGTGTTGCATGAAGGGTGGAGTCTGCAATCTCTGAACACTTGGAATTGCAAACAGTGTCTTTGTGTTGAGGTGCAGGCCCCTCACACAAAGCTGGTAGTGCATGAGAATGGGGCTGTGCTTTCTCTGAGGTCCTCCAGAGGAGAATGTGGAGAGGTGGGAGAAGGAAAGGTAGAGAAGGGGAACTGCTGCCAAAAGTTGAAAGCTTCAGGTGAGGGTTCTGGATTGTGTACACAGAGGGGACACAGAGTTGAAGACTTACAACAAGTGATCTTGTTTTGGATTATTTTTTTCCCAGTGTAGCCTGAGTTTTAAGTGTCTAATTACTGTTAGTAGTTACATATTCACAAGCATCAAGAATCACAGAATCTTAGGGTTTGGAAGGGACCTTGAAAGATCATCTAGTCCAACCCCCCTACCAGAGCAGGATCACCTAGAGCACATCACACAGGAACATGTCCAGGTGGGTTTGGAATGTCTCCATCAAGGGAGACTCCACAACCTCTCTGTGCAGCCTGTCCCAGGGCTCTGTCACTCTCACAGGAAAGAAGTTTTTTCTGATGTTTACTTGGAACCTCCTGTGTTCCAGTTTGCACCCATTGCCCCTTGTTTCTAGGCATAATTAAGAGCAGTCAACATGGTTTTACCGAGGGAAAGTAATGTTTGACCAACCTTATAACCTTCTATGAGGAAGTAACTGGGTGGATAGATGATGGTAGGGCAGTAGATGTGGTTTATCTTGATTTTAGTAAAGCATTTGACACTGTCTCCCACAGCACCCTTATAGATAAACTGAGCTTTTGGGACCCCTTTTCCAAGAGGGGCCTTAGAAGCAGTCCTGGGAACAGCATGTGCTACATTGAAGACACCTTAGCACTTAGTAGCATAAGCATCTCCTAGCTCTCTGCCTGCTGGAATAGGTTTCTGGTGTTGGGTTTCAGTTTCCTAGGAGTCAGGCTATGTGTCTTGTTCTCTGTAGCCTTGGCAGCAGATGTCAGAGTTCAGATAAACTCCACTCAGGAGCCACTGTCTCAGTTGCCTGGTACTGCTCCAGTGTCTTACACTGGAGGATGGGCACCTCCTTGTCTGTGCCTAAAGGCCTTTGCTAATTCAGAGTGCTACTCCTGTGCCAGCAGAAGGCTTTTGAGGAAAAGGTGGGGTTTAGATTCCTGGTTTACAGGCACTGGAGATCAACTCTCCTGGTAGAGTATCAGTCCTTGGATAGATTGTGCTGGGAAGGCATTGTGTTTGCTCCTTAGTGGTACTGCTAAGCAGCATGTCACTTGCTTTCCTTGGCTGTGTTCCTGTGGAGCTGCCAGTGCAGGCAGGAGTTGTTACAGATGCTTGGTTTCTGTGTTGCAGGCTTCAGCAACAGTTGCCATCCCCAAGGAGCACCACAGATTTGTCATTGGAAAGAATGGTGAGAAGCTGCAGGACCTGGAGCTCAAAACTGCAACAAAAATCCAGATCCCCCGCCCAGATGACCCCAGCAACCAGATCAAGATCACCGGCACCAAGGAAGGAATTGAGAAGGCCCGACACGAGATCCTGCTTATCTCTGCTGAGCAGGTACTTCAGTACTGTGGTCTCTCTCCTGGCATTAGCTGGACAGCCATCTTGCTTCTCCATGGTGTGGTTGTGGCCCCCATAGCCACAGTCAGTGGTTAATACGTTAGTCTGAACAGAAACACTGTGCCACTGGCTTTACGAGCACTGCTGCCGGGTTGTGCAGCTTCTGGCTCTCCATTTTGTCCACCTCTGAAGTCAGATCAGCGTGTTTTATATTTGAAGGGAACTGTATGAGGTGCCAGCTGACGGGATTACAGAGCACTCAGCAACAGCAGTATTTGTAGATTGAAAGGGAGGGGGAATCTACAAGCCTGCAAAACTAAAAAGGGTGCTGGGGCCAGAGTGCCAAGCAAGACATCAGTGGGAGCTTAGCTGTGTCTGGCAGAGGCTGTAAATGCGGAGGGCAGTTCCCAGCAAGGTTTGTTTGGGGCTCTTCCAGGATAAGCGTGCCGTGGAGCGGCTGGACGTGGAGAAGGTCTATCACCCCTTCATTGCTGGCCCCTACAACAAGCTGGTGAGTGAGCTCATGCAGGACACAGGGACACGCATCAACATCCCTCCACCCAGCGTCAACAAGACAGAGATAGTCTTCACAGGAGAAAAGGAGCAGCTAGCCCAGGCTGTGGCTCGTGTTAAGAAGATCTATGAGGAGAAGGTATAGCTGATCCATAAAGCTGCCCATCTTTTTCCCCACCTGCTAATAGTCCCTCTTCCCTTCTTGTTCAACTCCTGTGCACCCCTCTGTTGCATCCTTCTTGTGTCAGCTCTGGCTCAGCAGCATTTGCAGTGCATGGCCCTGGATCTTACCGTTTCCTCACTCAGCAGGGTGGGACTTGGGGTGAAACGGCTAGGTTAGAGATTTCTGGCTTTGCTGTATCATGGGAATTAGCAAGCCACAGAGAGCTCAACTGGCTCTTTTTCACACAGGTGCTATTAGGGAAGGAAGTTGAAGTCTGCAGTGGTGGCCAGCTAACAGTATCCAAGTTGCAATATAAGTAGAAGTTGCTGAAGAATGAATTTCACTCCAGTATGTTTTCCACAGCCAACATTGCTGTGAATATCCTGTTGTGGGTTGTTAGGCTGTTTTTCTTAATGGTTAGCTCTGTATTGAACCAGTCTGGAATTCAACAGAGATAATCAGCTTATAGCGTGGTAACCTACATGGTGTTACATTAGAATAGTGCCTGGGGGACAGCTGAGCCTGGAGCCCAGTTGTGCAAGGGAGTGTGGGGATGTGATCTCTTCCATGGAGTAGGTTGACACAGAAGACCAGTTTTGTACTTCACCTGTGAAGCACCTGTTGAGCACCAAGTTTTCTATAGACAAAAGGCCTAGAGGGTGCTAGGGCACCACACCACCACTGTGCTTACTTTTCCCTTGCTTTTTCCTGGGTGCAGAGTTTCACTGCATCTTGTGCCTCCTCCTTCTGTTCTTGTCTTTCCCTGCCCCCTTGTGATTGATACCCCAGTACCTCTGTCCCAACAGAAAAAGAAGACTACTACCATTGCAGTGGAGGTGAAGAAGTCCCAGCACAAGTATGTTATCGGCCCCAAGGGGAATTCCCTGCAGGAGATCTTGGAGAAAACTGGAGTCTCTGTCGAGATCCCACCCACTGACAGTAGCTCGGAGACGGTGATACTGCGAGGCGAGCCTGAAAAGCTTGGGCAAGCACTGACTGAAGTCTATGCAAAGGTACTGACAAGATGGGCTGGGCCTTCTTTGAAAGCCCCAGAAAGACACATCTGTGAGCAGTGACAGGTGGTGGGGAGAGGTGGTCTTGGTTGGACTGCTGGAGATGCAGTTAAGAAGTCAGTAATACTGAGGGTGCGACGTAGGAATCAGAACTGAATTTTTGTGAAGACCTCTTCCAGTCTGCCCACCAAACAGCTTCTCTGTTTCTCTGTCTCAGGCCAACAGTTTTACCGTCTCCTCGGTCTCTGCCCCCTCTTGGCTTCATCGTTTCATTATTGGAAAGAAAGGACAAAACCTGGCCAAAATAACTCAGCAGATGCCAAAGGTAGGGATGAGCTGGCTAGCTTAGAATGCTCTGATGTAGAATGTGGTTTATTGATCTCTGGTTTATATGATCTACAAAGATCACTCTTCACTGAGGAGAGAAATGTATTCTGGAGTTGGTAAAACTAGGGAGAAAATGACACAGATGTTAATAATAAGGGGAACCTCTGTTTTACTGCTGCAAACACTTCCCACCCTGTGTTACTCTCATAGGTTGAGCCCTTCAAAGGAAGCTCTATGTGGTGTTTTGAGAATTTATGTAGTAGGTTACCTGCAAATGCTGACTTCAGCAAGGCTTCTCCCTGGTGAATTAAGATGATATCTAGAGAAAGGTGAGGTGATTAACTTACCCAAAGCTCTTGCAGACATCAGGACAGCACCAAAGCCTTGGGCTGTAGACACTGTGATATGGCCCAATTGTAAGTGGCCAACTTGTAAACCCATGGGAATGATTCATGTACGTTGTGGGAAGGAAATCTCTTAGTGGCTGGGACAGAGAGTGTAAGCCTAACTAACAGCATTGGTGTGGCTTGTATCTTAGAAAATTCTTACTGGATTCATTGCTGTCTCTCAAGGTTCACATCGAATTCACTGAAGGAGAGGATAAAATCACTTTGGAAGGACCTACAGAAGATGTGAATGTGGCTCAGGAACAGATTGAAGTCATGGTCAAGGATCTGGTAAGTTTGTATTACTAGTTCCAGTATGCAAGAAGAATGTGAGGGGACAAGGGGCAACAGAGCAAAGATGATGATGTCTTGACGTGCTGAACAGAACTTGCAGAAGACAGGTTGTGTGGCAGGTGGATGAAACCCTGGGTTACAGAGCTCATCCATAGCATTTTTAGAGAATCAGCAGCAGGTCTTGAATCTTTTGATGCAGAGAAGGAAGGATTCTCTCCCAGTAACAGCTGGAGAGGTGTATGAGTCCCTTTAAAAGTTTCACAACTGTGGTGCTCTCAGCTTAAAACCAGGGGAGTGTTTCTGCTCTGCTTAATAGCAAGAGGAGCACCTGTAACTGACATCTGGAGAGTCGGTGCCAGTCCTTGCAGTAGGCAGGTTCTTAGGGCCCAAAACAAAAAGTGGTGCCCTGCCCTACCTAACTCCACACCATCCCTTACAGATCAACCGGATGGATTATGCAGAAATCAATGTTGACCACAAATTCCACAGACACCTCATTGGCAAGAATGGAGCTAACAGTAAGTGGGGTGCCTTTCTAATCCTTCCTGTGTCCCGACCCTCTGTGTTCAGTAGATCATATGAGGGGCTCTGTAGCTCATCCAGTGTTCTGTCTCCATCATGTTTCCTCTGCTCTTTTGGAGTGGCTTTGTCACAAAGAGATAAATGGGCAGTGAGGCCTTGACTTGGCTTTAATGTGTGAAAGTGTCTTGGGAGGCTGAGCAGTGATGTGATTGCTTTGCCATGTCCTGGAGGAGTTTTGTTGTATTTTTGGTTGGAGAATTGACTTTGTTTGTTTTTTGAAGTTGCTCTATGTGAATTACATTTTTAGCAGCTGATTGGGGGTGGGGTGGAAGTCTGCTTGGTAATTTCACCCCAAAAAAGAATTTGGGATTAGAAAGAAATAATCGTTTGGTCTAATTGTGGTGCTGTTTTAGGAAGAAACAGATGCCTTACTCTGGCAAGCAAACAATTGTGGCTCTGCAGATGCCACAATATTTACTTGTACAGGTTTTTGTGTGGCACAGATCTGCTCTCACTCAACTTAAGGGTAAAGAGACACTTTCCCCTGTTTCAACCCCACCCCACAGGCCCCTTCATGGCGGCTGATTTACTTCTTAAGCAGTCTAGGTTCCTTGCCTCCATGTCTTCACCTAGCAGACTGTGTCACCACATGCCTTGCCTTGAAGTTAACAGGATAAAGGACCTCTACAAGGTGTCTGTGCGCATTCCCCCGGACAATGAGAAGAGCAACCTGATCAGAATTGAAGGAGACCCACAGGGGGTCCAACAGGCCAAGAAAGAGCTGCTGGAACTCGCTTCCCGTATGGTGAGTGGGATGTGGTGCTTGGGAGGCCTCAGGGTTTGGGCTCTTATGTTCCTTCATAACCTTCTGATGCTAGTGTGTGCCCCTTGCCCACCAAGCACTTGGATCTCAAGACAAGTGCCAAGTTCCTTTTCACAGATGTGCTCCTCTATTCCTTGGATACCACTTCTGACCCAGCCTAGAATGAATTTTGTCTAGAGGAGAAAAGAGAGGCAAGGCTGGCAAGTAAACTACCAGGCAGCA
>NW_009953064.1:561535-575064 GCF_000747805.2 Chaetura pelagica
CCAAGGACCTAATCATTGAGCAGAAATTCCACCGGACCATCATTGGGCAGAAGGGCGAGCGGATCCGGGAAATCCGGGAGAAATTCCCAGAGGTAAGGCTTTCTAGGAGATAAGGAATTCAGAGAGCATATTTCCTACTAGACTAGTAGACATACCCTTGCTGAAGTGATAAACACACTTGCTCTGTGTCTAATATGTATGAGAAGGTGGCTCCTTTGGCTGGAGGCTGCTCACATGGTTACCCTTTTCCAAATGAGACAGGGAGGGGATGTGTAGGATCCCTCCAACCTTTGCATGTTCCTGACCCAGCAGTTCTTGCTTTTGTTTATGTTGACTGTAAATCACCTCCTCTGGCAGGTTATCATCAACTTCCCAGACCCTGCACACAAAAGCGACATCGTCCAACTTAGAGGTCCCAAAAATGAGGTGGAAAAGTGCACCAAGTACATGCAAAAGATGGTGGCAGACCTGGTAAGGAGAGCTTCTGTCTGCTGTTCTCTCCCACATGCCTGGATAACCCTGGAATAAAGCAGACCTGTACTGGCTTGGCTAGGGCTGAAACACCTCAAGATGAGGGAGCTGTGGACACTGTCCTGGCTGGATGGGGACAAGGGGATAATAACTGTTATTTAAAGGCTACAGGGGAAGGTACTTGCCTTTGTTTATTCTTGCCAATCTCTCATATAGAGAACTTCCTTGCCTCTAAGCCTATTGTCAAAAACTTGTTTATCAGGTTCCTGGGACGGGGCCTCAGTTGCTGTTACAGTTTAGTCTTCAGTTCTTTTCTTTTTCCCTTAGGTTGAAAACAGCTTTTCTATTTCTGTCCCCATCTTCAAACAATTCCACAAGAACATCATAGGGAAAGGAGGTGCCAACATCAAGAAGGTGAGATACTTTTCCTGTCTCCAGTGCTCATTATGGTCACTGCCTGCAGATAATCCCCACTCTCTGCTCTCTTGCTCACTGATGATGTCAATTCTAACCTCCAAGGGCTTTTTTCCTCACATGGAGCACCTCTGAGATGGTTTTATTTCCTTTTTGGCAGATCCGTGAAGAAAGCAACACCAAAATTGATCTCCCAGCAGAGAACAGCAACTCGGAGACAATTATTATCACAGGCAAGAAAGCAAACTGTGAAGCTGCTCGTCACAGAATTCTTGCCATCCAGAAGGAGCTAGTAAGTTGAAGCGGCTGGTCTGTTGCAGATGAGGGACTTCAAAATGTTGCTAGAAGGCTTAAATACAGAAGTGCTTGTGGTGTGAGAAAACAGAGAGGAGGCCAGTGTGAATGTCAGACTGTTTTTGACTCTTAGCCCTAAGTTTGTGGCTGCTCTTGTGTCAGGATTAGCCAGTCTCAATCCTCTCTGGTCAGGCATCTCTTCTTTTACATGGCTCTATAGAGCTCCTGGCAGTGTGCGAGGTAAAAGGTAAGCAAAATGGGTACAAACACAGTTCTGCAGCTTGACTAACAGCCTTGTGCTGTTTTCTCTCAGGCCAACATCACAGAGGTGGAGGTCTCTATTCCTTCCAAACTGCACAATTCCCTCATTGGAGCCAAAGGCCGCTTCATCCGCTCCATCATGGAGGAGTGTGGTGGAGTACACATCCACTTCCCCACCGAGGGCTCTGGCAGTGACACCGTGACCATCAGGGGCCCAGCCCAGGATGTGGAGAAAGCCAAGAAACAGCTGCTGCACCTGGCAGAGGAGAAGGTAAGCCTTGTCTCCTAGGGAAAGGAGCAGATTGTTTTGGCCAGCTGTTTCTTTTCAGGGATTGAAGTGATCCTCTCTGCCTGCTGGGAAGCCTCTGGCATCAGACAGTCCAACCCTCTTTTGAGGCATTTGAGTACAGTTTGGATGATTAAAAGCAAATTCAGCTTCCATCCTGGTGACAATTAATTTCTTTCCCATGGGAGAACTGTCTGTGATGTTCTCTGCTAGACTGAGGACATACTCAAAGGGTTAAGGCTCCTTCCTCTTGTGGTTTGAATGCTGCTGGGTATCCACAGCTTACTGTGCATATCTCTTTGGGATTTTTTTCCCTCTTGATCTCTGAATTCCAGCTCCACTTCTTCTGTTGCCCTCTACATACGCAGATTTGAATACTGTGGATTACAAGACCTTGCTCTTGAGTTGTGGCTGATGGGTCATTAGAATAGCAAGAAAAAACCCTTTCTAATATCAGCATGTGGCCATGTTCTGATTGGTTGGTTGTCTCTGCTGCCTGACTTGCAGCAGACAGTTAGCAAATGGTTATTCTGCCTTGTGTGATTCTCTTTTCCTAGGGCAGTCTTTCCTGCTAACTTTACCTTAACTTTTGGAGTCCAACAGCACACTGCATCTACCTTGTGCTTGCAACACTGTATGTGGGTGCAGGTGACATACCTACATGCTCACTGTTGATGCCAGTGTGTATTTAGATATTCTGTGGGTATCTCTCTCCTTTCAGCAAACCAAGAGTTACACCGTGGACCTCCGTGCAAAGCCAGAGTACCACAAATTCCTTATTGGCAAGGGAGGTGGCAACATCCGTAAGGTCCGTGACAACACTGGGGCCCGCATCATCTTCCCAACTTCAGATGACAAAGATCAGGAGCTGATTACCATCATGGGAACTGAGGAGGCTGTGAAAGAGGCTCAGAAGGAGTTGGAGGCTCTCATCAAGAACCTGGTATGAGCTACTTTTTCTACTTTGTTTCCTATTGATGTAGCAAGCAAGATCTGTAACATGTCAGTGTGGAGGACCTGCTTGTCCTAAAACCATCTGCTGCCCGTCATGGGAGCTCAGGAAGATCCTTCTTGCTGTCACTTGTTGGGGTGAGGTTGTAAACTGATTGTTCTTGAGTGCAGCAGACTCATGGTATCACCAGGACCGGCAGGACTGACTGACTGTCATCTGTTGGCAGGATAACGTGGTGGAAGACTCAATGGTGGTTGACCCCAAGCACCACCGCCACTTTGTCATCCGGAGAGGGCAGGTTCTGCGTGAGATTGCAGATGAGTATGGTGGGGTGATGGTCAGCTTCCCACGCTCTGGCACCCAGAGTGACAAAGTCACCCTCAAGGGAGCCAAGGACTGTGTGGAGGCAGCCAAGAAACGCATCCAGGAGATCATTGAGGACCTGGTATGTCGCAGGAAACTGCTTCTTGCATACTTTGTTGCTTCAGCAGTATCCTTGAACCTGCTGTACAGCCAAGCTTCATATGAATAAGTTCCACAGTAGTTCTGGGATTTGAAGCTTTGCTGTCAACATAGAAGGTCTGCAGGCTTTAGATCCCAGCTTGGGGAGTGACAGCTGGCTCCAAAATGGCAATGCTATGTGAAGGAATTGCCTCCTCTGCCCATCCTCTTACTTTATAGGAGTAGAAATAGGAGACCCTTCCTTGGTGTACTGCTGGACATTAAAACATTGGAGCCTTCTTATACCTCTCCATGTCTGGCCTTGGGCAGTGGTTGGTCTTTAGGGTTTCCTGTTCTCTTAGAATTGCCTCTTGGAAGCAGCCAACTTTCAAACCTGTTCTCTCCCTTTCCTTCCTTCTTTATCTTTTCCTTTCTTCTAATGCTTCCTTCTCTTCAGGGTAATAGAGAGCTTATGCTTTGGTCTCAGAAGCCTTCAATGTCATGGGTTGGAGGCAGCCTTCATTAAGAAATCCTCTGCTAACTTCTCTGAGAGAGCAATGATTCTAGGATCAGTTCCTCCCCTTCCAGCAGCTGTTACCTTTTCTAATTCCTCTCATTCCTCCATTATGGATTTCACCATTCACAAGCCTCCTGTTTTTAAGTGTGGAAGAGGCTACGTCACAGTAGAGCAACTCTGCTTTCTTACAGGAAGCTCAAGTGACGATCGAATGCACCATCCCACAAAAGTTCCACCGCTCCATTATGGGCCCAAAAGGATCCCGGATCCAGCAGATCACCCGGGACTATGGTGTCCAGATCAAATTCCCTGACAGGGAGGAGAACTCAGGTATACCCATGGATATGTGGTCGTTGGGACGATCAAATGAGTGTAGTGTAGCCTATGCTCCCTATCAGTGGAGATGTTCTACTTTAAATCTATGGAGAACTGATGCCTGATGTTCCCTGCAGTGTCCTTGAATCTGGGTTTAGCATCAACTTTGTCCTCGTGGGGAGAAGGGACAGAGAGGCATGGAGGAGACTGTCTTGGGGAATGTTCTGTTCATTCTATGGCTAAACCATGGCAAGCTGCCCATACTGGAAGTAACTTCCTCCAGAGCAGCCCATAGCATCTCATCTCTTGTGGCAAAGCTCAGGCTGAGCCTGGGGGTCTGAAGGGGAAGATAATGAGCCAAGGAGTGATTCTGGATTTAACACTGGACTTTCCATGTTTCCAGCCCCTGTTGCAGAGCCAGTTGTGCAGGAGAATGGTGAGGAAGGTGGGGAAGGCAAGGATGGGAAGGATGCAGATCCTAGCTCCCCAAAGAAGTGTGATATCATCATCATCTCTGGACGCAGGGAGAAGTGTGAGGCAGCAAAGGAGGCTCTGCAGGTACGTGGCTTTCTAAACCGCTTAGCCCTGGATGTCATGATGCCCTGATGCAAAAAGCTCACTGCAGGCTTCAGTGGTGGTAACAAAAACTACTTAGGTAAGGTGGTCACTGATGCTAACTGTGGAGGTCGTCTGTGCCACTCAAGGGAAGTCTTCTGAGTGCTCAGTGATCTAGCCTGGCAGCTTGGATCTTAGTGCCAGACCTTGCAATTGCTGGAGCTTGTAGGCAGCACCAGGTTACTTGCCATTAAAGCAGGACATGCTTGTTTTAAGGAGCACATCTGGAAAGAGGAGTCTGTCCGAGGCTGAATCATTCTAGCTTTAGCAGACAGGCTGAGAGTTGGGATTGTTCAGCTTGGAGAAGATAAGGCTCTGGGGAGACCTCAGAGCACCTTCCAGTGTCTACAGAAAAGCTGGGGAAGGACTTTTGACAAGGGCTTGTAGCAGTAGGACAAAGATGAATGGCTTTAAACTGGAAGAGGGGAGATTTAGGTTAGATATTGGCTCTGGGTGATCTTTATGGTCCCTTCCAAACCAAACTATTCTATGATTCTGTGACCTTGCCATGCTGCTTTAGTGATGTTTCCCAAGTCTCTGCTAGGTGCGAGCCAAGGATATGAGAACAACCTGTCCCCAGAGGGGGTGGTTTAAGATGCTTGTTTGGAAAAAATTCTTTAACACCCAACAGCTGTGTTTGCAGCTGTTCTCTCTTCCTGTAGAGTGTGTTACCTGCCTACAAGGGAATGTACCTCAGTTCAGCAACACATTCTTTTGGGCAAGTCTGTGGCAAGTGAAAAACAGGAGAAGTCTTTCAGCAAATAAATGGTGCTCCCTCCCCTGCAGGCTCTGGTTCCTGTCACCATTGAGGTGGAAGTTCCCTTTGATCTTCATCGTTACATTATTGGCCAGAAAGGAAGCGGGATCCGCAAAATGATGGATGAATTTGAAGTAAGTTGTTGCCCTTCCTGTCATCTCCTCTGTCCTGGAGAGTCTGTAGGTGACTGTGTTTGTGGTGGTGGCAGTTTCAACATACTCAGGACTGTTGTGGCTTGACCATAGAGTACAGACTCTGTAATAAGGAAATGAGACCTGTGTGATTTAGTCCCTGGCTCTGGGGCTTGGTAGGTTCTGTGGTGAAGCTGTATGATCAGTGTTGATGCCATGAGTGTTGCATGACTTGTTTGGTGCCTACAGGGATTCCTCATCAGTGGGAGACTTGTATTCCTCCTAGGCCATGGGAAGCAGCTCCGCTGTGCTTGCCTGTTTGGGAGAATCCCCCAGAAGCCCACAGGGACTCTTGGGGCTAATGCAGGTTAGCTGCATTTGTTTCCCAGTCTCTCTGGCCTGGCACAGGGACTGCTAGGGGCTGAAGCCCTGCAGCGAAACAATCTGAAGAGAAGGCTCTGGGGAGACCTGGTGATCTTCCAGTGCCTGAAGGGGCTACAGGAAAGCTGGGGAGGGACTTTGGACAAGGGCTTGTAGTGGGAGGACAAGGGGGAGTGGATTAAAACTGGAAGAGGGGAGATTGAGGTGAGACATGAGGAGGAAATTCTGGAGTGTGAGGGTGGTGAGAGCCTGGCCCAGGTTGCCCAGGGAAGCTGTGGCTGCCCCATCCCTGGCAGTGTCGAAGCGCAGGTTGGATGGGGCTTGGAGCAACCTGGGCTGGTGGGAGGTGTCCCTGCCCATGCAGGGGGTTGGATCTGGATGGTCTTTAAGGTCCCTTCCAATTCAAACCATTCTGTGATTCTGTGATGAATTGTTGAAGACATGGTCCCAGGCAGCTGACTGTAGGTGGCCCTGCTTCAGCACAAGGGGATTAGACAAGATGACCCCCAGAAGTCACTTCCAGCCTCAACCATTCTGTGATTCTGTGGTTTAGGCTGTTTGGGTGAGAGCTGGTCTTGGCAGTGAGTTGCCAACCTGCAGTTGATGGGCATCACAAGTGATAAAAACCAGTAATTGTGACTTGTTCCTCAGGTGAACATCCAGGTCCCTGCTCCAGAGCTGCAGTCAGATATCATCACCATCACTGGGCTTGCTGCCAACCTGGACCGTGCCAAGGCCGGGCTGCTGGAACGAGTGAAGGAGCTGCAGGCTGAGCAAGAGGATCGGGTAAGGCCTGTGCTTGTGTCATGGTTTTGGCCCAGACGGCAACAAAGCACCACAATGTGTCTGTGACTGACTCCTCCCCCTCTGTGGAATGGGAAGGAGAAAGCATAAGGAGAAGCTCCTGGGTCGAGGCAAGGACAGGGAGGGTTCACTCACCAATTACAGTGATCTGCAAAACCCACTTAACTTGCGGGAAAAATGAATTGAATTTGTCACTAAGCAAATTGGAGCAGGACAGAGAGGAAAAAACAGTGCTTAAAAACACCTTCCCCTTCCCTTCTTCCTGGGCCTCAGTTACTTTGCTCCTAATTTATGTACCTACACCCCAACAGTAGTGCAGGAGATGGGGAATGGGATTGCTGTCAGTTTGACACACATTGTTTCCTGCAGCTCCTTTCTCCTCAGGGGGAGGACTCCTCAGTCTTCCCCTGCTCCACTGCAGGGTCCCTCCTGTAGGAGACAGTCCTTCACAAACCTCTCTGGAACAAGCTACCAAGCCCTACCACACAGCCCAAACACAGCCTATCCTTCTTCCTCCCAGACCAGCAAGGCTTCAGCCTCTGGTGTTCCTTTCAGAAGCTGCACAGACTCCTGGAACCCCTTGGCTTTTAAGAGCATTCTTAAGTGCTCTACGGGTTTGGAGCCTCATAAGTAGGTTACCCAAATGTTACTCACGTAACATGAACTGACAGGAGAGTTTTGGGATTCTGTTTTAGGTAACTTTAGACTCTGTCACATCTTCATCTGCCTTCAAGATATTGTGAGGTGGGAACCTCACTGTGCTAGAAGTCTCTCTAGCTGTTGTGATTGAATCCTTATCACAGCTCTGAATAGATGAGGGATGAGTTGGGTGCTTGTTTGCTACTTGTAGTTTACTGCTGAACTTGGTGAAAGCACAAGGCCCTGGCAGATTAATGTCTTGGGTGCCCTTCCATAGCCATGTACACTCAAGAATGACCCTATAGAATCTGTTCTGTGCATCTCAGAAGGGAGAAGAAACCTCTAGGACTTACATGAACATCACTGGACCAGCCGTGGTATGTTCCTTGCTGTTCTATCTCACTGTGCTTCTCCTGTTCCAGGCCTTGCGAAGCTTCAAGCTGACAGTGACTGTGGATCCCAAGTATCACCCCAAAATCATTGGGAGGAAGGGAGCAGTGATCACCCAGATCCGCACAGAGCATGAGGTCAACATCCAGTTCCCTGACAAGGATGATGAAAGCCAGGTGAGATGTCAGAGGGGATGCGAGGAGGGCTGATGATTGACTTTGAGCACAGCCAGCATGCATCTTCTCTAGGGCCCTGGATTCCCTGTGCTGCCTTTGGATAAGGTGGAGGGTCAAAGGGATTATGAGGGAGAAGTCTTGCTCAGCTGCTTGTCAGCTTAATCTCTGACACATTTCCCTGTGCCCCAGGCCCAAGACCATATCACCATCACTGGCTATGAGAAGAATGCTGAGGCTGCCCGAGATGCCATCATGAAGATCGTTGGTGAGCTGGAGCAGATGGTCTCTGAGGACGTGACTCTGGACCATCGTGTTCACGCTCGCATCATTGGTGCCCGTGGTAAAGCCATCCGCAAGATCATGGATGAGTTCAAGGTGAGTGGCTGGGCCTGGGGGGTCAGTGCTGTGGTTGCCCCTCTGTTAAGAGCTTGGTAGCAGCTCTGCTAAGGGCTGAATTCAGGAGTGTCCTTCAGCACCACATCTACACAGCTTTGAAATCCCTCCAGGGATGGGGACTCCACCACTGCCCTGTTCCTTATATCCCATCTAAACCTCCCCTGGCACAATTTGAGGCCATTTCCTCTTATTCTATCACCTGTAACTTGGGGGAAGAGTCCAACACCCATCTTGCTACAACCTCCTTTCAGGCAGTTGCAGAGAGCAACTCTCCGGGTCACTGTTGATTCCCTTCACTTTGGGAATCTTGACGCACTCTCAAGGACTCCAGATTTGGCAAAGTCAGCTGGCTCTGGGAAGGACAGGGACTTTTGCTGTAGCAGTGTGCTTTACTCCAGGGACAGCAGTGAATGTGAATCCAGAATGATGAAGCTTTAGAAACTTACATCTTGGCTGTGGCAGTAAACAGATCAGGGCTTTTCTGTGACTCTAATGACCAGGGTCACAGGCAGTCTGTGGCTTTTCAGATGTGCAGTCCTGTCCTGTTCCTTGTATTGCAGGTGGATATTCGCTTTCCCCAGAGTGGAGCTCCTGACCCCAACTGTGTGACTGTGACAGGACTCCCTGAGAACGTGGAAGAAGCTATTGATCACATCCTGAACTTGGAAGAGGAATATGTGAGTGTTCAGGAAATCTGTACAAGGGCTTAGCAAGGATTTCTTGTGCCCCAGAGCTGGATGTCTGAAGTATCTCCAGCTGGTATTTTCTACCAGCGTATCAGAGAACTCAAGCCCTGTGTAGGTGGCAGTAGCTCTCATCTGCAGCTGCCCCAGACTGTGCTCTGTGAAGAAGTTCAAGGACTTGCCCCACTGTCCAGGAGGGGACAGTGAATGGGAATGCTGGGACACCCCCAGGATGTGCACGTGTTTATTTTGTGGCACCTTGCATCAGTTAGGAGTTGGTGGCCCTCGAGCCAGTGTAGAAACACTGGTTATTGTAGACCAGACTGGTGATGTGGTTAAGGCTGCAGCATGGTGAGGTGGGGAGGGTGGGCAGGGAGTGTGTTGTACCAGTTTGAGGATCTAGAAGATCTCCCCCTAACTGGGCCATGTCACTGCAGCTTGCAGATGTGGTGGACAATGAGGCAATGCAGGTGTATATGAAGCCCTCTTCACATGAAGAGTCCAAGGCCCCATCCAAGGGCTTTGTGGTGAGAGATGCCCCCTGGGCCACTGTCAACAATGAAAAGGTGAGTGTTGCTTCTGTTGGGGGCATAGGACATGGGGTACCCTCTGCCTAGGACTCACTCTGAGGTCTGGCCCTCCTGTCTTAGCTGGGGAAACAAAGCATTCTCCCTCCTTGGTGGCAGAGAAAGCAATGAAGGACCTTCCTGCTCTTTGTGGCCATGCAAGCTGAGAGCAGGTCTGGCTCTGCCTCTTCACCTTCCAAAGCTCTGCTGTCACTTCCTTCCAAACATCCTGTCCACACTGACTACCTCACTGTGGAGCTGTGGGGGACCCTTACCAGAAAAGTGTCCTGCCAGATGGTGTTGTATTTAAGGGCAGGGATGGGACACTGGGAATTCTGACTTCTGTTACAGCACAGAACTGACTTGATGTTTGTAGCTGTGTCCTGGCTGGGAGCAGTGAGCTGGCCTGACCCCCCTCCAGTGTCCAGGTTACTGTGGCTGGGCCCTCAGAACCATCAATCCCCCTGGCATTTGCTCCTCTCTGCACCTTCCTAAATGTCATCTCTAGGTGGCTGAACACCCTGAGCAGTCCTCAGGACACAGTGATCCATTTTGGCCCTCACCTCTTGTTGCTGTTGTGGAACATCAGAAATGCTGCTTAGCTCAGGGGTGCACTGTGCAGGTTCACAGCAGGGCAGGAGCTTAACTTGTTCCCTTTTTGTTTGCTCTAGGCCCCTGATATGAGCAGTTCTGAAGACTTCCCCAGCTTTGGGGCTCAAGTGGCCCCCAAGACTCTTCCCTGGGGACCCAAACGATAATGACCTGGAAGCAGAAACTCCTCCAGCCCGCTGACCTGACACTAACCTGCCACAAATACTTCCTGTCTGAAATCTGACCCAGCGGCTGGAGCACAAGTCAATTGCCCCAAGAGGTCTCCTAATGGTGTCTGGAGTGCTAGACCCCATCCTGCTCCCCTCAGCTATCACCGTGGCTAGGACCCACCCTCATCTCTTGATGGATATTCTTTCCTCCTTTGGAAACAAGACTTCCACTCAGATTCAAACACTAAATGTGTGTGTTTTTGTTAGAAACTTCATAATTGACTCAAAAGTGGCTAAGATTTGCAGCTTCCCAAGCGCTAGCAGAGCAATCTGCTCTCTTGAGCATGTCTTACTAGGCATTCTCGCCTTCATTAGGAGACCTCCTTTACTGTGGCTAGGAATCTACTTCCTGTCTCATGACCTCAGGAAATAAATTTCCTTGACTTTCTAAAGCCAAAACGTTTGCCCTCTTTCCTTTGTGTTTATCCCAGGCCTTACCTTTTTAGAGTGCAATCAACTTTTATTTTTTCCTTTTAACTGCCAAAAATTCATTTAATGCTGATAGCTGACTGTGGGGAGAGCTTCAAATAATCTTAAAAAAGGTCAAGAAACTTGCTTTTTAAAGGAACAAAAGCTTCAATAGGCTGGAGAGGCAGCAGAGGTGGAGAAGGGACCAGAACAACGGCCCTGGTCAGGTAAACACCTCCAAGGGCACCACCCGGAGCACAAGCCCCAGCCTGCACGCTTGACGAGTCTTCCAGCACATGGTGACAGACCCTGGTCCTCCTTCCCCACATTCCCTCATTCCCAAGTGTGAGCAGGCAGGTGAGCCAGCACGGGATCATGTTAGCGGATGGGACAGATTTGGGTCAGCCAAGGTTGTTGGGCATGGCCCAGGAGAAGCTGGTGGGAAGCACAGCCTTGAGAAGCTGTAGTCCTCTGCTGGCACTGCAGCGTTTAGGCAGGAGCAGTAGGGACATCTAATACTATTGCCTTCTTTCTACCTCAAAAGTCAGTATGATGGTGGCCTCTCAAGTTTAGGAGAGTAAGCAAGCTGTTCCAGCTTTTGCCTTGGCACCCACAGCTCCACCCAGAGCATGGAGGAGAACCAAGAGGAGCCTCCTGTCTTGGAGTGGCTGTGGGAGCTCCCACGAAGGGAAGCTGGGTGACCACGAGGCAGGCTGTGAAGCAGAGAACCACAGGACTGCTGGCTGAGCTAGACCAGGGCTCAGCCCTAAGGCCACGAGCACAGCCTTGCCACAGCCTTCAGCTGCAGAGGTCACAAGCCAGGTTTCTGCTATGAGGGCACTGGGGGCTGGCCCTGTGGTGCCTTGACCCCTCCCTGAGGCCTCCATCGTACGGGCGCAGAGGGTGCTCCGTGCTGTGGCCGCTTGCCCTGCTGCCTGGCTCCAAGGGACTGTGCCCAAGCTCCTCCAGCCAGTCAGAGGAAAACCACATGTTTCTGGAAGGAGGCAGGGAGCCTGGGCTTTCCTTGTTCTTCCCCTGCCTTGGTCCTACAGGGGTTGTAGTCTGAGCCATTCCTCTGTCCCAGCTGCTTCAGCTCTTGGAAAAGCAGGAGTCCATAGCCTCTCTTCTCTAGGGCTGCTTAAAGAGCAAAGGCCCAAAACTGGCAAGCCGAGCCCAGCCTTCTTGCGCTTTGGCAGGACTGACATGCCAACAGTTCTTCCTGGGTCAGCTCTTCTTGGAAGAGGCTGCTGTGCAGTTGAACCAAAACCTCCCCAGTGCTCTCCTTAAGTCTGAGCAACGACTGGAGCTGCCCATGGCACATGGCAGGGCACCTGCCTGCCCCCGAGGGACAGGGTGGCCTTGCCTCAAGTACAGAAGACAGGGTGGGTCAGACAGAACTAGGGTGCCTCGCATCTGCCAGAAGATGGTTATTACTCCTGTAGCTTAGGTCTGTCCGATGTCACCAAGCCTCTTGCCCCCTCTTCCTCTTGATGCCCTCACTAGTTGCACAGCTAGGCTTGAGTTACCTTTGGGGCACCACCTGGGCTCGTGTCCCATAGCCCGACCCTCCACTCTAAAGAAGGTCATCAAGTGATTGTACCTAGTACTGCCCCCCCACCACCCTCCTTCCGCAGCAGACTGTGGCATGTGTTCATTTCCTCTCTTTGATGTCTTCCATATTGTATGTTTCCATAGCAATGATCCCTTGGCCTTAACTTTGGAATTTGGAGACTATATGCAAACATGTAAAAAGGCTCATGAGTATGGATGACACTGGAATTTTATAAATTCTAAAATAAAACCTGAAACAGCTTAGAGTGTCACGGATATTATTTTCTACTGGTAGCCCTTGCTTGGCTGGGTGTACCCAGGTTGAGGAGCTCCAGCTTGCAAGCTTGAGCCTCTGCAGCCAGGTGGAACTCAGACTGCAGGCAGCTGGGTGGAGGGAGGAGGTGAGAGCAGGGGCAGGCAGTGGCTGTGTCCTCCTCCCTGGGAGCCACTGACCTGCTCCCACCCAGGAAGGTGGTGCCAGAGATGCTGCCAGTGGAGGGAAGACGGAGGCACCAGCTGTGGTCCTTGGTCATCTCCACCATAACCAGAGCCTCTCATCTGCCTTCTACAACCAGCAGGGCTGCACAGCACCCACCAGCCAGGGCCAAGGTGCTGCTCTCCATAAAGCCCTCGTGACTGACCACTCCCTCCTGTCACTGTCTGGCTTGCAAGACTCTCCCCAGCTCACCCCACTTGGTGAGGGAGTGAGCCAAGAACAGAGAACTGGGAGAGGATGGGTATGAAGATGAAGTTCACTGAGCCAGTGCTGCTGGCAGTGCAGGATGCCTACAGAGAGAAGCAACATGCAGAGCACAACAGGTGGCCAGTCAGTAAAGCAGGTCTGGGTGTGGCTCTGGCCACCTCTTACCAAGAACAAATCAGAAGTATCCAGAGCTGGAGAGAATAGTGACCATTGGCTGGTAGAGGACAATGGAGACCCATCTGCAATCACAGTACATGAGGAAATGAGCATCTTGTGTTGGGAAGGAAAACTCCACTGTGAACCCAGGGCACCATGAGTCCCAGGAGAGCTCTGGGGCAGGCAGCTGAGCTTGGGTGCAGTGGGGTGAGGGCCAAGCTGGCAGAGAGGCACAGGTTCCACCACAGGCCAGGGACACCTGTGTCACTCCAGCACCACCTGCAGCATCACACTCTGCAGCAGATCTGCACTAGGCAAGCAAAAGCAACACAGCCCAGGAAAGGAATCTCCAACAGCTTCCTCAGGGCCACACTGTCCTGCCTGATACTAACTTCAGCCTC
>NW_009953064.1:575278-586922 GCF_000747805.2 Chaetura pelagica
CCTGCTGAAGGATTCACCCCACTCTTTCAAAGATTCAAATCCCTGTCAGGTCAGAATGAATACAAGCACCACCAAGAGCAAATGATGGAACACCTCGTTGGTTATAGTTCTCTACAGTTTGACAGGGCAGCAGGATGGAACTCAGTGCTGAGGGGCAGTGACCAACAAAGCCTCAGAGGTCCATGCGCAGTGACCAGGACCTCTGCTAACACCAACACCTCACTGCTTCCAGATGTTGTTCAATCCCTCACAGAGGGAAGGCATCCACTTCCTTAAAAAACAACCAGAACATGTATTTTTAGCCAGAGAACTTGCAAGCCTACACATCTCTTGGACAACTTGATATTTAAAATACCCGTTTCCTTGCAGTGTTCCTCTGCAGGTGCTACAAGCCACATTGGAAGTGTCCCTGAGACACCTCACAGGTTCCCTGAATGGGAGGTTCCTCAAGGCTGGTACACAGGGACATCTCCCCCATGCCTGCTACAGACCCACTCACCCCATCTCCCAGCCCACACAGCAGCTGTTTCCCCCCAGAGCAATGACACAAGTGTTAGACAAACAGTAGCACCTGGCAAGTGCTTCCAGGGAGGTTTTCCAGCCCCTGGAGGGATGAAGTACAGGGTGCAGAGGGATGGCAGTGCCACACAGAACTCAGCAGGAGCAGGACATGGTTCCTAGTGTTTCCCCAGTGCAAACACCATCTGCAACAAAATGCCATCAAACCCTCACCTTGCTGACCAGTAGCATCCATATATTTAACACATTCGTATCAGTTGTATTAATTTAGTATTAATAACAAGTGACAGTGCTAAGACAATGCTGACCACGTTGGCCACAGAAGAGTCCTAATAACCACCAACAGGCAGGGGTACAGCAATGGAACCAGCAGCAGCTTTCACTGCACCAGTGACCTTGCTGTCTTCTCCCACATCACCACACAGCCCCTCTGAGCCCCTTACAGAGAGCTGTTCTGTTCCTCTCCAGGTTCACACTGCCAAAGCTGCAGTACAAGTGGCACTCCAGGCAGGTGGGCTTTAGCAGGAGTTTCTAGCAAGGGACCTCAAGAGCATTTGGAAGATGAAGGACAGACTTAATCACTGGCTCCCTCTAGAGCAGATCCACTTTCAGTAACAACCAGAACATCAGCCGAGTTGCCTTCACTTGAGACCATGGAGATGTTCAGTATGACCACTGAGGAGCTGCAGGCCACATCCAGCACTCTCCTATTCTGGAAGGGATCAGGAAGGAGGGACACCTTGGCATCTGCTGTATTTTGCTCTGGGAAATCCTGGGAAATCAGAAGGCAAATCATAGAATCACAGACTAGTTTGGGTTGGAAGGGTCCTTAAAGATCATCTAGATCCAACCACCCTGCATGGGCAGGGACACCTCCCACCAGCCCAGATTGCTCTGATCCTCATCGAACCTGCCCTTGAAGCCACAACCACCAATAACTAACCCTAAGCGTTGACTAGGCCCCCCACCTTCTCAAGCAGAATCCATAGCCCCTCTTACTTCACACCTTTCAACCCCTTTCCCAGTGCCCACCGCTACCTACAGTACTATATTTCAATGTGGAAGGCCCATCATTCATGGCTCCATCAAAGCTGGGAGCTCATCCAGGCATGGACATTCCCACGCTGCTTTCCTACCTCAGACTATTTGTCCTCAATCCCTTAGTGAGCTTCTAGCTGTGTGTAAAAAAATCAGGATTGCTATGGAAAGGCTAACTTTTCCCTCCTAGAGTTTTCCAAGGAGATCTTTAGCACTGACTCACACCTGAGAACCTGAATGAGCTTCTCTATCAGAGTCTTTCCCATGTCACCACCCTTGTCACAGCTTTACAGGCCACCACTGAGCCTGGATCTGGAAAAGGGATGTTTGCAAGGATGTTACTAACCTGAGGGTGTGGCACAGAGTCAACAAAAGTCAGCAAGCAGCTCCACGTGGCTTCAGTCTGTTGCCAAGACTTTTCTGCCAGAACCTCCCGGGTAAATAACAGATGCAAGCACAAGGAAGTCTCTTGTGTTAAGATTTAATAATAATAATAACAACAACATTTCAAAAACAACGAGTGCATTGGACACAAGAGCTGGTACTTGGTGCTCTTCCTGGACCATTTGCTCTGCCAGTGTCAAGTGTACCGAGGACCTGGGGAGTGGTAAGTGGATAAAAAAAAACACCCAGCTGGGACATTTCTCCAAGGAAGGTGGGCAGAAGGTTCAGAATCTAACAAAGGTGGCATCGATCTGCCGGACAGTGGGGAGGGCCAGCATGATTTTGCGCCGGTACTGGGGATCCTTCTGCAAGGGGTTTCTTTCCAGATAGACAGTTTCCAAGTTCTTGGCTCCTTTCAGCTCATCCAGGTCACTCCAGCTCTCAACAAAGTTATCATTCATCTGCAGAGCACACAGAGGCACACTCAGACTGACAGCCCCACGCTAAGGCTGGGGAGCAGGAACCTCGCCTCCTCAACGCTACTCAGAAGGGTCACCAGGAGAGTGACCTGGGGCCAGGAGCACTGGACAGTCTTCATGTGCATGTCAGAAGGTCCTGCCTGTCTGAGCCTGCTCCCCCTGGGAGCCCTGAGGTCACACAATCATCATAGAATTGTTTGGGTTGGAAGGGACCTTAAAGACCATCCAGATCCAACCCCCTGCATGGGCAGGGACACCTCCCACCAGCCCAGGTTGCTCCAAGCCCCATCCAACCTGCCCTTCAACACTGCCAGGGATGGGGCAACCACAGCTTCCCTGGGCAACCTGGGCCAGGCTCTCACCACCCTCACACTCCACAATTTCCTCCTCATGTCTCACCTCACTCTCGCTCCCCTCTCCCAGTTTTCCTCCCTTCCCCCTTGTCCTCTCCCTCCCTGCCCTTGGCCCAAGCCCCTCCCCAGCTTTCCTGGAGCCCCTTCAGGCACTGGAAGGTGCTCTAAGGTCTCCCTAGAGCCTTCTCTTCTCCAGGCTGAACCCCCCAACTCTCCCAGCCTGTCTCCAGAGCAGAGCTGTTCCAGCCCTTGGATCATCTTCATGGTGTCCTCTGGACTTTCTCCAGGAGAACCATCATATACTCTATCCATGCCAACTGTTCAGGTCTTACAGGTGGCCACCAGAACAAGACAATCTTACCCCAAGACAGACCTGCACACCACCCTCCCACTGTCCCATCAGAAGGGTTTCTTTCACTTCTGTACAGACATTTCAGGGAACAGTTCCAGCCTGTGCTTACCCAGAATTCCTGCAGCTCTGTTAGGTGACTGATATTTTCAATCTTCTTGATTCTGTTGGCTGCAATGTCCAGCATTGTGAGTTTATTCTAGACAAGCAAACACAAAAAAACATTAGATTGGATTTTCTTTCATCTTCTCTGTCCCACTTTTTTTCAGGTCCAGAGCTGGAAACTGAGAAGCAGAGACATTGCCAGCTGCTTACATGCAGCACCAACTCCCACTGCCTAAATATAGCAAGGAAGAATTGCTTTTAATTAAGCTTCCAACAAGCCAAGACCAAAAATGAAAGCAATTACTGGCCAGATGGCAACTGCCAGCCAAGGGCTCCCAAAAAAGGAACATTTTCCTCATAGTACTCTAAGAAGAGGAATCTATTACCAATCAGATTATAAGTGTCCTCTCAAACAGCAGAGCTGAACAAGGTTTGCGCAGCAGGAAACTCAACAATTGTAGAAAAAGGGTTTTTTTCTGCCTTGCACACAGCCAGCTAAGTTCCAGGTTGTCTGTGCTCTCTGACAATGCCTTCTACTGTTGGGCGAGAATAAAAATGCTACAGACTTGTGTGAAATCAGTCCTATCCAGAAGTCTGGAAATGTGCACTGACACACAGGAAAGCCATGGCTTGTCTCTCACTCCCAGCTCTAGCTGTTGTCCTACTGGAAAGAACTCATTGGTTATCCACAAACTGCTGTCTGAAAGGCTGCAGCCAGCTCTGGCCATCAGTTTTTCCACTGCTGCAGATCAGCCAGGCTGCAGCATTCATCACATCTTCTTCTTCCCCTCCCCAGGTCATCAAAACAATTCTACTCCTCAGGATCTGGAGGAGCTTCACCCATGCAAGATGTCTGAACGTAACAAAAAGCTTAGATCTTTGTGGTCTTTTCAAGAGACTCAGGACCCCACCATGGGGAAGCTGAGGAGTAAAAACCTGCAGAAAAGCACAGCCTCTAACTATAGGAAACAATCCTGTCCCCCAGGGAGTAAGATCCTGCTCACATTGTTCTCCAGTCCCTCGATGACTTCGATGCCGTTGTGGCTGATGTACAACTCCCGCAAATTCACCAGGCTCTGCAGCCCCTCAATCTTGGTCAGACGGTTATTCTGAAAGTGTAACAACACTCTAAGTCCTCTCTGAACAAACCAAAACCCCGTGATCCACTGGAGAAAAAAACATTTCTCTGAAGTATGGCTGGGAATGGGAAAAAGTCTGCTCAGGACCACCATGATCTCAGAAGCTCAGCTCATTTGATCTCTTCACCACCTGATGCACAAGGAAATTCCACAGGAGCCAAAGGCTTTTTGTTTAGAAGAATCAGGTTCTGACCTTCCCATCAAAAGTTCTAGTCTGAGTTTTTCACTTGATGTCTTTAGAAACAACAGGCTTAAGCATTAATAGCATTCGTTCTGCAGGTCTTTTTAATGGGATGGTCAGAAGAGAAGTTACATCACGTCAAGCACACTCCGCTGTAAATAATTCTCCATGTCCTATGGAATTATGATGCATCCAGGTGCTACAACATGCAGCAGGTACAGTTTGCTTGCCCGTATCTGTGAGGTCATAGAATCACAGACTTGTTTGGTTTGGAAGGGACCTTAGAGATCATCCAGATCCAACCCCCTGCATGGGCAGGGACACCTCCCACCAGCCCAGGTTGTTCCAAGCCCCATCCAACCTGCCCTTCAACACTGTCAGGGATGGGGATTCCACAGCCTCCCTGGGCAACCTGGGCCAGGGTCTCACCACCCTCACACTCCAGAATTTCTTCCTAATGTCTAAGGTATTAGAATGCAACTTTCCAGAAGCTCATTAAGGACATATTTTACTGAGAACAGCCTCTTGTCTACATTTCTTGTCTCTTCAGGGACATGGTGGTGCCACTGAGCACACTGCTCTTACAATTACTTCCCTGGCACAACTCATTTGATATTGTAATATATTAGGGAAGAGTATTTCAGGAAGGAAATGGGGGATAACATTCATTTACTGTTCTCCCATAAAAATCCAACATTTGTTTGACCATTTTATCAGTGTCTGTCTATATCATTTAAAATGAGGGGATGAGAAAAGACAGCAGAGAATATTGCACTTTTTTCCAGCACAGGAGTTTGACTCACACACCAAATCCTACTGATTCAGAGGAGCTTATCATCAACTACAAGGCTGTTCATGCAACCAAAGCTCTTCCAAACACTACAGGACAAGACAGAATCAATTACCTGTATACTGAGCACAGTCAGGTTTGTCAGTGCATCCAAGTTCTGAAGCTTGGTGATTTTATTCTTTCCAAGGAACAGACTGTCAAGATTAGCCAGGGTGTCGATGTTCTCAATTGCCTACAAAACGATCAGAAGAGACAGAGTGATTGTTGTGATGTCAAACTCCAGCCTGGAGAGGTGGTTGGCATTTTACAGCCTTGAGCCCTGGAGCTGGACTCCTGAGAAGAAGTCTGCCAGCTCCACAAGACAAAGTGTGCACAAGGGCAGGGCTTCCCTCATGGCCCAGGATTTTGTGCAGTGACAGTGGCTGGTGTCCAGCAAGGCTCACAGCACCTTGTCCCCACTGTTGCCTCCACTGTCCAGGTAGCAAAAGCAGAGAATGAAATGGCTCAGGAAGCACTAGAAAGTGACACTCCCTGGGTCAGGAAGTATATCCAGGGTAGGAGATACTCATTCATGAAGCAGGAAAAAAAATCTGTCACTGGTGAATGGAAAGAGAATCTGGGGGAAGGAAATCCAAGAGTTGAATTTAGTGCTGGCCATTGATTGCAGAACACAGCCAGGGACAAGCTGCTCAGCTTCTCTGCACAACAGCTCCTCTGTCAGAAGCACGATTGTCTCAGGGGTTGATAGACTTAACTACTGGCTACATAGTCCTGTTATTGGCAGAACATAAACCACCTTAAGTGATGTACATATTTTAAATACACATTCTGCTGGCAGAAATGAGACACTATACTAGGGTAAGTCATGAGCTCAGCCTTCAGTGGGAAAAAATAATGATCTCTGTAAAGCATCAAGAACCATACTCTTTATGTACAAAGGGGCACCAGAAAGAATAAAGAGAGTTAAGAGGGCAAAAAAAGGGGGAAAGGGCCAGTTAGAAAAGGCTCCTGTAAAGATAAGGAAAGAAAACACAATGTGTTTTTTTGCAGGAGAAATGCTCTTAGTTCAAAAAATGGTGCTGTGAAGAGACAATTCAAAAAACAGACTTCAGCTCACAGAACAGCACATGTATCAGCTTTTGCACATTCTTCTTACATGGTAGTTGCTGTGAGACAGTCCTAACAACTTTTGGATTACTCTGTGTTTGTGCTTTTTTACCTCTCTGTGCACAGAGGAAGGAAGAGGAAGATGGACACAAACACACGAACTGTGAATTTATGGATACACTCTGAAATGGAAATAAAGTTTTCAACCTCTACCTCACAATTCCCAACAAATTAAACATGAGGTGTTAATCAGCTCAGATTTTGATTCACCCTCCTTCTAGCCTGTGGACTTACCCCTCTTTTGACCTTGCAAGAAAATGAGAGATTTGATGCTCACTGGTAGCTCCCTCAGCCCTGAGAAGAAAATACTTGTGACTCTAAGGAAACTAAGAAAAAATAGTCAGGAAAACAAAAAAGCTACTTAAAACTATTAAAAATGCCACACTTAAGTAAGAGTATGAAACTGATGGAGATGGGGGGGAAAAAACCCTAAAGAACAAATGAAGAGGTGCTTGCCTTCTAGTTGCCTCAGTCCAACTTTGATAAAACAAGCATGAAATGCATCAGCTCAAGCATAAAGTTCCTCTTCCCCACCATTCAGATGAAAGGAGCAGAACCACAAGTGCTCAGGAAGTCAGGATGGGCTCAGGGGGAGTGCACTCTGGAAGTTAGAGGGTGCAGCAAAAGGACTCAGGCACCATTACTGCAGAATGTACAGGGATGAGTGTATCAGGGACCTTGGAGCCAAGAAAACTGCCTGGGTGGTCCATAGGCTTTTCCCCTAAAGACTTAAGGATGTGCCCACCTGTAAAGCACATAGCCAGGCTAGCCTACCAACAGGAAACTATTAAAAGTGTTCCACATGCCCCAAAAGAACATATTTGTTCATGCCTAGCCTACGCATAGGTTACTCCCTTCAGTGAAGCAATTAGAAGCACAGAGCAGTGCTGTTTGAAGAAGCCAGCACAGAATGAACAGAGAGTTAATTGAAGTTTAATTAATAGAAAGCAACCTAAGAAGTGTTACTCACACAGTGGTAACTCTGGGGTTTTTCGTTGCTTTGTTTTGTTAATATGCTCAGGCTCAACACTGAGAAAACACCTATAAAATAAATCTAGCCTGATTGTTCAGCAGATCTTCTTTGAACTGACAACACTGTAAGCAGGGTGCTGCCTAAGTATCAAGTCAGAAATATAGCCAATTATTTTTTTTTTTTCAGAAGATAATGATGTTTAGGTGTGGGATTTTTGCTTATCCCAGCTTTTGAGAGGTAAGGATCAGTGTGCTTAGCCTGTCATGCTTCTGAATAAGGGGAAGTGCATCTCTCTAACTCATGTTCCCCCAGCCTATCCAACTCTATAGTTCCTGGTCACACTCTAGATTTATTTCTCCAAGTCATATTATTCCAAATCCTTTGGATAGAAGAGAATTCAGTTCAGTTGAGCTTTTAGAAGCAAAATCAAATGTTTCCAGTTCACAAAAGCAGTACACATTTCTGCCTTAGGAGGCAGTTTGTAACAGCTGAAGTTTCTTCCTTTTCTGGACAGAGAAGTGTGCTTCCACAGGGCTTGAAACAGAGAGGCCCAACAGTTCTTTTCCTCATTTGCTCTTCAGCAAAACACAGAATTTTTCAGAGCTTGTAAACAGGGAGCACCAACTTAGCCAATTTTCAGACTGAAATGCACTCACCTGTTACAAGTGTTTTCCAGAGTGCATATAATTGAAAAAAGTCCTAAAAATTTAATGGTTTGCTTTGCATGTTGCAAGGTGGGAGGTTTTTTTCCATCATCTGTTTCACCAGTTCTCTTAGAAACTGAGCAAAATGCAGAAAAGCACATCTTAAGGAGAGAGACTACTCAGAACTGCCTCCCCTTAAGTGGCACAGATACTAAATTGCCTCAACTGAAAAGGTCACTAAGTGCATAATAATAAAAAAAGAAGTCATCAGCAGCACAGTAATGGGTTTTTTTAAGCATTTCAGAGGAAAGCCTCATGAAAATCTTTTTCCTGACTCTGACATAGCAGGTTATCAATTACACTTAGAAATCTAGAATTAAATTTGCATTCAATAGGCTTTACGGACACAGTGCCAGCCTCTAGAAAGGTAAGAGAAAAGGATAATTGCCAGTTTTGATGGGCTTGGCTCTCTAGCAGGAGGAAACAGTCATCTGCAAAAGGCAACACACAGAGGACGCATGAGTTCACTAAGGAGAGACATTCATAAATAGTAATTAGTAGCCAGGCACTGCGTGCATGCATAATTAAAGATCCAGCATGCACAGCAATAAGCCATCACACAGTAAATGACTGGAACAATAATCAGAGGATTACAAGTCAAAGTCAATGAAGTGCACTTTCAGAAAAGGCTAATCCCAAGCCAGAGAGCTCCAAACTCTCCAGCTAACATCCACCTTGGAGAGCAAGCCTACCCGAATTCGATTGGATCCCAACTCTAACATCTGTAGCATCTGCAAGTTGCTCAAATTCTCAATTTTGCTGATTTTGTTGTTGACAAGGAAGAGTTTTTTAAGTTGGGTGAGACGATCTAGTCCTTCAATGTGTCGCAGAACGTTAAAGGAGATGTCCAGGATCCTGAGGTAAAACAAAACAAAGGTCTCTTCAGTCCATCAGGCATGGATGACTCTGGAAAGAGACCTTGAAATTGGAGGGGAACCTCCCTCTCTGCCCAGACCAAGCACTTTGCAAGGCCTTGAAGCTAGAGTCTTAAGTGCAATTTTTTTTAAAATCAGAAATGACAACAAATCTGACTTTCAAAATGACTTCTTCAGTGTGTCAGGGGAAATCTGTTGCATGCAGGAGACAAGTCATCACTTTGCCCCACCATGGAGCTGCTACTCTGGGAAGAAGTCAACACCTTCAGTACTGCACATTCCTTGGGAGAGATCTGCCTCTGACAGGACAATTTTGAGGCCTCCCATGAAGCAGTTGTGACTATGAGAATTCAAGTCAGTTTTCCTGGCCCCAGTGGGAAGAGTTTTGGAATGTGTCTCCAAAGTGGTAACAGACAAGTGCCAGAAACTAGGAAGTGCACTACTCCTTCCTTAGCACACTCTAAAGAGAGTCCTAATCTCACTGGAAAACTTGCAGGAATAAAAACTGCCCCTCTCACTGCCAAGAGCACGGGGTGCCTCACACATGCACAGAAGCTGCACCCAGCTCTCATGCCCACTGCTTTCATTCCCAGCTGACTGTCCCTGATGAGCTTCAGGATAATGCCACTAGTTCACTGCACATGTTAAGTATCAATGGAGAACAGCCATTATCCTTCAGAGAGCACTCAAATCACAGAATCACAGAATCTTAGGGGTTGGAAGGGACCTTGAAAGATCATCCAGTCCACCCCCCCTGCCAGAGCAGGATCACCCAGAGCACATCACATACGAACGTGTCCAGGCAGGTTTGGAATGTCTCCAGAGAAGGAGACTCCACAACCTCTCTGGGCAGCCTGTCCCAGGGCTCTGCCACTCTCACAGGAAATAAGTTTTTTCTGACGTTTGCATGGAACCTCCTGTGCTCCAGTTTGCACCCATTGCCCCTTGTCCTATCACTGGACATCACTGAAAAAAGCCTGGCTCTGTCCTCCTGACACTGACCCTTTACATATTTGTAAACTTTGATGAGGTCACCCCTCAGTCTCCTCCAAGCTCAAGAGACCCAGCTCCCTCAGCCTTTCCTCATCAGGGAGATGTTCCACTCCCTTCATCATCTTTGTGGCTCTGCCTTGGACTCTTTCAAACAGATTCCTGTCATTGTTGAACTGAGGGGCACAGAACTGGACACAATATTCCAGATGTGGCCTCATGAAGGCAGAATAGAGGGGGAGGAGAACCTCCTTTGACCTACTAACCACACCCTTTCTAATCCACCCTAGGATGCCATTGGCCTTGGCCACAAGGGCACATTGCTTGTCATGGGAAAGGCCTGGGTGACAACACCAGAAGTATTAACTCAGTGAGTGCCAAACCACCCTCAACCTAACACTGCTGACCCCCCTGGACTCACTCAAGTTCCACCAGAGATTCCAAGTTCTCAATCTTCCGGATTTGATTGTCATAAAGATCCAGTTCCCTCAGGGTCTGCAGCTGCTCCAGGTTCTCAATGCGCTTGATCAAATTCTGACGGAGACACAGAGTCTAGCAGGTGTTTAAAAACAAACAGGAAAATTATATGTATGACAGCAAGTGATGCCTCTTGGCACACAGGCAACAAACAGCCCTGGGCTTCTTCTTCACCATTAAGTGTTATTGGGTGGTTTTTATTTAAACAGAATATTTTCTTGTTTTATTCCAGCTCCACAGAAGGAAATCTTTTTATGGTCATGTACTATAACAGCATCCCAGGAAGGCTTTCATCTCCATTCTTGGAAATACTCCAGGGTTTGACTGGAGAAGGCCTTAAGCAGCATGTTCTAACTGGCCTTGCTTTGACCTCAAGAGGTCCTTTCCCATCTCTGTTATTCCTTGTTAAGCCTGCAAGTATAGAATGTTATCTGATGGTCTCTCATCTGCTTGCAAAACCCAAGGGTTTTTTTTACCTCTTGACAAATAATCAAACACCACCTCCCCCAATTAAACCCAAACTCCTTAGGATCTCAGCCAAAGAGAGAATCCTGTGCCTGTCCACTTATAAGTTAGATATGCAAAATTCCAGTTCCAGGAGGCATTCCCTATTCCTTAGGACTCCTACCTTCACTTTCTCGAGCACCTCAAATCCTTCAATCTTCCCAATTCGAAAATGATTCAAGTCAACATCCTGAAAGAGAAATGGAGGGATTCAGCAGTTGTTCCAAAATATTCTTCAGAGACCAACCTGGTACTTTTGTTTTACAGGATATTGCAGTTTTCCAAAATGTGCAGCTCATTAAAAGTGGCCTTCAAAGAGCTTGTGAAAATTGGGCTTGGCACATGATTTTACCACCCCAGGTGAAGCACATGGCCTGAGCTTGTCAACTGCAACTACAGTATCTGTGGAAAGACAATAGCCCTTTCCTGAGTTTGAGCATTATTGTGCCAAAATCAGAACTCCTTTGCAGTAAATTCTGAATGGACTGAGACAAATTCTGCTGGCTGGCATGAATAAAGTGTTGCATTAATTTCTATTCCCCACTTGACTAGGGTCTGACTGCAATTGTGCTACTGACACACCTTGATGTTCCCAGCTCCAGGCCTCAGATCAGCAG
>NW_009953064.1:587729-593513 GCF_000747805.2 Chaetura pelagica
CAGCAGGAACCACTTTTAGTCCAAATAATCAAGTGTTTCTGTGAACATTAACTCTGCACTGACCATCAGCTGCTGCACTTCACATCTGTGCTGCCCAGCCCCAGTTTTGCAGGGTAGTCCATCAAAGAGAACCACAGCACTTCAGCACCCAAACTCAAAACCCCTGGAGCAAACAGGCTCATGAGGCTGCTGATGCTGGGGCACAGGGCCTGTTAGGAAGCTGCACCTACTGCAAACCATGGCTCTGACATTAGCAATCAGTTCATCAAAGATATCCTCCCAAAAGCTTGAAGCCCATTCACAATGCTTGCAGCACAGCCCCCCTTGCAGTGCATCTATGCTTTATTACTACCAAAATGTTTCAGCCACTGATCAAGAATGAAACACCTCTACTTCTAGTCTAAAGACTTTGAATCAATTCTGTGGTAGCCAGCATCTTAAGAGGAATTAGATCTTTTAACCAAGTTTCAATACTTGCCTTTCCTACCTTTTCTTCCTGCTGGATAAAGCCAATAAGGACAAAAATCTGCCTTTACCTCAGCTTCTGGGTCCAAGCTAATTGTCTCCATGTCCACTGGTGTCTCTGCTGGTCCTGCAGGAGAAGCAAATACATCAAAGTTCTGCTCTGTGATAGCTAAAGGCAAGATAACAACGGCTAAGATCCAGAGAGGCAAGGGGAGCAAATGTTCCTCAGAAGCAGCAGCCCAGGAGATGCACAGTTCAGACATTCTGCTGCATAAAAAATACACTTCACCTTTTTGGCTTTCACCATGGCAGCCAGATGTGAAAAAGCCTTTCTTACCCAACAAAATTCCATGCCTACATGCGAAAGAAAGCACAGCACCTTCCTCAGCCTGCTTGTGTGGCTGCTGAATGATGCTGGCTTAAGACTGATCTGGGCAGCATTCCTTTTCTTCACACTTCAGGCCACCATCCCTCTGAAGGTAACACCATCCCAAGTGTCCATCCTCCTCCAACAACCTAGCACAACATTGCCAAGGCATCTAAATTGTCCAGTGATAGTGCCAGGAATGACCAAGCATCTCAGCAATCCCACCCTTCAGCTTTTCTTTCATAAATAATGAAAGTTAATGCAAATATTCTGCACACTTCTGCATCCATTTCCCTTCTTTTGTTTGACTGAACTCACTGATGTGCTAGAAAACCGTGTTCCTTGCACTGCAAACATTTTCTTGGGAAATGCCTTTATAGCTCTGGAAGACAACCCAACATTTGCTGTGCTTCTGTCACAGCACAAGAGGGAGCAGAGTTTCCGGGATAAATTCATGTTGAATAATTCATGTCCAGTTCCTGTGTGTTGAAGACAGTGTGCTGGTTGCCTCAATTTCCCAAGAAAATTTAATTCAACTTTGCAAAACAGACAAACAACAGGCAACCCCTTTCCACTTCATCTGTTCAGCTCCTCTATGTGCTACCAAAAAAAAACAACCCCAAGGAACTCTGATTACAGCCACATCCCACAGACTCTGCAGTAACTCCTGAATGTGAGTTCATTCCATTAACCCAGAATGAATGACTATTGTCACAGCCCAGCATGGTTCCAGCATCCTTGTAAACACCAGATCTCCCCTATGCTTCCTAAATGTTATTTTCCTATTGATCCTTGGCATTGTAAGGATGAACACTACAAGCATTACAATTATTCATCCCACCATCAAACCCAGGTTTTGATAGCTCCACATACCATCATTTTTACGTTGTTGTACTTGGGCTCTTGCCTGAGCACTGAAATGGGAAAGAGCACTACCTGAATTGACTCATGGAAGTTAAGAGGGAAAAGCAATCCTCTGTCCCTCATCTGATATTCTTTAAAGCACATTTTGGGGCTGTGCAATGAGCTGCTAAGCTCTAACAGCACTGAATAGCATCAGCATTTTAGCAGAGGGCAACACCTGAATGTTCTTATTCTACTCCCAGCTCAGGAGACCGTGATACCTGACCCTTCTACCAAGGCTGCATCTCTTTAACCCATTTCTAGGGTGCCAAGGGCTGCCAGCACAAAGTGCTCCAAGCCAAACAAGCACCCCAGTTGCATTTCCAGCCAACAGGAATGCAGCCAAAATCTGGAACAACAGTTATTTGAGATCTCATATAAAAAACCCCAAACTATTCCCTTTGTATTAAGTTGTTCTAGCAGTAATTTAGTGCTCATGCTGAAGCAACTTCTCCTGTTGAGACTTTAAAGTTGTCCAATAGTAAAGCTAGCCAGCAATTTTTTTTAAATCAGTAAAAAAAAAATTCTTCAACAACACAAAAAAATCAAGTTAAAAAAATTATTTGACCTTGTTTGGCTGGGAGGCTTCTCTATAAAATTACATGTTTCATCACAGCCCATTTGTACCCATTTGCTTTTGGCTCTCTGTTCTGGGATCTATCAAAGGGCAGTTCCTCTGAGTGACCAGTCCTGGCAGAGTCAGCATGGGAAAAAAGCACACTAGTCCAAAGGCACAAAACCAAATCCCAATCCCACAAGATGCATGTATCAAGTTCACTGAAATAAAAGGAATTTTTTTGCATGTATGTAATAAGAGCAACTTTCACTGAGTTTATATGCTGTTTATAAATCATTCTCCATGTAACAGTCTGATATATATATAATACATAACCCATATAACCAGTATCCACAGGGTAACACTGATAAATCAGTACTGGTATAAGAATGTTAAAATACATTTTCTCTCCAAGAAGAGAAACATACATGATCCTAGCAAATTTACAGTCCTATCAATCATCAACTAACATTTTCTTGATGAACCAAATAGACGCAAACCACCTTAAACTGACCCTTCAACAACTACTTTACCAACAGAACTGCCATTTCACTTGCATGTAGCATCCAAAAAGCCCTTTAGTCCAGTTTTTAATGCAGCAGGCTTCTCAAGCAGGAGAAAAAAAAACAACACCTTGTTCTGGGAGTGAAGTTACTGAAGTGAATTTTTGTGTAAGTCATGCATGAGCCACGTGGCTTTGCAGATGGAGAGGAAAAAAAAAAACCAACAAAACCAGTCAGGAAACCCAGATTCTGCAGCACAGGAGCTCCTGAGTTATGTAAGTTGACAGAGCCACCAGCATTTACAGCTACTAAAAGCCTAACTACATTTTAACTGAATTTGCATGAAAAATATTCTCAATAACTGAGTTGTAAGCTTTCAAACCAGAGGTGCTGTCCCTCAGAGATTTAGAAATTGGACATTTCAGCTGTTTGAGCTCTTTCTATTCATGAGCTTCTGTGTGAAAAAAATAAATGGGGAGAAAACTTAATTTTCCTTTCAGCTGAGACACTCCAAACCCAGCTGTGGAAGCTAACCCAGATGTTCCAAAGTTATGTCTTGGTTTCTGTGCTAGCAGAAGTTTTCTGAATCCTGGCAGTTTGGAAGGAGAAGTAACAATACAGTCATGACATTAAACAGCATCCAATGCAATTCAGCAACCCAACCTAAATGTGTTTTTCTTCCTTCAAGCACGTAACTTCATTCCAGTGAAATAATTTTCTTCTACTTGAAGAATACTTCAAGTATTTTCCCTCCTCTTGTCATTCCCAGGAGTAAAACATAAAATTTAACCTCAGATCCCCAGCTGAATGAACACTCAGTGTCATCATGCCTGCCTGATCTGCCCGGTTGTATCAATCATACAGAGCCTGGGATGGACAATTTGCACTTTTACAAACATTACCACCACTTTTTAAAATTAATATATAGGAGATTTTTTTTATGATCAGTAATGAATCATACCCAACCAGAGTTCATTTCTAGTTGGGAGGTAAGATTTTTAAATTCTCACCATCATTTCTAGTTTGGAAAATACTTCTACAAGTTGTGATGGGCAAAGTTAATATTAGGAGGGATCTCCAGGATCTGCACAGTCAAAAAGGGATTAAAAATTACTGTATTGTTTCACTTCTGCTTCCAGACCAAGGACCATCACATAAACATTTCTACCAAAAGGATGGTCTGGCTTCTCAGACTTTTAGCACCAAAAGCCCAGGTTGTGTTTCCACACAGGGTCTTCACAAATGGATCTGGCCCTGAGAAATTCCATGCAAGCCCCTGGAAAGGAAACCCTTCCATCCAACACACACAGGCTCAGAAAAGCCTGTCAGCATTTTCTACACAAGGTTCTAATACAAACTGTAAAAACAGTAGCAAAAGTTTCATGTCGAGGATTCAAGCAGATGTAATTGTGACATGTCTTAGAAATTTGAAACTTAGAAAAAAATCAAGCTGACAGCTTCCTTCAGTCTATCCAGAAATAGTCATCTTTGCCTTCCAAAGGAACTTGGCAACTCTTCAGGTAAAAAAACTACATGCACTAAAGAAGAATTATGCAAAGCTTTTTTTGTTTGTATCTAATGAAAGTTTCCAGCATCTTTCTACAGAAAGTTACTGTATTTCAACACACAAAAAAAAGGAAGGTGTTTTGTTTTTTAATGTTAGAGGTTTCAAACAGCAACATGGATTGATAAATAAAGAAGAAAAAAGCAAAGGTCTAAACCCAGTGGTTCCATAAGGAGGCAGCTTTATTTGAGCAACCATAACACTATCATTTATTTCTTTTGCAAGAAGATTGCTCCAGGGCAGGTTGTTAACTTGTTACTTATTTGTTAACATGTTAATTAACTGGTGAGACCCTGGCCCAGGTTGCCCAGGGAGGCTGAGGCTGCCCCATCCCTGGCAGTGTTGAAGGGCAGGTTGGATGGGGCTTGGAGCAACCTGGGCTGGTGGGAGGTGTCCCTGCCCATGCAGGGGTTGGAACTGGATGATCTTTAAGCTCCCTTCCAACCCAAACCAGTCTGGGATTCTATGAACTACCACGTAGCCAAGAACACCCACAGAGGACTGACAGACACATGCTGCTGCACACACTGGGAAGTGCTGCACACTGACACTTCCCCACAGGATCACTGAGGCTGGTACCTGCAGAGGTCTCCCCATTCTGCTCGTCTCTCAGGCTCTGCTGGCTGAGTTCTGTTACCAAGTGAACCCCTTGCTTCTTCCCTTCTTCATCTCCAGACTCCTCCGACTCAATCCTCTTATCAACTGTGTGAGACACAACAGCAGAATGAGGGTATTTTCAGGAGTGGGGTGGGGGGCAGAAGTAGCAAGCAGATAAAATAACCAGAATTCACATACACCACTATGCAGTTAGTAGAAATCCTAAGTTAACTAAATGAAAGGTTTAGTCTTAAATAAAAGGCCTCTTACCCCTTGTTTCTACTTTGATTTTGGATGCACTTTTTCCTCCCATCACATCTTCCTAAAACCAACAATCTGGGAAGAAGACTGGAGGAAAAAGGAAATTTCTTAGATCAATGATGTGCAATTCCAAAGATTACGGAGATGGAATTATAACTATTACATCTGGAAAGCTTTTAGAAACAACAACATAAAAAAAAAATAATCAGTATCATGTATCCTAGTACCCATGACACGAATATGTGATGGCATTTAAAAAAAATAAGATAAATTTTAAAAATAATCCCTGTAGGTAAAAGCAACGTCTCCCCAGCACTACCTGAGAGATCCCTTCGGGATTTCCTCAGGGATAACTCTGGGGGCCTGAAGCTCCTCAGCCCCACCTCAGTATGAGCTCTCGGGGCAGTATTTATTCACGGGGCGACTGAGGAAAAAAAAAGCAACACCCCACCAGGGCAGCTTTTTGCTCTTTTTCCCCCTCGTTTTCTCTATACTTCACGTCACGCTCATCTCCACAAACCCGCATCTCCCCGCTCCGCGCGCGGAGCCCCGGGCCGAGGGGGCAGCC
>NW_009953064.1:594294-613352 GCF_000747805.2 Chaetura pelagica
GCGTGCTGGCTCCGGACTGGGAAGCGCTTCCCAAAGCGGCAAAGGTTTCGGTTACAAAACCGGCCAGGAACGGGGAGGGAGCGCGGGGCGGGCGCTCGGTGGCTTCTTAGCACCGGTGGGATGGAGGGGGGGCCTGTGGGGCGCAGGTGTCCTGCAGCACCGGGCTGGGGGAAATAGAGTCAGGGTTGTTTGTAAAACACAGCCCAAAATGTTGAGAGACAGGAGCGGCCGTCGGGCTGTGACTCGGGGCTGGAAGGCAGCGATACTGCCCGTGGCTGAGCCGCAGCGCCCAGCTCCAGGCCTGACTGAGCTGCCCCTGCTTCTGTTGCAGGTGGTGTGGCAACCAGAATGTGAGCATGGCAGCCCAGGCCTCTAGCCCCTCCCAGGGGGGTCTTCTGCCCTCATCAGTCAACTCAGTCCTTGCCCACTGGAATGACTCTGATAAGCTCAGTAGATCCTACCCCCGGGCCAGCAGGAGAAGGCAGCTCTCTGGACTCTGCCGGCTGAGAGCGTCTCTGCCTGGTGAGCACTGTTACTTTGAGGTTGTGTTGCTGTGTCTTCAGTGAAGCTGATGTGTTTCAGCTGGTTTCAGGTTTTCCTCCTCCCCTTCCTCAGACTTACAGGTGATAGCAATAAGTAGCTGCCAGAAAGCACCTGTGCAATAAGGTCCTGAGCCATAAATCACTGCAGGCTGGGTGAGTTTATTGGGGTGGAGGTGTTGGTGAGGTGTTCTGCTTTTGTCTCCAGGCAGCCTTTACTGGTTGCTCTTTGACCACCCTGCTACCTTGTATTATTACCTAACACATGAAACATTTCCAAATGGGGAGAAAGATGTTGTTTTACTGGATTCTGCAAGGAGAGTATGAACTTTGCAGTTGACAGTGCATCCAGATGTACTTCTGCAGGTTTTACTATGGTGGGCATTTTCATAACTGTATGTGGTGCAGAAATGCAGGAGATGTCCTTGTGATGACTTGTTCGTGATGCTGCTTCCAGTCTGATAAACCTCCAAAGCTGCTTTCTGTTTTGGGAGTGCAGTGATGGCTTTTGGCTGCTGATGCCACTTCCTGGGGGAAGGTTTCTTTTCCAGGCAGAATTTTTGAACATTTTAGTAGAATAAATTGGCATTGCCCAACATAAAAGGTTGGCACAGGTATTCCAGTGTCACATCCTGCGAACTGTTAATTAAGTGGCTTCTGGCTGATGTGGTATTTAATGAGGGCTTGAACACTTACAGTAATTACATTTAATAACAGTTTCAATTTTAACTGAAGAGACTTCAAAACCTTTTAAACTTTGTTAAGTGAAAAATAAAAGTTGACTCATCTGAATCTTATGAATATTGGCAAAATTTTTTTCTAGCCTGCAGACTGAGTTTAATTGTTCTGTGATTCAGAAGGATATGTTTACTGGTATTATTTCTGCTTTCTTTAGTTTTAGTGATTTTATTTTCTTGTGATTTCTTTATGAATCTAGAAGCATATATTTGGGGATTACTTGACAGTTTCTTCAGCTGACAATTTTTTTTTATGCATTCCTGTAATACTCCTGCAGCAATAGCCCATCTTTATCTTCTTACAGGGGAGAAATGGAGCTCTTACTGTTTGTCATCACTGACAGCTCATAACATTTGTATGAGCAAAACTGCTAACTGTGGGGCTCAGTGGGATTCTGCCTCTCTCTCCACTTCCATTGGAAGTTCTTCTTGCTCCTTTTTGCATCCCCTGGCTGTGGAGGAATCCAGCCAGCACCTCCCTGCACGGAATCAAAACAAAGCCATCCTCACTGTTGATGCCAACACAACAGAGGTATTTGCAGCAGTAGCTCCCGAACTGTCAGACTTGGGTTGTGCCTGTTACTCTTGCATGTATCTGCAGTCAATTAAGGCATTTTATAGCCTGCTCAAGCTCAGCAGTCTTCTAAAGACTGACAACTTGTTTATTTCCATTGCAGATTGTAGTTAGCAAAGCACACGGGACACTAGTGGAAGGATGGATGTCTTGAGTCTTTTTTTCAAACAGGATAAGGGACTAAAGAAGAATGCAGTTGTCAAGTGGCACGAGGGAAGAGAGGAAAAGCAGAATGTGCCTCAAGCCTGGGTCGGATGGGTTTGTGGTGGCACAAGGTCCCTCTCTCTGCCCCACTAAATATGCATGGGCAGAATTTCTCTGGTTGTGTCCTGAGAGCAGCCATGAATATGAAACTTCAAAGAGCTGTGTCATTTTTAGTTTCGTTTGCCCATCTTCCAGGCATTTAATCCTAACTTGGGTTGTTAACATAGGTTTAAGTGTGCCAGTGACTGGTGTGAGAACTGCATGCCTTTGGGGTGGGTAAAATCTTGTGGGCTGCCCAGGGTTTGCTTTCAAATACAACTTGTTTGTTTTGCCTCTGTGGACATAACTAATTATATGACACACAGGGCTGGAGTGGGTAGGTGGCTAAAAGAGAGCAGGAAACCTATAAGAAGCTTTAGTGAACTTCTCTTACACATGTAAGAATTTAAAAGAGCCACTCTATTCCCACCAAAAGGAAGGGATATTATAAGAGATTAAAGCAACAACCCGAGGATATGATGATTTAGTAACTGACAACTTTTTTTCTTTTTTTTTTGGTGTTTTGGGTGGTTTTTTTCCCTGCTTTTCTAGATCCTAGTGGCTAATGACAAAGCCTGCCAGCTGTTTGGGTGCAGGAGTGAGGAACTCATTGGTCAAAAGCTGTCCCACTTGATATGCAAATCCAGTCAAGAGGCATGGAAAGCTGTGGGTGAGGAGAACATAGGAACTGATGAGCATCCATTGGTGATTTCAGGAACTGTGGTATGTGAAATGTTTAAGCAAATATTCTCTACCTTGTACAGTGGTTTTGTAGGATTTTCTTTGAGGTTTTAGGGTTGTTTGTTTGGGGTTTTTTTACATTTTCAATATAATGTCCTGATATCTTTAACTTTGTGGGCATTTGGCAATTATGCCATTTTTAGGTCTGTTTGAAAGTTTGCAGGTGTGGGAATGCAAAGGGTGAGAGATGGTCTGGGAGGCACTTGAGAGAGGCTTGCAACTGCCAGCTTGACCAAATCAGAAGTTAAAGGACATTGATTTTAAAAAAAAAAAAAAAATCAATATAATTGGTTAACATGGAAAAAAAAAACTATTAGGGAAAAGTTCCCAATTGTCTGATCTTTTAAAATATTTTTGAAATTATCTTAAATTGCATTGTGGATATTATAGAGTTACAAGTCAGTCAAATACTGTAAAATGTCTGCCAAACAGCCCAGTTGGTGCATAAGAGTGGAATTGATTTTTTTTGCCTATAGTGGAGTTGTTCATAAGAGACTTGCATGAGAAATGTTTCTGCTATCACTAGAAAATAGTTGGAAAATGAGCTCATATTCTTCCTGGTGTGTTATTTTTGCACTGAAATTGTCTCAGCACCTCAGAGCTTAAGATTCCTGAATCCTCAATTGAATGCAGGGAAAACAAATACTGAAGTTTGAGTCAATGAAATCAACTAAAATTAAATGTCTGAGAAAGGCACTCATTCTAGAGCAATTCCAAATATTTTATAAGAGTCACTGTGTAATTCATAAACCCATTCTGCAAAGATCACACCAAAAAATGATAAAAGGCTTGATAGGAAGGCTGCAGGTTATAAGATAATGAACCATTTTCTCATTGGAGAAGAATCTCCTCCCAGAAGAAAGGATGCTGCTATTTTTGCAGCAGAAAATAAGACCTATGTTACTAATGTAGAGTATTCATTAGCACCATGGGACATCTAGAAAAAGCATCTCTGGAAAGCACTTCTCTGTAGTGCAAGGTGTGAGATCAACACTTTGATTATGCTGAAGGAAATGCCTTGAGTCTTCCTGAGGCTGTGAGGGAAGACACAAAAGCAACAATGACTTATTTTGTGTATTATCTGTGCATTATTTGCAAACCTTTTCATCTATGTATTAAAACTCTGTTTCTCCTAATCACAAATTAGTAAGTAATCAAAATGCAAAATGGGTTTTTTTAACAATGCTGGGGAGGTATCTTGGCTCAGTGTCTTATTCTTTTTTGAAATTCTTGGAGTAAATTATTAATACCTCTGTATCCTATGAAAAGGTGGATGTTGTTGGCCATCTGCAAGAGAAGATCCCCGTCTCAGTCTGGTTGAGGGAAATAAGAAGCAAGGACAACCACTGCTGTGTGGTTGTGCTGGAACCAGTGGAAAGACTTTCAGCTTCTGTTTCCTTCAGGGCTGATGTGAGTGTTTTCCTAATTGTCAAATGAGAGTGCAGTTTGTGAGAGTTTATGTGCAAATGAAACCTGTCCCAAAGCCAGGGTAGGCATGTGACTCTTTGAGCTTGAAGTGTGTATAAAGCACTGTCCTAATTCAGGACTGCACACAGGATCACAGACTGGTTTGGGTTGGAAGGGACCTTCAAGATCATCTTGTTCAAATCCCCCTGCATGGGCAGGCACACCTCCCACCGGACCAGGTTACTCAGAGCCCCATCCAACCTGCCCTTCAACACTGCCAGGGATGGAGCTTCCACAGCTTCCCAATTTTGATTTTCCCTTTTTCCTCCAACATCACACTACAGCTGAAACCATATCCAGAAACCAGAGGAAACTCAACAAAACTTGTAACAAAAAGGCAGCCAGGGCCATATCAACACTGGGCTTTATTTCAACCCAAAATAAAAACAAACTTCAACACAGGGAAGAGCAAAACACTGTTGGACCTGTGCATGGATCTCCCATGTGGCTCAGCTTTACCCATTCCACAAGTCACTGACTGCTCCCTGGGGATATCTGAGATTTCAACAGCGAGGGTTTGGCAGGGGGTTGGTTATTCATGGCAGGGATGCCAGTGTGAAGGGATCAGCTTGCTGTGGGAAGGTTCTGTGAGGAGTGTTGGACTCCCCTGCTTCTCCTCCATGGCAAAAGGCAGGCTCTCTGCACAGTACTGTTGGAGAAGTATTGCATTATGCCATGTATGCTCTCACTGAGGTGGCTGTATCCACAAAGACTGCGGGATGAAACTTCCTGCCATATGCAGAAGCTGTTGTTAAAGGACTGAGTGGACTGTTGGCTAAAATAGTTCTGTACATTTTCTTCCCAAGGGAGAGATTACATCATGTGACCTCCTTTTTGCCCATCTCCATGGCTACCCAGCATTGGAAGAGGTAGTTGGGCTCCACATAAAGGACCTGATTCCTTCTGTGCAGATCCCTACTCTAGGCAAAAAAATCCCAGAGGTACAGTATGAGCACCATGTTCTTCCATATCCTTCCCATCTGGAACATGGATGCACACTCTTTTCCCCCCTTCTGTAACAGAAGAAAACTTCTTCAGAGAGAAGCAAAAGTCCCCCAGAATGGGCATGCTGCTTATTTTTGGAGCTACTGTATGAATATTTCCTGACTAGGAATGAGACCAAGCTCCAGCCTCTCACTGTGGCATCTGTCCTGGTGAAAGGCACATTTCTCCAATCCTGGCTTTTTAAGAAACCAGTCTCTATCACCTCCTTAAAATCCCTTTGAATTATCACTGTGGCATCTGTCCTGGTTGGCTTTTTAAGAAACCAGTCTCTCTCTATCACCTCCTTAAAATCCCTTTGAATTCTGTAGCAGGGTCCTGTCATGTCTGTCTGAGGAGTGAGAGTCTAATGAATCCCTAAATCTTGCAAATGCCATGAAAACAGGGAGCTACAGAGTTGAAAGAGGCCTTATTAATGCCTTAGTTGCTGAAAAGCTGCAGCATGGCTGTTCCTGGTCTTCATCATCAGGTTGTTCATCCAGGTGTTCAACACTGGATTCCCAATCCTTAAAAAAACACCCTTGAGTCATTTTGATGTTCACAGGATTGGTTCATTTTGCTTTTCCCACCCCTTTTTCCTGAGAATGCTCCTGTGTTGTTTTCTCTGAATACTGAAGTAAAAGTGAAACATTTGGTTAGTTTGAGGTTTTCTGTTTGTTTTATCTTTGTTTTCATTTAGAATCTCAGGATCCAGCGAGCTGTAGGCAGATCCAGAGAGGGTAACACGTTTCCTCTCAGTTTGAAGCTGCAAGTAGGGCTTCCGGAGGAGGACCAAGCAGCAGTGCAGGAAGATGTTCCACAGACAACACAAGGGGGCTCTTCCACAGGCTACCATTACTCTGCTACAGTTGTGGTTTTCTGTACCATCAGTGGTCTTATCACTGTCCAATCAGATGGAACCATCTGTGGTATCAAGGATAGCTTTGCTTTGATGCTGTTTGGCTATGAAAAGAAGGACCTGGTGGGAAAGGTAAGACAGGAGTTTTAAGCCCTCCGCAAATAATCCTGTGTCTGGCAGTGTATCCAGTGCAGTTCTAAGCTGTCTTTGACACTCATTTCTGTCTGTCACAAAACCTGAGTGTTCTGTGTGTTTGGTGATGGAGTTATGGGTTGATATGCCAATTCCCATGCTGGAATTGCTAGCTCTTATGGTGCTGAGGATCTTGTATGGATTTCAGGTAGCCCAAAGCAAGTTCTCCTTCAGTCCTGTGGGTTGCTTTTGGCTGGCTATCCATGCAAGTCAGGGTTGTTCCCCTTTGCCCCCAACCTGTGAGAGTCACCTTGGCTTTATAATGTTTCCTTCTGTGTTTTAGAACATCACATTCCTGATCCCTGGTTTCTATAACAACATGGAAAGAAGCAGTGACTGTTCTTTGCCATTGCCTTCTCTTGACAACTCCATGGGGACAGAGGGTGAGTGCCTCTTTGAAGATGCTCCTGCCTGCCATACAACTGGCTCTGGCTGCTGGTACAAAGATTTAATCACTAAAGATACCAGATTTGCCTGGGAACATGGGAATATGCTTTGTAAAAGCAATGTTCCTCCATGCAACTTTTAAATTGGGTCTCCATTATAATCTAAGGTGAACAGAATTGTTCACCTAAGGTTGTGCTTCTCTCTTTGTTACTAAGAAGATGAAACTGAATATCCAAGTTGCAAATTGCACCATCAACAGAGAGTACTTTTGTACTTAATGAATATGTCACTTCCCCTCCCTCCCCTCTTAGGATCTCTTGAGTATTTTATGATGTGTAGAAGACAGCTTTTGTGACAGTATTGCAGCAGAGCTGGAGATACTTGGGACTAATATTTTAAGGAAAAACTCTAATATTCTTCTGAATTGGCTCACGTTGCTGCCTAATATTCAATGCTGTGTTGCTGTGCTGTTTCAGGTAGGAGGCATCATGTATTTCCCTGATGCAGTTCACTACATCTACAAAGATTTTATTAAAACCATATTTCCCTCAGCACAATGGGAATAAACAGAAGCAAGGAAGTCTCATCTCTCCAAATCTGTCTTTCCAGCTAGCTCTGCCCAAAACAGAGAGAACAGGCCAAAGTAGTGTGGAGTCCTAATATTTGGACCACTTTGCCTTAGTCATGTATTTTATGCTTAATTCCTTAGGGATGAGACAGACCAAGGGAGTCCCAAGATTGTTTTTAATCATTGTCATTTCCAAAGCCAAAACATAAAAGGTTAATTTGGTCTGGTTTGTTTTTTTTCTTGTTTGGTGCAGACAGCAGCTTCTTGGCTGCATCTTTAGCAAGCCTTCTCTCAAAAGATGAAGAGCAGAAATTGGAAAGAAGACACAAAGAAGACAGATTAATACATGATGAGATTAAACAAAAGAATGGGACCAGTTTCTTTTCTACTCCCTCACCTCCTGAAGTGGCATCCACACCCTCTAATAGGTAGACATTTCATGACTGTATATTCACTATGCAAAATGAAGGGCTGTGATGGCTGCCACCAGTTTTTTCACTTCTGTGGTGTTTGTGGAAAGGTACAACAAGGGTGTTCAGCACTTTGCTCTCTTTAGAATCTGAGTCCTATTTGCAAGACAGGTTGAGTTTTGCCTGCCTTAGATTTTTGTTTAGACCTGTACATCCCACAATTGGAACTCCTGTCACTTTACATCTCTAAAGGGGACCAAATGCTTCCCCCAGGCTAGGGAGGTGACTAGGCTCTATCTTTGCTAGATCAGAAACAGTGGATATCCATCTCCTTCCAGGGCACCCACCAGCTGGTGTTGCACTGTACTCAGGTTCCCTGGAGTTAATTGTAAATGTGTAACTGTCAGGTCACACATTAAAACAGGAGACTGTGTTACTGGAGTCCAGCCATTGTTATTGTACTTTTCTCAGTCTTTTTCTGTTCCAAGGTTAGAAAATTCCACACAAGTACCTATATGATGCACATGGTTTATCTTAAGTCAAATTTTAAGCCTTCTACATTAACAATTCTAACACTCAGAAAATATTTATTACCCTTTTTAATAAATGACTATTACAGCACAGTCCTTGCTGCTTTTTAGGGAGACTGATAATCTCATTGTTTCCTTGTACTCCTGGGTTTATGTCTCTCATACCATACTTGGAATTTAAATGCTCTACTGCATTTTTACTTATAGAAATGTTTGTAAAACACCTTGTGTACTGTGGGTTTCAGTGAACTATGGTTAAATTGGTGGATAAGACATTAGGAGGGAATTCTGCACTATGAGGGTGGTGAGACACTGGTCTAGGCTGCCCAGGGAAGCTGTGGCTGCTCCATCCCTGGCAGTGTTGAAGGGCAGGTTGGATGGGGCTTGGAGCAACCTGGGCTGCTGGGAGGTGTCCCTGCCCATGCAGAGGGTTGGATCTGGATGATCTTGAAGGTCCCTTCCAACCCAAACCAGTCTGATTTTGTGGATGGGGACATCCATCCTCTGTTGGACAGCCAAGGGATCTTCTTTTCTCAGGACTGGAAGTCTCCTGCCACACGTGTTGGCTTTTTGTGGTGCATGATACACATTTAGAAATTAAGCTGGAGAAGGAAGTATTCCATAGGGGAAGAGTGCCATTCAATTGTACCTGCTCTTCTTTGGTCAAGAGGGAATTTGTTAGGATTTTGGATGCCTATGCCAACAGCTTTCTATGTTTTCCTTTAAAACTTATATATAAAACAATTAGTGAAGGTTTTAAAAAGTGACCATAGTGATGAAAGAGTGGGCAGCCTACAGCATGATGGTTTTCTCATTCTTTTGTCATCCTGACGTCACTAATAACTGAATTCTTGCAGTGGAGACAGGATTGGTACCACGAGGCTGCCAGCCCACTGTGGAGAGCCTTCCCATGGGACCTGCCTTGACAGAATCCCAGCAGTGGAACAGTGCAGAGCAGTGGAAACTGCAGGATTGAATAATTCTCAGAAGATTCTCTCTGCACGGTTCTTTCCCACACCATACGATTCAGAACAGTTTGATTTAGGTCAGAACATGAAAATTCCAGCAAGAAGCAGTGATAGTGCAGAGTCTGGTGCATCTGAGACTCAAAATGCCAGTGAGACTAATATCTTGCCTAACCAATTACAAGTTCCTCATCAAGACCTGAAGGATTTAAATTGTCAGCAGATATGTAAGTTACCCCATGAAATGCTGGAGCATCAGCAGTCCCCTCATGCCTGGGGACAGGCTCCTTCAGTAAATGTTGCCTGGTCACCTGTTTGTTCTAGGTTAGAAGGCAATCTAGACCTTGCATCCTATGGCCCCATTAAGCCACCTTCTGATTTTACTTGTAACTCACCTGGAACACCAACCATGGATGAGCCATGTTCTGGGAGAACACTGGACTGCAGACAGGACTTTCACAGCCAGATGCTTACAGGGCAATTGTCAAAAACAAATCTTGTGTGTGATGCAAAACATTCCAGCCTTGAGCCCATTGTCAGTGAAAACTGCCTGCTAAATGATGCTTCATCCTTCCTTGCAAATGGAAGGATCACAATCCATGATGTTTGCTCTGGAAATAAAATGGGTTGCAGAGCTTCTGCACCAGGAGTTGCCACACCCTCTGAAAGTGTTACAGAGTTAGGCACTGAGCTGAACTGTATTTGCTCTGTTCTTGAAGTACTGGATCTGGATATTGGTGCCAAGGGGAACTCAAACAATTGTTTGGGTATTACTGCAGCTCTTGGAACACCCTCTTCTAATACAGTGGACTGGGCTGGAGACAATATGCCAGCTCAGAAAAACAATGCCCTTTCAACTGGTCAAGGAGGGCAGCTGGTGGATGGTGTTACCATAGAAGATGGTTCTGGATTACTGGCCTTCCCAAGGCAGATAGAAAACTCAGAAGAATCCTCCAAAGCATTTCTTGAGAAGCCTAAAACTCTTGCAGAGTCTCCAAGGGACAACATCAAGAGAAACCCCCTGAAAAGCAAAAGGAGTCCTGAAGAGGACTGTGTGTTGCATGGGCAGGAAAATCTGGAGATAAAAATTACATCAACCCCAGTGAAACAAGAAGAAAGGCTGAATCCAGCAGCTCCTTTGACCTTGGAGATTCTGGAAGGCAGCTACTCTGGGAATTGCTGTCACAGAGATGGTTCACAGTTAAGTAAGTTGAACCTATTTCTTCAATTCCCAAAACTCTCATTGGAATAGTCTTTTCCACCCACATTTTTGCAGAAGGTGTAGACAGTTCTGGTGAGAACTAAAATACAAAGTTACTATGAAAATTAGTCCAGACTGAATGGTCAGACATATCATTAAAATACAATTAAAAGGTTTGAACTTAGTAATTCTTCTGAACATAAACTATAAGCTCCATTGTAAAACTTAAATGTAAATTGATGATGAATATGGAGGTAGCCACCAAGAATCTCTACAATAATTCTACATTTGTCACTCTCTCTGGTTCCTTGTTGAGTAGGTGCTCCCCAAATAAATAATGGAGGAGGAGTTAACTTTGTTAAGAGCTCAGGATTTTGTCCTAAATTGTCTGCAGTCTCATTCAACACTGAAGTTGCATTTTACCATTGTAACTTCCTCCCTCATTTCTACAGGTGTACTCTTTGAAGTGAAACGTGTAGAACTGCAGGACCCTGCCATACTTTTCTGTGTCTGGGTGATGAAAGACCTTCAGCGCCAGAAAGAAGCTGCAGCAAGCACTCAGCTTCTGCTCTCCAATCTGGCAAGCTCTGCCCAGTCTTTTGCAGATCTTTCTACACAGAGTCTTGGAGAAGTAAGAAATCCTGCCATTGTATAATGTTGAGCATTTCTCTCCTTGTTTCCCTGTTAAGCTGAAATAGGAAAGTTTGTAGAATTCAAATAATGTCATGAGGTAGTGGGTGGATATTGCTGTTTCTTTGTTTCCTTCTTTTTATGTCAAAAGAAATGTTTTAAATTGCTATTTGGCAGTAGTTCTGGTAGTCTGTGTTTGGCTTTGTGTAATTATCTTTCTAGTCTGAACAATGAAAGCACTTGTTTTAAAATTGTTCTTCAACTGGTTTAAGTGCATCTACAATAGAGGCTTCCATCAGGGTGACAAAATTGCTTTTTAGTTAGTAGTGGGATGTAAAATTGACAGTACTTCAACCAAGGCTGTAGAGGAAAATAGTATCTTTGATCACTTGAAATAGAGAGTGGTCATCTTTTGGGTTCCTTGAGTACATGTATGCATTCCCTAGGTGTTTACATAGCTGTATTTTAAGAAGAACTTAACACAGAAGTGCACAGATATTTAGGCACCACATGTGTAACATGTTTTTGGTGATGACAGATGCAAACTACTAGAGACTCTGAGGAGCTGCTGTTTATTGAAATGTACTGTGGATCAGTCCCGCAGTTTTCCTCCCCTGCCTCACCTTTAATCAGTGAGCTAGGAGATAATGTAGATATTTTAAAAGCTTGGCTATTGGCAAAACTTGCTATTTGAGGTATTTTTTATTAGACCTTTGAGAACTGAGGAATAAGGGGGCTCTTTTTTCCTTTTAGAAAATCATCTCCCATGTACATGCACATGCATGTCAAAATATAAGCAGTTCTGATCATTTTATGTATAATTGCAAATTTCACTGTTCCAAACAAATGCCCCCTTGAGATTTGCCGTGTTTCCTCTTATTGAGGAATACTGTTAATGTCATAACGATGTTCTGATATCATGCACTGTAGATACCATCTGTGGTGAAGAAAGATAATCATTGCAGAGATAAACAACCCCAAGCCCCATCCTGAGAGCAAGAAAAGCTTCTCTTGTGTTTAATTTCTCCTGCAGTGTCACAGGCCTTGGTAGGAAGGCAGGTGATGTTTCTCTACTGGGGTGTTAAAATTGAAGTAGATTTGCCTTGAACTTGTTCCCTATTTATGTCTGCTAAGAGACCAATCTACAGAACTAAAACGCTGTCTTACCAGAAAGTGTGGTAAACACTGGGAATTTAATATCTTTTATCTACCAGCCCTTTTTAGGTTACTGAGGCAAACAGACATAAATTTATAGACAGGGCTTAAAGCAGTACCTTTTTAGTTCTGTCCATCTAGAATATACTTGCCTGGAAAAATTACAGCATTGCAAGTAACCAGCTTTTTATTAATGAAGTAAAATGATCATTTGGTGATAGATCAGTGAGTTCATTTTCCTACTTGCACAGAGAATTTTCTGTGAGCCTCTAAGGTGCAGATGCTTCTCTGATTTAAGCAGTAATTGTAGCTGCTGAGTGATGACTGAGTTCAGTTGTGTGGTATGGTGATGGTCACATCAACATACAGTTCTTGATGACAAAACCAAAGATTACTCCTTTGGGCTTGCAGATTTATACTTTCTTTTCAGTATTTACTTGGTTTTATAAACCTGATTCTGTGGCTTGCTTAATTTTTTTCTTGGTTTTTGTTTTTTTACCTGTACTTAGGCCATCAGATCAACTTCCCTTTTTGAGAATTCCCGAAGAGCTGAAGAACTTGAAGGATTAAGGGCATGTGAGGGAGAATATGCAAAAAATTATACCACTCTCAGTCTTATTGGCAAAGGATCTTTTGGCTTTGTTTGGACTGCCAGGGACAAGCAAGATCACCAGGAGGTTAAATATTTCTTTTAGATCTCATTGCAATAATTATTTAGGCTGAAAAATGCGATCAGAAGTATTCTGGGTGTTGAGGGGCAAGCTCTGGTGTTTCTCTGCATGCAGAAAGGCCTCATTTCCTTCCACTGCACCCCTGTGTTAGAAGTCACCACTGCTGTAACTGGGATGATAAAAGAGCTGGCCTGGCAAAGCTTTTGGAATTCAGAGCATCAATAAAAAGGAAAGAAAGATCTTGTATTCTGTGCATCTAGGACTAAATGAGTTCAAATGTGTTTAAAGGTACTATAAGCAATACACCTTGCATTGCTTCTGCCCTTCTAGTAATCGTTCACTAACATTTTACCTGGCAATTAACTTATCAGACACTTAAAGCCATATTTTTGCAGGCAGTGCTGAATGTTGTTGTCTGTGCAGGTTGTTGTCAAGTTCATCTGGAAGGAGAGGGTGCTTGAGGACTGCTGGGTAGATGATCCTGACCTGGGGAGAGTTACTCAAGAAATCTCCATCCTTTTGAAGCTGCAGCACCCCAATATCATTAAGGTACAGTGGACTCTGAGGAGATGCAGTTAGAACTGCATCATATGGTTCCTTTGAATACTTGGTGTCTCTCACTCCCTCAGGAGTGAGAAAGTGTCCTGTATTAAATCTACTTTTTCAGGATAGAAAGCAATCTACATACCCATTTTTGTCTTGGAGGGTATGTTACAGCAGACTATCACTTTTTGGGACACTTTTACCCCAATGAATGTAAACATTTATCTGGAGTTGTGACTCTAACAAAAAAACCCTATGTTATTTCAAGATGATAAGAAGTACATCTTGGAAGTGCAGTGTCACCTCTAGACATGTGCTACTTCAGTAAATCTTGATTTCTCTTCTTTCTTATGGCATCGTTGGGTTTGGGTGGAGATATTTTTTTCCCAAAAAGATAAATCCTCTTGGTTTTAATTCTGCTCTCAGCTTTAATTATTCTCTCTTTTCAAGAAACACTTGTGCTCAGTGAAATGAGACTTCAAAGATTAGAATATACATTGATTCAATCTCCAAGAGGAGAGCAGTGTTTTTTTGGTTTTTGTGTATGTGTGGGGGTTTGTTTTTTTGGGGAGGGGGGTGTTTTCATATATTTATTTATTTTTTTAAAAAAGGCCATTTGAGGATGAAGCATGTGTGTTTAAAAGCCTGTTATTTATAGGTGCTGAATGTCTTTGAAAATGAACACTTTTTCCAACTAGTGATGGAGAAGCATGGATCTGGTCTGGATCTGTTCACATTCATTGATAATCAGCCCAACTTGGATGAGCCATTAGCAAGCTATATATTCAGACAGGTGAGAGCTGGGAATGTGCAGTTGCTACATGAAGTAAGATTTGATTCATGTAAGAACCAGGACCCTATTTCACTGGTTAATCAGCTGAACCAGCATCTTGCTCACCACCTGTAGAACTTCCCCTCATTGTTCTGAAGGGCTGCTTTCTAGCTAACTGCAGAGCTACCTGCAGAAACCTTTTTAAGGTTTGCTTTGAAATGTATAAGGAAACTTCTAGAGGACTTTACTTCATATGAGGATTTCCTACAGAGCCATTGCCTCTGGGCTGTGACTAGCAGCACACCCCCCCTCTGACCAGGGTGTCCATTCATGTAGCACTCATTTCCTTTGTGGGAAGAGGGAAGTGTGTGGAAGTTGCCCCAAGCCTCACTAAAAGCCATGCTTTCACTTGGATCAATGTTTGGTTTGGATTGGTTTTGGGGGTAAAGGGCTCCCCTCTTCTTAAGGAATTTAAAATCAGAACATTATCTTACCATTTAATGTGGCATAATGCAGAATGACTCAAGGTAGTTTGCTGTGAGTCAGAAGCTGCCTAAGTGCTGAATTTATTCAGTGAGTTAACCACAACAGCAGTCCTCAAGGAATTCACCCCCTTGGTCATGCCACAACTAGCCAGAAATTTAGGAACAACTTTTTTCTCCTATGGGCCCTTTAGATTTCTGATAGATAAAGCCCTTTTCCTAAACCAGCCTTGTGCTTTGTTACTTCAGACCTGTACATTATTTCCATGCAGGAGCTTTGTATTATAAATAGCAACTTTTCTCCCTGAGCCATCTGCTTTTCTCTCTCAAATGCATTGTGGTAAGGATCACGATTGTCTCCAAGGTGATATAATTCTGATGCTATTCTTAATGATGGCACCACACCATGAATCCTGCAGAAAGAAGAATGGAATTTAGGAGTGACTAGATTATTTATATAAAACATCACTCTTTTGAGTGCTTTGTCATCCTGCAGTATCAGAGGCACACAGTAATATCCTTCTGGAGAAATCAAAGGACCCTCCAAATGAAGCTGGGATAAAAATAGAGTCACCAGCAGAATTGTAACAGTAAGTTCTGATGCTTGTAACCAAAAAAAACCCAAGCACAATGTGACCAGAGCATTCCATCTTCCTGCAGATTTGTGAGAGCTAAACAAGGAAAAGGCTTTTTTAAGTCTCTCTCCCAAGAGCATTTTAACACCCACTGCAGCAATGCTGGCAGGGTTCATTTCCAGTTACCAAAATTAGGATCTATATCTTGTTAATAGAGTGTGAAAACCAGCCCAAATGGGGCTGTTGGAACTCTGTGGTGCCAAGTAGACTATCCAGAAGGACATTTCTGTAGTAACACTGAGCTCTTTCTTCCTCTTCCAGCTTGTCTCAGCTGTTGGGTATCTCCACTGTAGAAATATTCTCCACAGAGATATCAAGGATGAAAACATTGTCATTGCTGAAGATTTTACCATTAAATTAGTGGACTTTGGTTCAGCTGCCTACCTGGAACCTGGCAAATTGTTTTATACCTTTTGTGGGACAATTGAGTACTGCTCTCCAGAAGTGCTGTCTGGCAAACCGTATGTCACCCTCTGACAAGTAATTCTTGTGTCCATCACACCAAAACCAGGGGGGTGTAGGGCTGGATTAGGATCACAGATTCACAGAATAGTCATGGTTGGAAAACCATAGAGAAGACAAGCTGCTTTGCCATCGGTGCCCTGCTAGAGCATCTGAGCACTGCAGTGAGATTTAGGGCACTGCAATGACAGAAATGATGTGTAAAGGCTTGAATACATACAAAACTGTTAACAGACTTTCTTATTCTGGTCAGATGTTTTGCAAAGCCTTGCTTTGCTCTCATTTCACAAATGTTTTTTGTGGTTCCTTCAGGCAGCTCCTCTTGATGGGGTAGGGGGAAGAAGCTATGCAAGGGGGAGAGGAAGTTCCTGCTGGGAATTAGGTGGAAGCCAAAGCAGTGCTGCTCTGAGAATTGAGCCTGATACTGTGTGAAGAAACTGTCCCTTTTTCTCCTATTTCCAAATAACTTTTGTTTTGAAAGGGATGAGAGGGGACAAATGGGATTCCACTGAAGTGTCTAATATTCCATTTAAATATTCACTTGATAGTTGCGGTTTATGGTGGAGAAGGAGGAGGCTTAAGTTCTCTTGGCACCAACTTCTGCTTGTAGAAGTCTAGGTGCCTATTATAAATACAACTGAAACTGGCTAGCCATTCCTTGTTTGTTTGCTTTTCATTGAGAATGATAACACAGGCTTATCAAAAACACATGCGAAACTTAATAGAATTCTCACAAACTTCCTATATTGAAAACTGGAAATAAGAGCTATAGCTGCCTTTTTTTTTTTCCTTTCTTTAGCAAGCAATTCTGTGTTTTCAGTCTGAGTTTAGGCAAGTTTATCTCTGCTTAGGTACCATGGCCCTGAGCTGGAGATGTGGTCCCTTGGTGTCACCCTTTACACACTAGTATTTGGAGAGAATCCCTTCTGTGAGCTGGAGGAAGCAATGGCAGCTGTCCTGAACCCTCCTTGGCCTGTGTCAAAAGGTGAATTTTTTCTGTTTGCTTTTCTAAAGAAGCAGATCTCTTGGGAAAGTATAAGCAGTGTTTATCCTCCTGAAATAAAGGGCAAGACTGGGGGGAAAATGCTTCCAAATGTGCTCTACAATGATTTTAAAAGCTGCTCACTGAAGCAAGAGTTGTCCAAGGTGTCCTTTTCAGGTGAGGTCTGCAGTTCATGCCTATGATGAACACAGCTATCTGCCCTATGTTTGATTAGTTTCAAATTGCAGGCCTCCCATGTATTATGATGACTGAACCTGTCAGCTTTTCAACCTTTGAGGTTTATACCTGAGAAAACCAGAACAAATAGTGACTGATGGGAAAAGTTCACTCTAGTAGAGAACTTTTTAAGATCAGTAATGTCACTCCTGTGACTCTAATGCAAGTTTTATCTTACTTGAACTACTGCCAATCCATGCTATGTCACTTCTGAGATGGATGATACTGTGTTAATTTATAATTTCTGAATTAATTGTATGGCTTTGTTTACCGTTGGAGGTATAAAAAGCTAATTGAATGCCAGACTAAAGAAATCCTCATCAACAAGTTCTCTGGGGTCCTTAGAACCACAGTGCTCCTAAGGCTCCAGGGTAAATTCTGGAAGCTTTCCTTCAACCCCGAGGACACCTTTAACCCTAGATCAAACACTGGGTGACTGCAGGGCAAGACTGAGTCAGGGTTGCCTCTGTGGCATTCGCTTCATCTTCTGTCCTCAGTGTCATAACTCTGAGCTCAGTTCTCTGTTTGCACAACCTGGAAATCCTAGATCATTCCTAAAGACTCTGGTAGAACACAAGGGATGAATGAGGAGGATTTTTAATGAAAATCTGCATTCTTTGAATAGAAACCATATCTTGCATTCCCAGCATGCCTAAAATACAGCCTGAGGCATTCCTCTGAGCTCTGTCTCTCCCCAGGTCTCATGGATCTCATGGCTGGGCTTTTGCATCCCGTCCCAGAGCAGCGCACCACCCTCCCCGTGTTAGTAGAGGATGGTTGGCTGAAGCAGCCTGTGAACCTGGGGGACTATACCTGGGAAGAGGTATTCATCTCTCCTGAGTCAGGTGAGTGAGAGGTTGTTCTGAAGGTTTTTTTCCTACCCCCAGGGTGTGCCAAACACACGAATGATTTCTAAGAGAAGGCGGAGCTGCAGGTAGCAAGATACTTCCCACCAGAAGGTCACCTGCTGGTGCCAAACGTGCTCAGTTTGAAGACAGGTCCCTATGGCTCACACCTCACTGCTTGTCTTTCTCCCTAGGAAGCAACAGATTCAGAAACAGCTCTGGTGAGCACACACATGGAGACAGGCTCCCAGCTGTGGAGACTGAGCCATCCTTGGATGCTCCTGACTGTGAGTGTGCAGAGCCTCACCAGGAAGCTGCAGCAGCTCTGGAGTGCCCTGCTTTGGGGCCTGGGCCACCACTGCCCTTCCTCTCAGGTCTCAACCCTGTGGAACAATAGCTTCTTATCACCAGACAAGGATTGTCACTCAGGAACCAACAGGAATTAATTGTAAGTGCTCCTCTCTTGTAGATGGGTAGATACGACTTCTCTCTTGTGGAAGGACTTGAGTGCTCAGCACCAAGGGGTAAGCAGGGCAGCTTTGAGCTGCTCTGTCTGGGCATGATCCCTCTGGAAGAGCTTGTCACTAATAAGTGTTTGTTCTTTTAAAGCTGTGAGGCATTTTAATGTGTTCTTTAAATTGGTTCATAACTCAGAGTACCTTTCAATTAGCTCTTTTTACTTTTTTGTATGTAGTTTCACTCCTGAAAAGTGAATGAATAAACATGAGATGAACATTATTTGTTGGGACTGGATGATCTTGAAGGTCTTTTCCAACCAAGGTTGGCTGTGATTCTGTGAACATCTTCACCCCCATGGACTGCCTTTGGTGTGTTGTTTGGAGGTTGCATGTACAGATAGGCCTCAAAGACAAAAGAATTTCATGATTTAGGGGTTCCCCCCTCCCCCCTTTTTTTCTTTTGGCCACAGTTCTCTCTGTAACCAGCAAGGACAGTCCTAGATGTTGATGAGACAAAGATTGCAGAAAGAAAAAACAGATCACTAACTAGCCAAAACAGTGAGAGAGACCCGGCTTGTTCTCGGTGCTCTGGAGGAGGCAGGGTCAGGAGAGCTGAACCGGTAAGGGATGCTCTGCAGCGATCCCGGCACCTCCTCCGCGGGGAAATTCCCGCTCGGCTGCCTTCCCGGGCCGCTCCATCGCCCGGGCCCCGCGGGGGGGGAGGGAGGAGCGCGGCGGGGCGGGCACCGGCTCCTCCCCGCCCGGGCCATGGCGGGGCGGCTGCTGCGCGGC
>NW_009953064.1:622728-632312 GCF_000747805.2 Chaetura pelagica
CCCCGGAGTTCTGCTGGAGGAGCCGCGCCAGCTCTACCACCACTTCCAGGTGAGGGGTAGGGCTGCCCGCCCCGGGAGCGGGACACGGGGCCGGGGCTGTGCCTGAAAACCTCTGTCCCGCCCACAGTACGCCTACTTCAGGATGGGGATTCAGCAGAAGGAGATGGTGAAGGCCCGGCTTTTCCAAATGCCCTTCGCCGAGCTCAGGAACCGGCACATCTTCCTGGAGCGCCGGGGGCTCTACCAGACACCGCTCAAAGGCCAGACCCAAACCTCTAACCCGAAACTAAAGGACGTCCTTCAGCTCCCAGAAAAAGACTTCCTGGCCAGCCTGGCCTGCTCTACCGTGGAGGAGTATGAAGTCTTCAAGAAGCTGCTGGCTCGAGAGGAGGAGGAAGAAGAAGAGGAGGAGGAAGAAGAAGAAGAGGACACAGATGCGTTATACACAGAGGAAGACTAAGGCTTGGACACTGAAGGATGTAAATCAGTCCAGGAGTGAGGAGGTGAGGTTCCAGGGTGCCTGAACTCCCCCATTCTGGCCCCACTGCACTCACAGGTGCTCTGGGCCTTGACCACACACAGGTATAAGCCACGGTGGCTTCAGGACTCTCTGTGTGGGGCCCTTTTGAGGGGCAGCAATAAATCTCATCTATCAGAATACAACAATAACCCTTGTTCCTCCTCATTGACCAACTACTTTAGAAAAATCCAGTTTCTGTAAAGAGTTTTTATTTTTTTAAAAAAGGGGAAAAAAAAAAAGGAAAAAAAAAAAGAACCAAACCAAAATAACTAATTTATTGTCAAGGCTAGGTTGGAATTCACTGCATTACATACTTTGCTGGCTGTAGGGTGGGAGGCAGGGGGCTGCTGCATGGGCTTGCAGCAGGGACAGGCCCAGGGCCTGCACTGGAGCAGGACTGTCCCCTGGTGTGACCACCTCCCCCTTCCTAGCCTGTGTTGGTGCTGGTCTTGTGGCTGACAAGGCAGGGGTGCAAATGCTTTCTGACCACAGCCCCAGAACCTCCCCTCCCTGATGGATATCAGAGGCTGTTCTGGCTTTTCCCTTGCTCTGTTCTTTCAGACAAGGGATGGCCTCTCATGCCCTGGAGAGGCAGAATTCCTGTCCTGGTCTTACAGCAGGATGGTGCCTGGAGCAGGGTCAGGCAGCCTTAAAGGAGAAGGAGGCATGTCCATCTCCAACTCTGATTTTCCTCTGGGAGCAGAGCTAGAGCCTATGCAGGAGGAGCATCATGCTGGCCAGCTGGTCATGGCTTTACATTGCCCCTGCTGCTCCTGGGCTCCTGCTGGATGCCTCAGGAGCTGCTCCTCCTGGCCCAAAGCTCTTACACTGCTCCTGGGAGGGAGGTGGTGGTGCCAGGAGCACCTAAATGCCTGGGCCTGTTTTGCTCTGAGCATCCACGCTGCAGCTCCACACGTGGCTGAACAACACAGTGCCCTGCTGCACCTGTGGGAGGGGAGTGCTGTCCTGCTGGGATGCCCCCCCATGCTGCTCAGGAAAATAACACTATATCACAACTACGATATATCTCTGGTATGTATTAATTTATAATATACACTGTGTATGTTAATACACAAATCTATGTTTAACTAGTGTTGTCATACAAACTCACAAAAATTAGGAACATTACTAAGCTACGCTTTTTCCTTGCCTGCTCTGCTGCAGCCAGTGGGGCAGCCGCTCTAGGGCCTTGCACACTGGTGCTCTCCATAAGCACAGCACTGGCACTGCAGCACTGGCACTGCAGCACTGGCTGGTGCCAGGGAAAGTGCCAACGCTGGAGCAATTCAGGGGTGGCACGAGCAGCTTGTTTTGTCACTGAGCCCATCCTGGGCTTGGTGCTGGGCTTGGAGGCATTAGTGTCAAAACAAGCACAGTGTTAGGCTTTGTTGACAAACTTGACCCTACTTTTAAAATTCTTTTTAAGTACTCTGTTGGTTTCTGAGCTGGAAATTTGGTTTGTTTACAGGGATTGTTTACAAAGCAAAGAAAAAAGGTGGGCAGTAGAAGATGCCTCAGTTTCCCCAGCTAGAGCAGAGGAGACAGGGATGTATCTCCACTGTCCACACTTGCCTCACTGCTTAGGGGAGCTGCTCACCATTCCTAACTTGCCTATAGAGGGAAGGTCTCCTTCAACCAGAGTTTTGTGGGCCACTTTTCAGGTGATAGCTAAGGATTTTTGGTCTGCAGTAAACTGTTTTATTTGGGGGTTATAGGTAACTTATAACCTTGGATTAGGAGAACGGTTTGGTCTTGGCAGCAATAGGAGCTCAGCCCCGCTGATGCCTGAGGAGAGCCAGGAGCCTGGGGCTTGTTCAGAGTGGCTGGAGGGGGGCAAGCAGGGCTGGTCCCCATGGGGGGCAGCCAGCCAGCTGCTGCAGGACACTGGCATTCAGCTCCCTGGGGGCAGATAGGAAGCTGGAGTAAGGCAAGGCAGAGAGCAAAGACAGTGCTGGTCTGGAGGAGTGAAGGGAGCACTGCTCAGCCTGCCCATCCCACTGCATGTCCCTAACAGACTGGAGGAGGGGGGAGAGGCTGATGCCTGATGACAGGAAGGTTCCCCCACTGTGTTCAACCCAGTGAGCAGTTCTGATCTTCCTGGTGTTTCAAAAGCCCTTAGATGTGGAAAGATGAAGCTTCTACTGCTTTGAACTCTGTGAAGGAGCAGAAGGATAAGCTGGTATGCAGGAGGGCCCAAAAGCCCCGCAGCTGCCTCTTCCCACCCTGTGTGTCTGTCTCAGGCTAGTAGAAGGGGACCTACCCCTCCCTAGGGCCCCAGCCTTTGCCTTGCACAGGCAGGGTCTCGGCCCTTTCTGTGCAGGAATGTCTTGTTCCTGGTGTTGCAGAGCCATGGTGAAGCAGACCATTGCCTTCTGCTCCTCCACCCCAGCCACAACCAGGAGCCCTCAGCCACTTGCCCAAGCACGTGGCAGTGTGAGCCTGGGCTGCACTCTGGCCTCCACCCTTCTCCCCAACTCCCAGTGCAGGACACGAGCAGCCAAAGGCAGGAGCTACCCATGCCCACAGCTGAGGAGGGGCTAGAGCTGGTACTTACTCTATGGCTTTTTCAGTGTGTGACTGTTGCTTGGTTTTCTGAAAGAGAAGGAAGGAAAGTGCCATCAGCCCTGCAGCCTCTCAGCCATGGCTCACAGGGAGGTCACAGAGAGGTGGCAGCTGAGCCTTGGCCTTGTGCTCCTCCTATGGGGGACCTGCACCCCTCTCCCAATCCACTCCCAGCCTGGGCAACCCCACACATGGTGGGTGACACTGGCTATCTCTATCCTCCTGGCCTGTGCCACAGGAAGCCTGGCATGCTGCTGCTGGCTATACCTGCTGGTTGTCTTTCCAGAAGCAGTGCTCTTGCAGCTCTCCTTGTAGCAGACATCCTGGTGTACCTTGTAGACTCTCCTGTACCTGCACACACAGCAGAGGAGTGAGTTGCAGGGAGTAACAGGGACAGATCTGCTTTTATAAATGTGAGGGGAGTAAATGTGCACTAACCAGCCTTGGTAGGAACAGGGTTGAGCCTGCTAGGCCTTAGGGCTGACTCCACCCAGGCAGGCCCTTGTGCCTCCATTACAGGAGGGCTGTGGGGGGCAGAGCAGAGGCCCCCATGCCCTGGCATTGCAGCAGGGCTGTGGGGGGCAGAGCAGAGGCCCCCGTGCCCTGGCATTGCAGCAGGGCTGTGGGGGGCAGAGCAGAGGCCCCCATGCCCTGGCATTGCAGCAGGGCTGTCTCCAGCCCTCCGCTTACTGACAGAGTTAGGCAGGAGCTGGGCTGGCAGGCAGCAGACAGGGGATCTGCTCTTGCTTGGGGGTCACAAACACCAAATCAAGCATTGCTATCCATGTAAGTGGGTAACACCACAATGGGGCTGTCATTTTAGCAACACCCTGCCCTGAAACACAGCTGCAGGGTGGATGGGCAGTCCTGGGGGCTCGAGGACAGATGAGGCTACTCAGCCTGCACTGGGGAGAGGGGCAGCTGCCAGCCAGGGTCTGAGATGGACTCGTGCTCACTCTCCCTTCCCTGGAGCCAAGCACAACCCACAGGCAGTACTCACAGGTAGTGGCAGGTGCCTCCTTCCCACACAGGGAATGACTTGGTTTCCGAGTACAGCCGCGTGCATGAGTGTGGCACCTTCTTGCAGGCTGCTTGGGGAACAGGAGAGGGGAGCTATCAACAAGCCCATGTCAAGCCCTCTCTGCTTAAGACTCTATGGCAAGGGGCTGGCAAGGCCCCCCTGGCTTCCCCTCTGCTGTCCTGGAGGCCTTGACTCCACAGCTGACCCACCAGGAGCAGCAGAGCCCCCAGTGGTGCCCAGGTAGCTACATGGGCAGGGCAGGAGCCTGGCTTGCCGGGCTGCCTGGCAGGGGTGGAGGGTTCAGTCAGAAGTGGGGAGCAGACCTGTGCTCCCAGCTCTGCCTGAATTGGCACAAGCAGAGCCCAGCCCCTTCCTCCACTGCCAGCACAGCGTGACCCTCTCTAGCAGAGCCTGGGCATGGTGGGAGCCCCCTGGTCTGGGGGAGCAAGATGCTGATGGGGTGTGCTTGGTGACCCTGGGGACCTGTGGTTGGGACATCTGCCAGGCTGGGCACATGCTGTACACTTGAAGAAGGGAGCTGGGCTCTTCTGCAGCAGCAGGGCACTCACTCAGCTCGCAGAGCCGGCCCCTGAAGCCCGGGCGGCAGTCACAGTGGTAGGACTGGGCATCCCTGGTGCAGGTGCCTCCGTTCCTGCAGGGGTTTGTGGAGCAGTTCTGCTCCTCACCTGCAAAACACATACAGCCATCAGATTCTGGTGCCATGGTGCAGCCTTCTCCATCCCCCTGGCATGCTTGGGTGCTCCTAGGAGAGCTGAGAGTGGGTGAGCAGGGATGGAGCAGCCAGCAGGGACCCACACTGGGCCATTTGAGTGCCTCTTGGCAGGGCAGCAACAAGGACAAAGCCCTTGGGCAGGGTCCTTGCTGCTCATGTGTCTGCCCCCAGACTTACTCTTGCTCTTTGCCTCGTGCAACTGCAGTGCCAGACTGCCCTGGCTGGACACCTCCACGTTTTCCAGCTTCACTGGAGCCTCTGGCTCTAGACAGGAAGAGGGTCACATGTCACCTTTAGCTGGAGCCAGACCCAAAGGCAGGCCCTTTAATAGGATCCATCCTACCCACAGCATCAGGGGGCTGGTTAGGCCCAAGGCAGTGGTTTAGCCCTTCCTAGTTGGCACCCCCAAAATTAGGGTGACCACCTTATCCTTCCTGGAGGGTTGTGGGACACACAGCCCTGGGGAGGCAGGGGCAGAGCCAAGATACACAGTGAGCCCTGGAATGCTGTCAGGTGTGCCAGGCCTCTTCCCCACCCCACGGCATGGGGTTCCACTTGCTGCACCCTGACACCCAAGTCTGCCAAGCCCCAGGCATGGGGTTCCATGGTAGGAAATCTTGGGCTGGAACTTGCATCCCCAGTATTCTGGTGATGGCAAATGGGGCGCTGGTCCTGAGCTAGTGCTACACTGTCCTAAGGGAAGGCCTAGGAGAGGGCAGTGGGTGACTGGAGGGGACTACAAAGGCAGAAGAGCACTTACGTGTCTTCACAGTGATGGATTTTCCCAGTGCAGTGCCAAACCTGGCACTGATTCTCCCTCTGCCATCCACCAGCTCAGTGAACCTGGGACAGGAGAGACATGAGGGTATGGAGCATTGTACATCCCCCCAGCTCACTGCCACTCCATGTGCTCAGGCTGGAGGCAGCTGGATAAAGCACTTGCTGGCAGCATTAGTGAGAGTCCTGTGGGCTCAGTTGCAGGCAGGTGCTCACAGGGCAAGGGTCTGCCTGGCTCAGGTCCCCAGGGGCTGGGCAAGAGACAACCCAGGAGGAACAGGGCTTGACCCATGGCACACCCAGACACGGGAGCTGGGAAAAGGGGCTGTGCTCAGCCTGGTGCTTGGGCCGAATGCAGGTGGAAGAGCCCAGAGTGCTGGTGCAGTGCCTACCTGGGGGCTGGCAGGGGCTCCTCAGCTGTGTCGTGATCCGCCAGCAGGCGGAGCTCAGGCAGGAAAGCTGGGGGCAGCCTGTTGCGCAGGAGTCGGGTGTGCCCAGCTTGGTTCCACCGTCTCTCTGGAGCCCCATCCCTCTGCACTGCAAGCCAAAGGGTTAGGCTTAGCAGGAGGCAGGCTGTGAGTCAGCACAGCGACCCTACTCCCAGCCAGTCCCCTTGTCCCCAGGTTGCTATTTAGGGTGCACAGTCTGCAAGTGCCAGTCTCCATGAAGCATGCCTGAGCTGCACCTCTGCATCTGCACCCCCTGACAGAGGAAGCACCCTGCAACTCCTGCCTCCCTTTGCAGGGGACCTGTCCCCACAGCCTGCTGTGGGCACCTGGTTCTGTGACAGAACCTCGTTAGCTTCCCCATGAGCCCACCACCTCCCTCATGCTGCACCAAACCAGCAGCCCTGGCACTCACGGGTGGTGACATAGAGGTGGATGGGCTCGCTGTGCACTTGGCCTTGCTCCGTGTTCTGCACGGCGGTCACGGACAGGCGGTACTGCTGCCTGGGGAGCAGGTCCCGCACTGTGTAGGACACAAGCTTCCCGTTGGGCACGTAGCGGCTCTTGACACTCTGAGCAGTGGTGACATTGATGATGTACCCCTCCACAGCGCCGGCAGGCGGCTGCTCCCACGCCAGGGACACAGAGGTGGCGGTGACACGGGAGGCAGTGAGGTTTTTTGGGGGGAGAGGCCCTAGGGCAGGCAGGCAGGCAAGAGATGAGGAAGAAAAGGGGTGAGCACTGGTGTCCTTTAATGGTGACCAACCCTACTTTCTCACGTGCCACCTTGTAAGTAAGTGTGCCAGGGCCCCAGCTTGCCTGGCGTTCCAGCCTGTTTTCAGCCCAGCTCCAGCCATGCAGTGCACAGGGAGGAGATGCTCAGCGTTGGGTCCCTGCCAAGGCAGGTAGAGCCTCGCTGCACCCTGACACCCAGGTCTGGCCCTCCTCACTCTCCAGCAGGGAATGAATGAGGCCTGTAGGCTTCACATGGGGCTGAGCTTGTGCTGGTCTTGGGCAGTGAAAATCTGGCAGGGGAGGACGTGCTGCTGCCTCGTCTGCCCTTCCCAAGGGATGCCCGCACGCCTCCCACACACTGTGCTGGCCAGACAGGCTGACGGCTTTCACACCTTCCCCTCCCTGCAGCTTTCCTGCTGGCCAGGAGCCGTGGCTGCCCTGCCTGCCAAGCCCCAGGGCCTCTGCAGCCGCACGGAGTGGTGAAAAGATGGCTGCCCTGCCTGCCAAGCCCCAGGGCCTCTGCAGCAGCAGGGAGTGGTGAAAGCAACCCCACTCACTTGTCCACACGTGAAAGGGGGCTGTAGCCAGACTCTCTGAGGGGTGGTCTTCTGTCCCCAGGCCGCTCAGCGTTGTGACGTGGATGATGTACCTCTCTCCTGGCTGCAAGTCCCTGTGGAGGAGGAAGGGGTAAGTCAGGCAGCCAAAGGAGGGCCAGCTGGCCCAGCACCCACCTTGCTGGGTAACCCCACTCACAGGAAGGTGTACTTGGCCACGCTGCTGTTCAGCTCCACGGTGCGGTCTGCCAGGTCCCCCGGCTGGCGGATGGAGACCCGCACCCTACTGACGGTGGAATGCTGGAGCCGGTGGAGAGCCCACTGCACCGTGATGGCGCTGGCCGTCACGTTCGTGATCTCAAAGCCTTCCACCGGACGCGGTCCTGCCCAGAGCGAGGGGAGAGGGCTGCACTCAGACACTAGTCGTGGTGGGCAGCCCCATCCCTTCCCCGTGCCCCGCCAAGGGCCTGCCTGCCCCTCTGGATTGGTTTCCCAGCAGGAGCAACTCAGTGCCCAGACTCCTGTCCTCACCACCAGCTGGCAGGTGGGAGGTGTGGGCAGGCAGGAGGCACATCCATCTGCCTGGCTCCAATGTCCTGCACCATCTGTAGCACCCCTGAGGCCATCTCCTCTAGCCTCAGCCCCTGCCACCAGCCTCAAAGGGGCCGCAGTGCCTGGGCCTGGCCCTAAGCCACTGCATGCCCCAGCCAGCCATGCTGAGCCTGGTTCTCACTTCTTCTGACGTCCAGCCCTGGCTTGAGGCCTCCCCAGCTGTGCCCGAGCCCAGGTCTCAGCCTACTGGAGGGGATGTGGCCCAAGAGCATTCCTAACACCATTCCCCTCTTGTAAGAGTGCAGCTTTTCTAGCTCTAATCCCCTCCATCTTCAGTTTGCACTTGATTTCTCCATCTGACTGCCCTAGAAAGCAGGACTGCAGGTTTTTCTCCTGCCCATGCCCCCACAGAGGCATCACTGTGCCCCCTTCCCTCCACCCACAGAGGTCCCTGCCAGCCTCTGCCATCTCTGGCACAATCCCACAGCAAGCCCAGAGGGATGGAGGGATGATGTGGCCACAGGGCTTCTTGTCAGCAGAAATCACTCAGCCCCACTGCCTGGCTGGCACAGGGGCCTCTCCCACTCAGCCCAGCAGCACTGGGGACCCACACTACCCTGGGCCCAGTACAAGGAGTGATAAGTGCAGCGAGCACAGCCTGGCCCTGAGGAACAGGATCCAGGAACGGTCCCTACTTCTGGCTCCCTTACCAGCCCTTGGGCAGGGGGCCCAGTGAGCTGCAGGTGGGTTTGGTCCCCTTTTCCTCACAGCAAAGAGAACAGCAATTCTCTGTGCTAAGCACTTTTCCAAAGGCTGGATTTTCAGATCCGCACCACCAAACCTGCCGGGCTTTGGCACAGGCTGCAGCTGGAGCTGGCAGGCAGCAAAAGCCCTGTCACCTCTGGGGGCTGACAGTGCTCGTGGCTGCCATTCCACCCCCCGGGACACTACTCACTAGTGCGCGTGGTGAGCATGATGGGCCTGCTGATATCATTCTTGTTGTTCACGTTGCGTTTGACTGAAAAGACAGAAATATTGTAGGCTCTGCCGGAGGCTAGTGCCCGCAATTGGTGGGCAGAACGACTTCGGTCCACAAAATCTGTCCTGCGGTAAGAGCCGTCGAGGGATACGTACGTCACGGCGTAGCCGTCAATGAGTTGCCTGGCGGCTGCGTCCTCAGGTGGGTGCCAAGAAATCAACACACCAGTGTCCTCCACCCTTTCCACCTTTAATGAGGTTGGTGGCAGCAATTCTTCAGGGTGTGGGCAAAAGCAAAGGGGAGAGGTAACGCCATGAATCTTTAGAGAACAGACCCCGGCGGCAAGAGGCAGAGCAGCAGCGATGGAGGACGGGGCCCTTGCTGTCTTCCTTGGCGTGCCTGGCAAGGGCCTTGCAGGTGCCAGGCACCACTGGCCCAGCGGGCACGGAGGAGGGGAGCAGCCCCAGCCACTGAGACCTGGCAGCACCAGCAGGCAGCCAAGTGCTTGCCAACGCCTAGGGCACTGGTGGGATGGGGCGAGGGGCCCCAGGGAGGCCATCGCCAGCGGCAAGAGGCTTCCCCCAACATCTCAGCCTCCCCTCCTCAGGGCATCCAAGGGATCGCCATCACTGCCGGGGCAAGCCTGTCCCCAGTGTCCTCACACCAAGCCCGGTGCCCGCGGCAGCGGTTCACTGCCCTCGCACC
>NW_009953064.1:632557-642785 GCF_000747805.2 Chaetura pelagica
GGTTTAGCGGTGCCGGGGGGGCCAGGGGCTGCCCCCTGCCAGGCCGCCCTGCCCACCTCACCTGTCTCGCAGTGGTAGCCGAAGAAACCCTCTGGGCACACGCAGAGGTAAGAGCCCCCGTAGCTCTCGCACTCCCCTCCGTTTCGGCAAGGGTCTGACTCACAGGCATCCGCTTCTGGAGGCAGGAGGAGGCTGGTGGTGAGTGGGGAGCCCCAGCAGGCCTGCAGCCAGCCACAGGGGCGGGATGGCAATGCCCTGAGGGCAGCAGGGCGGGCACACAGCCCCAGACCCCCTACCTGTCTCGCACTGCATCCCCACAAAGCCCTCAGGACAGTGGCAAGCAAAGGACCCAGGGAGGTCCTGGCAGGTCCCACCATTCTTACAGGGCACTGACTGGCACTCGTCGACATCTGGGGAACAATGGGAGGAGAGGCACCAGCTCAGCAGTGAGGGCTGACAGCAGGACATGGGGGCTCAGAGAGTCAACACTTCCCCTGCAGAGCATGGTCCCTCCCCAGGTTGCTCAGTGCCCCAAGCCCACCAGCCAGGAACAGCCTCCTAAGGCTGTCAGGCACCCACTGCCCCATGTCTGCCCCAGTGCAGAGGCTATGCCAGGAGCTGGGCAGCCGAGCTCCCAGGCTTCACAGCCAGTGTAATTCCCCAGGGGCTGGGGAGCAAGGAAGGGTTTGCTGCAGCTGCCTGCAGCAGCCCCAGAGCCTGCCTGGCCTGGTCTCTTACCTGACTCGCACTGGTGGCCGGTGTAACCTGGCTCACAGAGGCACAGGAACTCGGCAACACGGTCCTTGCAGCGGCCACCGTTCAGGCAGGGCTGGGACCGACACTCATCGATCTCTGCAGGCATTTGGACAGGGGAGACAAGGTGAGAGCTGTGAGCAGGTGGCAGAGGTCTCTGGGGGGCTCTGTTCATGGGCTGGGGAGGACTGGAGTACATGTCCTGGTGTCACCAAGCCACGGTCACGAGCACAGCCCAGCAGGACAGTGCCTCAGGGCTCAGCTGCTCCCTGGCACTCCTCACCATCACATTCAGGGGGGTCACTCCAGATGCCGGGCAAGCGGCAGATGCGAGGGTGGTTGTGTTGACTGAGGGTGTAGCCCAGCTCACACTGGTATTCAGCCAGCGAGCCCACCTTGGTGGAATTGAAAGAGGCCTGGCCATGCTTCACCTCACTGGGGACCCCACAGTCGATCTCTGGGGAGAGACAGGGAGGGTGACCAGGGCCTGAAGAGGCACCTGAGCCCTCAGATGGCCGGTGCAGCCCAAGGCCCTTACCAGACTGGCAGTGCTTCCCTACGTAGCCCACAGGGCACGTGCAAGTGTAGCCCGTGCCAAGGTCCTCGCAGGTAGCGCCGTTCTCACAGGGGCTAAGAAAGCACGGGGAGGGCACTGGAAGAGCAGAGCAGAGAACAAACTGTTGCAGAGCTGGCTGAGCCCAGAAACAAGAGCCATCCCCTTTCCCCCTTTGGCAGTGCTGCTCTGCCCTTCAGCAGGGTGCAAGGCAGAGCGGAAGCACTTCAAATTACAGGGAAAGGGGCTCAAAGCAAGCAGTGAGGCTGCTGCCATGGCTGCTGGCTCTGCCGGCAGCCCCATCCCCTCCCCAGGCAGCCCCTGGTCACACCTACCAATCTCACAATGCCGGCCAGCGTAGCCCTGGGGACAGTCACACTTGTACTTGCCGATGTAGTGGAAGCAGGTGCCCCCGTTCTGGCAGGGCCCTGAGGCGCAGGGGTCCGGCTTGCCTGGGGGCAGAAGGCAGGTGGGAGCTGAGCATCAAGCAGGTCAACTGCCACCTCTCCTGCTGGGGTGGGGCCAGGGGCCGTACCGATCTCACAGTGCTTGCCGGTGAAGCGGTAGGGGCAGGAGCAGTGGTACTCGCCATCTGCCTCCCTGCAGGTGCCCCCGTTGCGACAGGGCCCCGTGCTGCAGAGCCGTGGCTTGGCTGCAGAGAGAGCACGAAGAGTCACCCACTGCTGCCAGCAGCCCAAGAGCCACCACCTCCCACCAGCACCCCACCAATCACGGAATCATTCTGGTTGGGAAAGACCTTGAAGATCCTTGAATCCAACCACAACCTAACTCTACCAACCAAGCGCACCCAAGCCTCAGCCCTGGGCTCAGCAACATCACAAAACACCACCCATGCAGGCACACTCCAGAGCCTTGGAGGACGATGGGCACATGATGCCAGGAGACCAGAAGAGACCAGAAGCTCAGGCATGTAAAAAAACCTCAAACACTGATGGTGTTGTGCAGGAAACACAACTGGACTGGCTGCTGCAACTGTCAGAGGCCATGAAGGGAGCCTTGCAATCCTCCCTCTACCCTGCAGAATGGGATGGGACAACCTACACCCACTTCCAGCTGCAGCTCAGCAAGCAGCTGCTCATCTCCCACCAGGGTGCAAACTCTTCTCCCACTCCCTGCCAGGTCCTGGAGCCAGCAAGGAGCTCTGCGTGGATACCTTTCTCACAGTGTTTGCCCAGGAAGCCTCGAGGACACTGGCAGGTGTAGGAGTCATCGTGAATCTCACAGGACCCCCCATTGAGGCAGGGCTCCGAGTCACACGGGGATGGCATCGCTGTAACGCCAAGCACAGGGTGTCACTGAGGACGGATGGTCAGAGGGCTGCTCCCCAGCTGGTGACAGTATCCCTGCTCACCCCTGTGACCCCCATCCCATGTCCCTCCCCAGGGCTGGTCCTGCAGCCCCGCAGACAAGACTTACTGTGGTTGGTGCCATAGTCGGTGTGGCAGACACAGAGGTAGCTCCCCCCATACTCCATGCAGTACCCGCCGTCCGGGCACTGCGTGTTCATGTTGCACGGCGTGGTGGTGACTTCTGCAAACACATGGCCAGCACCCACCTCCATCAGCCAATGGCAGGAGGACACCCAGACAGCTGCCTGGCCAGAAACAGGGGACTCCTAACTTTGCAAGATCTGAGGAGACGTGAGGGACCCCCTGTACCCCATGCCACAGCCCACGTGAACAGAGGGGCCAGCCTGGATGCCTAGTCAGCTTTGAAGTGGGAGTGCACAATGGATGTGGTTTCCTCCTTGCCCAGGGGAGCCAGGCTGGGCCTTAAGGGGTAGGAGAGGCACAGCTCAATGGTGAATGATGGACATGGAGGCATTGCCCCCTCAGGGGGCATTTCCAGGCTCAAATTCAGTGTGTGTCCCTGTACCATTCTAGGCTTGGGCACGGGCTGAGTGCCTTCTTACTTGCTTGTGGCCTGCCTGGCTCAAGCATCCCAGAGAAGGAGTAAACACAGTGAGCAAGAAGCCTTCACCTACCGAATTCACAGAGGAGACCAAAAAACCCAGGCGGGCACTGGCAGATGGTGACATTCCCCTCCAGGCAGCTGCCCCCGTTGCGACATTCACAGCCCTCTGAGAGCTCTGCAAGTGAGGAGACAGGAGCTTCCCAGGACCCCTCCTGCTTGCAGGCCTGGGACAGCCAAGCAGTCTTGCTGGATGTCACCCATGGGGGAAGCCCAAGTGGGTGTCAGCCATGAGCTCCCCTCAGACGCCCAGGCACAGCCTGCTCCAGTGGGACAGATCCACTGTCCAGCCCAGAAGCCCTGAACAGGCTCCCTGTCAGGAGCTCCAGGGCTCCCCTAGCGATGCCACACTCCACCAAGAGACCCCCTGGTACTCACTGTTTCGACAGTCCTGCCCAGTGTAGCCCTCCTGGCATTCACAGACATAGCCCTGCTCTGTCTCCAGGCAGCTGCCCGCGTTCTGGCATGGGTGGGAGAGGCAGGCACCGGGCACACGAGGCCCACCTGCAGGAAAGGGGGACTGAGCCAGAGCCGTACCAGCTGGGCTGGAACACCCTCTGTCCTGGGGGAGCTGGGGCAGAGCTGGTCCAGACCAGTTTCATGCCAGACACCCCACCACCACCAAGCAGCCCCCATGGAAGGAACTCCCTCCAGGTAGCACCACAACTCCCTGCACATGCTGCCTGCCAGCTTTCAGCAACACCTACAGCTGTCACAGCCTCTTTTTCCACTGTTCACCCCTTCCTGCCCAGCTCCCCCAAAACTGGCTCCTGTGCCGGTCTGGGCAAGGCACATCTCCACTCACCATACTGGCAGTTGTTGCCGTAATAACCTGGGGAGCAGGTGCAGATGTAGCGGCCAGGACGGATGTAGTTGCAAGTCTGCCGGTTCCTGCAGCTCCTGTCCTCACAAGAAGATGAGTCTGAGGTGGGAAGAGCAAGCAAGTGATGAGCACAGCCCCAGGAGAGAGGCCATGATGGCCAGCGGGGCACGCTGGCCAGTCCCTGGTGTGGAACATGCTGGGGCACAGGCAGGAGCAGGCACCTGTCTCACAGCGCTGTCCCACGAAGGGCTCCAGGCAGACACAGGTGTAGTTATCAAGGAGGTCGACGCAGTGCCCACCGTTCAGGCAGGGGCTGGACTCGCACTCGTTCACCTCTGCAAGGGGAGGCCAGGAAGGGTGGTCAGGCCGCGCGCGGGCACTGCCGGGCTGCCAGGTCACCTGCTGCTTCCCGTCCCGCATGGTGTTCAGGAATGGGAAGGTGACAGCCAGGGAAAAAAAAATAAAAATCAGGGCCACTGGCAATGCTGAGCACTCCCCTCCCAGGACTACAGTGAGGGGTGAAGCAGGCTGGGAAGGCAGCTTGCCAAGGGGCAAAGTGTTGCCATCTCCTGCTGGTGCCCGCTCCTGCCACCCACCTGTCTGGCAGTCTGCCCCCGAGTACCCCGGCTGGCAGACACACACTGCTGTCCTGTTTGCCACCTGGCACCTCCCGCCGTTCTGGCACACCCTGCTCTCACATGGTGACTCCTCTGCAGTGAAAAAGAGAGAGGGGAATCAACCCAGGTGCAGGAGCAGCACATGGCATCCTCTGCACACGCGGTGATGCTGGGGATAGGCAAAGAGTGCAGCTCAGAGCCACCAAAGCACCCTCCGGCGGGACACAGTGGCTGCATCCCCAGCTGCAGCTCTTCCCAAAACCCTTCCTCAAGCAGCTCAGCCCTTTCATCGCCCTTGAATGCCAGCGTGCTATGCTGGGTTCTTCTCCCTTCCTCCCTTTCCCAAAAGTCAAATCCCCGCTTGTCTTCACCAACAGGGAGGGTCGCTGGGAGCCAAATGATTTGGTGGCATTTCCACCAGCAGGTGGAAGCCAGTGGCAGAAGAAAGTGGCCACCACAGCCCTGGTCAGGTTAGCTTCAAAAGGCTTAGGACCAGAGCATCACCTGTGGAGGCAGGTCCTCCAAGACTCCTGGTTAAGAACGAACCACCAGCTTTTTTCACTAAGGGAGCAGTGGCAGGCAGAGGTGCTGAGCTGAGCACTCGGTGGAGAGATCTGCCAGAGGCAGAAAGGGCTCACAGACAGACCAAAGGTTCCTTTGCCTGCAGCAAGCTGCAATCCAAGTTGGTCATCAGAAGGTGCTCGAGCCCAGCAGCTGCCACAGAAGCCCCCGTTTCAAAGAGCCCCCTCAGGCTTGGGTCTCTGCTCTTCCAGCAGAGCAATGAGCCATCCCCCCCCACTGCAGTGGCCCCGTGCTCACCCGTCTCACAGTTGGTGCCTCTGAAGCCTGGCGGGCACCTACAGCTGAAGCTGCCAGCACCATTCAGGCAGGTGGCTCCGTTCTGACACGGGTGGGAGAGACACTCATCCACATCTGCAACAGAGCCCCAGGTAGGGACAGGAGCTCAGGGCAGGGGCAGCCAGCACACAGGGGTGATGCACAGGAGGGCTCCCTGCAGCGAAGCACCGGCAGCTCAGGGCCAGCACTCACCGACATGGCACCTCTTCCCAGTGAAGCCCGCCAGGCAGGAGCAGGTGTAGGAGGGGTTCCCCGTGATGCAGTCCTCGATACACCTCCCACCATTCAGGCAGGGCCGCAGCGTCAGGCAGACAGAGGCTGTAGGGACAGGCGGTGGTGCCCCTGTCAGCCCGCGCCCTGGCAGGCCTCGCCTTCCAGCCACACCAGCGCCAAGGTCTGTCCCCCTGCCCACCCAGCCTTCTGGGGTGTTTGGGGAGCACACAGGGACTTCCTGCCTCCCAGGGCCCACTCCTCCTGGACTCCCCAGGACAGGGGGGCAGTGTTATCCCTCCTGTGCAAAGGAGAGAGGCTGTGTGGGTCAGCCTCGCTGGCCAGGGGAGGACATGGACGTGATCTCGTTTATCACCCAGGGCAGAGGGAAAGGGGGATGGAAGAGCCCCTGTACAGCAAACCCACCAGTAACACAAGACACAGGCAGATTACAGGTGGGAAAACATGGCCAGGAGGGAGCAGGGACAAGGAATGGGAGGCAAGCAGCTCTGAAGGGGCACGTGTCAGGACACCCAGGGTGGGGTGCATGGCCCAGATCTGGTGGCCCAGCCCCACAGGGAAAGCTGGCACCCAGCAGTCCTCCACATGGCTCACCCCAGCCTCCTGGCACTCAGTCCCCTGAAGGTGTGTGTCCCCCAAGGGTGCCAGCCCCTCGTGCCCTGCCCTGCCTGCCTGTGGACCAGGCCAGCAGGGTCTCACCTGTGTGTCACCACCACCTCCTCCCCCGCCTCCCTCATTGCTCCCCGCAGGCTCTTTTAATCTCAGAAGTCTTCCTCCCCTCCCCATTTGTTCTCCCAGCCCCTTCCCAGCCCCGGGACACCTGTGAGTGCCATCCCCAGCCACCACAGGCTGCCTCCCCTCCCTCTCCAAGCCCTTCCAGCCGTCTCCTCCACCCCGCAGAGGTGGGGGTTGAGGCAGGGAAAGACTGAGCTGGAGAACAGTGTGGGGTTGGGAGTTAAATAAACCTAACTGCTGTCCTCTTACTTGTATTGCTGCAGCCCCCCACTTGCACCTGGGCATCATCGATTCTGAACACCCAGCGCCCGGGGATACCCACATTTGTTGTCATCTCCACGTCAGCGATGTCATCGGTGCGGGATCCGGGGATATTGAAGTAGCGCTTTCCATCACCAGCGTTAAAACCTGCCTGGAAAGACAAAGGCAGAGAGGGTAAAGAGACATCACTAGTGCATGTGCAAAGGCAGCTGGAGCACAAGGGCTTGTATCTCCTGCCACTCAGCACCACCAGCGGCACTGCTTGGAACAATGTCCCCTTCCCAGTGCCACCAGCCGGCCCTCAGCCCTGTCCATGCACCAGGATGGCATGACAGGGCAATGCAGCCGTCCTGCCCGCTCGGTCCCTCCCCTGGGATTCAAAACCCATTTACTTCCTCTCCACCTGCAGCATCCTGCCTGCTGCATGCTGGTGGGCAGGGAGCCAAGCATGCATCAACTGCCGGTAAATTCACACATCTGAATGGATGCTGGGGTTTTTGCGGGTGTGGGTGTTGGCTTTTTTTCCCTTAAACACAACAACACACACAAGGATGAAAAAAAAATACAAGCGAAAGCTGTGCTGGCTGAGGCAGCTGCTCTTAAAAGGCTGAGGTTAGGAAGGAAAAGGGACTAGGAGGCAAGAGCCAAGGCAAAGACCTGTGGTTTCAGAATAACAAAGCCCCCTGTATGGTCTCAGCTTTGGGAGCCAGGGCACACACGGATATTTAAGAACTTTAAAAAAAAAGAAAAAGAAGAAAAAAAAAGCAGGGGGAGGCTTTCCACCTCCAAAAAACCCAAACCAGGAGCTCACAGGGTGGATGCACTACCAGGGCACCCCAGGGGCCATGTTTGCCACTTACCTGCGCTGCGATGCCGCCGAGCCCGGCAAAGTCCCCCCCACTGCTGGCGTGCATACCCGTGGTCCAGGTGATGGACTCATAGTTGAAGATGGTGAAGGAGAGCTTGCCATCTGTAATGAGGACGATCTGGAAAGTGTTTACCTGCAGCAGGGAAGGGAAGGAAGCAGTGAGCAGGCAGGAGGGGGGAACAAGTGAGCCAGCTGAAACCCCAAATAAAAGAATAGAAAGAGCATTTAGTAAAGGGGTGTTACTTTGAGCCCCAGTCTTCCTCTGCTAGAAAAGGCAGTTGGGTTTAATTATTTTTAACCCTAAGGTGCTGTGATTCCCCACCCAGCACCACAGCAGGCAGAACAACTGACTTCTCCTCCCAGTGGAACGGGAAAAATGGGGAGAAATGTGGTTATCAGGCCTCTGGAAGAAAGACACCAAACCCCATCCACAACGGGCTCCTCAGCACAGCCCCAGACAGGCAAATACGGGCAGGCCAAACACACCCCTGCTGCTGCCTGAGAAAAGGGGACACCAGCAATCTGCAGCCTCCACTGGGCACAAAGACAAGGGTTTGGTTTTGCCAGCCCGGTGCTGCTCTGTCACATCAAGGCATGGTGATAAACCCACTGGGGTCAGCTGAGCCCTCCTGATGGCTCCGTGCCACGCACAGCCCCAGCACCACTGCCATGGAAGGCACCACAGCTCAGGTGGGGTGCTCTTTTCAGAAAATAACCTACCCCTAAACTAACAGCAGCCCTGTCCCAGCTACTCACTGGTGAAAACGAACTGCCCCCGAAGAAGGTCACTCGGTACCAGGTGGCGATGAAGACCCACTGCGCTGAAAACTCTGGGAACTCAGGAAAATACTGGGCAATGTCCCTGCTGGCTCTCTCCAAGATGGGCTGCTCGGTGCTCTCCCGGTAGTACACATCGCCTGCCTGCCGGTTGTCCACGTCAGCCCAGAAAGCAGCCACCACCCGACGGTCCTTGGAGATAGGGAAGGCCACTGGCGTAAACTGGGAGACCTCCTTCAGGAATGAGATGATCCCATTGTTGTTCACCTGCACAGGAGGAGGGACAAGAAATGGGCGGCCACAGTTGATTCCGGGTGCTGGCAGCAATCAGGGGTTGTAGGTGGAGTGTTTCCTCACTGCTGCTGGCAGCAATCCGGGTTTTTAGAGGCACTTTCTCTTTTACCTTTTTTTTTTATCCCCCCTCCCTCTTTCCGCAAATATTGGAGCACTTCCCCTTCCTGCCTTGGAAGCAGAGACATGCCCCAGCACCCGCAGCCCCCCACCTCCCACCCCGGCCACTCGCTGGCTGGAGTGTGGCTACGGGAAGGCAGCAGCAGCCTGAACAAACCCGGCCCTGTTCTCCACCACAGCCAGGCCAGAGGAAGGGGGAACAGCTGAGAAAACTGTGGCAGCCCCGGCGCTCTACACAAACAGCACCCAGAGTGCTCAGCCAACTCCTGCTGGTGCTCCTGGCCAGGACTCGGGGCTGTTTTGCTCTCTTAGGGATGATGAGCAGCTCGCAGGGCTGGGGGCTGGGGTCAGGCATTGCTGCCACCCCCACCCCAGCAGGGAGGTCGTGCCCAAGCCACATGGCCACCAGCACAGGATGGGGGAAACCTTGCTGGGCAGCCTTCCATCCTCCAGCACGCAGAGTGCTCCAAGTCAGCTAACAAGCTTGTGGCCCCCAGGTGACCAAGTGCCACCTACCCATGCAAAGTCCCCAGTGCTGGCTGAGCCTTCAGCATTCTGCTCTTGTTAAAGCAGGGGATGCCAAACACACAGGGAGAGATACTGCAAGCTCTGAGCCCTTCCACAGCACAAGTGGGGCAATTAGGGTCCTGGGATGCCTGGCCCAGGAGTACATGGTGGAGGTGGCCCTCAGACCAGGGAAGGAAGCTGGAGCTAGTGAAAGCTGCTGGCTGGAGTGCTCCCTTCTGGTTTGGGGATGCAGTGGGAGCAAGGAAGAGGAGGAAAACCCCTGCCTGGCCTGCCTCCTGAGCAGCCAACGAAGGGACAGGGATCAAAGGGAAACACTCTTTACTTCAGCCCCCAAATTCCCAGGAGGAGACCCAGCTCCCACCCTGCTGTAGTGGCAGCCCCAGCAGGACAGGCAGCCCCAGCTGCTCTGCTCCCCTGCCCACACTGCTGCCTGCACAGGACAGCAGGACAGGCAGGAGCAGCAACCCCCAGAGCTAAGCTCCCTGGCATGCAATGCTGGCCCTGGCAGCACCAGCCTGGCAAGGCTCTGAGCTGCAGGGTGAAAAAGGGTGGGCATGGTGGAGGCAAGAGGCTCTGGAGTGGAAAGAGCAGCCCCAGCACACAGCAGGCAAGGGCAGGCAGCAGTACTGCACTCGCGTGCTGACAAGGAGCTGGGAGCCAGTGTCCCGCCAGGAGCCACGCTGAAGCCAGCGTGCCTGTGCCCCAGATGCCTGCACCTCCAGGCCAGGAAGGGGAGGCCAGGCTGTGACAGCCATCTGCAGCCCCTGGGGAAGGTCTCCAGCTGCCGCGGAGGGTCCCCAGCCCCCCTATGTGCACAAAGG
>NW_009953064.1:642819-644454 GCF_000747805.2 Chaetura pelagica
GTTTCCCAAAGCCTCCGTAACCCCGCGGTGTCCGCAGAGGAACATTCTTCTCCTGATTAAAGCAAGATGGGAGAGAATCGGAGCCAAGAAGGGCTTTTTTTGTTGTTGTTGTTGCTGGTTTTTGCAAAGGAGGAGGGGGTGGTTGGAGGAAGCCCTGGAGGACAGAGGTTTCCAGGTGAGACCAGCCCTCTTCCAGCTCCCCTAGGAGAGCAGCTCCCCAGGGAGAAGCAGCCCTGCCACACAAACCCCTGTGCCAGGGTTGGAGTGAAACTGGCCCTGCAGAGCCAGAGGGTCGCAGTTCAGGGAAGTGGGACACACCACCCACTGACCCCTGCAGCCCCTCCAGGACCCAAAGCCATGCTGCAGATCCTGTATGGGACAGCCATCATGTCACCTGTCTTCCCTCAGCCTTCTCTATCCTCCCACTGTGGCTCAAGCCCCAAGCCCAGGTCCCTCCTGCCTGACAGCAGGGTTGGTGCTTTTACCAGAGGAAAAACACCACTGGTGAGGACCAAGGACCTCCTCTGCTTAATCAAGGTGGTGGGACAGCATAGGAGCCCAGCTCCAAGATGACACCAATGTGATGCTCAGCCCTCTCCCCCATCAGCTGGGGCCAGGAGGTCAGTCAGCCCAAAGCAAACCAGGGAGAAGAGACAGGACTAGAATGTCAAAAGATTCACCGTGCCAAGTGAGGAGCCAGAGTGGGCAGCACAGTCCTCACCCCAGGACACAGGGCAGGCTTTTGGAGCCAGCACCACCCAAAAGGCTCCAGGGACAACCGGGCACTCAGGGCTGCTGCTCTGTCTGATGATCCCAGCCGAGGGGGACACGACGGGCCACGCGTGACTCAAGCTCTCTGGCCACAGTCCCCTCCAGGTGGCTCAGGGGCTGCAAGGGAGCATGTCGGCTGGGGTGCCAAGCAGCCTGACTGCCGCGGCAGGCACAGGGAGGAGAGGAAGCGGGATGTGCCGAGCGGCCAGCCCAGCCCACTGCAACACACACCAAAGGGCAGCTTTGTTTATTCTGCATCGCACCCAGAGCTCCGCTGCTGCCTCCTCCGCAGCGAGGGACACCATCCGGGGGCCGCGGCAAACCTGCCCAAGTGCTCCCCACCAGCTGTGCCCAGCTCCCTGCTGCCAGGACCCCCCGGCACACCGCAGTGGGGACCAGTCCCACGAGGCACGGGTGTTTCTGGCTCCGGCCAGAGCTAAGTCCGGGGCTTCCCCCAGTGCAGGCAAACGCTTCATCCAGGACCCCCAGCTTGGCGGGGCCAGAACCCTGGCCAGGGCGGGGACCCCTCCTTGTGCCACCCGGGGCAGGACCAGCCCCGCCGAGCCAGGGATCCAGCACACTTCCCAAACTCCTAACTCCGCTGGATCTCCCCTCAGCGCCCTCAGCACTTCCCCTGATGCTCCAAGTTAAACGTGGACCATCGGATGGTCCCCGTGGAAACCCACGCCGGATTTATGCCTCGCTGAGCGGGACAGTCATTTACAAATGAAACCAAAGGAAAGAGGAGGCACCAGGGGAGGGCAGACCCCGCTTGCTGCCCCCCCTTTACTCACATAGAGGCCGGTGTGCCCGGCGCCGAAGAAAGGGAAGGGAACGGAGAGGGGCCGCAGCTCGGAGCCCCCG
>NW_009953064.1:645135-646093 GCF_000747805.2 Chaetura pelagica
GAATGCCATGTTTTAAGTTACGCTTTAGGCTCAAGGGCCTCTTTGTCTCCATTGGAGGGGAAAAAAAAACCAACCAACAAACAAAATCAAACCACGAAACAAAAAACCACAACAAACCCCCACCCACCCTACGTCGATCAGCAGCAAATGGTTTGATCAAGAAAGCCCCCAACTCCCAGAAAACCGGGGAGGTCTGTCCCCTGGGACACCCCGCTGAAAAGCTCTGGTGGGGTTTTGACAGTTGGCTGGGGGTTAAGGATGGATGTTGCCTGCACCGCGGGCAGGCAGGTGCTGGGGGTGAGGGATCCAGCTGGACCCGGGGGGGTTCCACGTCTCCATCCCCTCCCACCTCCTGGCTCCCCTGTGGATGTGCCCGTCGTGTCCCATGGCACTAGGATCTGGGGTGCATGAGCAGAGCCGAGAGGGGCTGCAAGGGAGAAGCCCATCCAGCCCCACCCAGGGGCCCGGTAAAACCCCGGAGGGCTGTTGCCTGCCCCTGGCACTGGGATGTTGTGGGAATCCGGTCCCCGGCTCCCGAGGTTTTCCGTGTTATTCTACAGCCCCGCTGTATAAATATCCTCTGCTGTAACGATTGCGAGGTACATTTGAAGACGGGCCAAGGAACAAATTATGTAAAGAGCGAAGCAGAGGAGCAAACAACAGCAGGACTGGGTTAGGACCAGCCCGTGGACACCGATGCGGAAAGTCTGCCTCACTGGAAGCCCAGCGCTGCCATCAGGATGATGGTGATCCCAAAATCTTCGCCCACACGCTGCTGGCTGCCCCGAGAGGTGGCAGTGCTGGCACAGGGATCATCACCTCTGTGTAGAGCGGGGGAAACTGAGGCAGGGGGTGGAGGGCAGAGAGCAGGGGTGGGCAGAGCCTGGGGCTTGCAGACAGCCGGGATGCAGCACCCAGAGCAAAGCTGTGGGGCTCCGAAACACCCCCCGGGGCGGCT
>NW_009953064.1:646581-646867 GCF_000747805.2 Chaetura pelagica
GGGGGGGGGGAGGCAAGAAAAAAGCAAAATCCAAAATAAATAAACGGCCACATCCGGATTTCTCCCCCGAGACACTAATAAAGGCTTTATGAGTTTGATATGAATTACCCTCCCCTGGCCATTTACAGCTGATCTTCTGGAAGGCATTAGGCTGCTCACCCCTTCCCTGGCCCAGGGATGCAGGGCAGGGGGACACAACGGGGGCACCGCTGCCTCCCCCAGGCAGCCCATCTGCGGCTTGGGCCGGGGGGGAGCGGGGCAAGACCCATCCCCTTTTGGGGAGCAA
>NW_009953064.1:647239-650745 GCF_000747805.2 Chaetura pelagica
CCCCGCCCACCGCTGCCCGCTCCCCCTCCGGGAGCACATGCCCCTTTCCTCTGCCCGCAGCTGAGTGCAGGGTGGATGGCTTCTTAGTGGCTTCCGAAACGGACCTGGGACTTCTCTGGGGCGTGGGGTTGGTGGGGTAGGGACCCTGCAGGTCCCAGGGGCATCCCAGGTGCTCAGCCCAGGCTTCCCCTGCTTTTTTTTGGCACTCAGGACCAATGATGCTCTCCAGTGAAACACCTCAGCATGGGATCCCAGAAGGATTTGGATGTGGTGCTTCCTCCCGGGCTCTGCAGGGACCTGGCAAGTGGCTTGAGGAGGCTGGTGGACCCTGGGCACGCTGTGGGGACAAGTGCACACCCAAGCTGCAACGGAGGAAGAGGCAGATGCAGCTTCCAGGAGTGAAGGAAGGAGGCAGAGGTCCTTCAGCCAACCCGAAGCCTGTTTCTCCCCAGCATCACAGCACTAGGGTTGCCCCAAATCTGCAGTGGTTGCCCCCTGGCTCCTCTCGGCCACTGCTCAAACCCCAGCCTTGTCTGCTGCCTCCCACAAAAGGCAACCCTGGAAAACTATCAGGAAACAGCACAAAGCCCTAGCAACCCCACCCCTTCGCCAGGCCCCCCATGTTTGCAGGGGGGACCACGTTTGCAGGGGGAATGTGAAAAAAAAGGACCCAGGGAGCTATTAAGGATCCAGAGAGAGCTCAGCACGGATGCTTTCAGGCAGAGGGGCCTGCAGGTCAGCACATGGTTTGGATTTGGCTCTCCCCCTCCCTTCCAGCTAATTAGGCCGAGCACAGAGAGTGTTCCCTGTGGATGCTGAACACGTGCACAGCACAAGCATCACCTCCCGTGGGGAGAGAAACTGGCCCGGGGAGCTCCCTCCCCGGGGGTGGGCAAGGCAGCCAGGTTGCCCAGGGAGGTGTGCAGGCATTTTGTTGTGTTTTGGGGTTTTTTCTTTGGGGGGGGGAAGCCAAGGTTTTAATGAAGGGGTTTGAACTCATTATATGGCCCGGGTTCAAAGAATGAAAGAACACGAATCATGTGGGTAAATGTGGGTGGTGGGAAGGGGCTGGGAGGCGTCCAGGAGGATGGAGGTCACTGCAACACACAGCTCCCACTCCAGCAGTGCCTGCCTCTGCCCCCCAGCTCTGCAGGGCCGTGGGAACAGGGGGAGCCCCTTCTTCTCTCCCACCCCCTCACCTCCCCCCAACAACCTGAAATCCTCCGGAGCGTGTGGCTGTGGATTGGCTGAGCTCTGGCAGCAGAGTCATTGCTTGGTGGCAATTGTGTCCCCTGCCTTGCCCCATCCAGGAGAGCCCCCAAGCAAGAAGGAAACAGAGCTGGGGGTCTCCAGGGGTTTTAATGCTGTACCCTGCTTCCCTGAGGAGGGGCAGCTCAGGGCCTCTTGGTGGTGCCAGCAGGATGCAGGAGAGGATGTGTGGCTGTGCTGGCTACTGGTGACACCAGTGCTGATGGGGATGTGGGACCATTTAGGACACAAATTTAATTCTCTGTGGGAAACCCCAACCCAAGGTTCTCATCCCAGCACTACAAAGCCAAGCTTTTGAAAGCCTGAGGGTGCTGGCAGATGCTGTACTCCTGCCACCCCACTGCACTGGGGAGGCCACCCTGCCAGCTCAGCTGCCACCTTGCCACTCCACCCACACCAGTCATAGAATCGTATCATAGACTGAGTCCTTCATGCACCAAATCCATATCTTTCCAATTTAGAGACCAGGATGTCATGGAGGACAGTGCAGAATGCTTTGCACAAGTCCAGGTAGGTGATGCCAGTTGATCTTCCCTTGTCCACCGATGCTGTGACCCCATCATAAGAGGCCACCAACCCTTGGTGAAGCCATGTTGGCTGCCACAAGCCTCCTCCTCATTTTCCATAGCAGAGCCTTCAGGAGAATCTGCTCCATGATCTTGCTGGGCGCAGAGGTGAGACTGACAGGCCTGTAGTTCCCTATCAGAGTCTTTGGCCCCACCACGCAGCTCAAGGGAGGACGGGGATCCAGCACTTCACCCAAGGATTTCTCCAGCTCCTGGTGCAGTCCCAGTGTGGGGGACAGTGCTGAAAACTAGACATGAGTCTGAAACCAGTGCCTGGTGAAGTCTCATCCCCAGCTGGGGCTCCTGGCAGTGGGAGGCCCAAGTTGATGCAAGCAAAAGCTGCTGCTGTGATCCACAAACCACATTCACATGAAGACCTCAGACCTGCCACAAACCCACGCCAGCAAGTCCAGCAGCCCGCAGGGCTGGAGACATCCACAAGCACCTCCAGCATCACAGTGTGGCATAGGAAAGCAGCACTGGATTTCCCAAGCCAGCTGAGAGCTCCTCGGATGTTCTGCTGCTTTGATTGTTTGACAGACCATGTTTTTTAAATTATTCTTGTATAAATATTTATGCTTTTTTACAAGAACCATGCTTTGAGCAACAGGCCATGGCAGAGGAAAGGCCAGAGGAGAGGGGGCTGGATGCTGGATTGCTCCATCCCTGCTCCACAGGTCAGCTGGGGGGTGTGAGTGGTGGGGGATGCCAGGCTGCACCCATGCCAGGGCCCTGGGGCCATGCACAGTGGGTGCTGACAGCCTGTCTGAATGAGGAGGGGGCTGCTTGGTGTCATCCTGCCCCTTCCCCTGCCTTTCCCCTGCAGTCCCACACACACATCCACAGCTTCATGCCTGGCCCCCTTGCCTGGCCAGCTGCAAAAAAATGCCTGCCATGGCCACCAGAAGCTCAGAAAGCCCCTTCATTGCCCCACCACTGGGCAGCAAGAGGGAACGTGGCTGCCAGCAGAATGGGGATGACATTTCTGTCCCCAGCTCCCACTCCAACACTGCACCCCAGCCTTCACACCCTAGGCCAGGCTGAGGAGGAGGCAGCGAGTGTTAGGAACCCTTGTGAGACTTCTGGAGAGAGAAGGGGATGGTGTGGGGGGCTCTGGGTATTGCTGCAGCCCCCACATCTGCTCACAGAGACCCAGGGCCAGGACTGCAGGGACAGCAGCTGCAGAAACGTCCTCTGCTGTGGTGGAGACCCTCCCCACTGGCCCTGTCCTGCTCCCCAGGACTGTTGCTGTGGTTTTTGAGAAGGATGAGGGTGAGCTCCCCCTCCCTCCCCCACCCACAGATGGGATCCACAACCCAGCTTCGCGTTTTCCGCTGAGCTCAGCAGAAATTCACCCAGGAGGTCAGTGACCAGAGAAAGGGACGATCCATCATTAAGTAAATTGTTTTCATTTCACAGGAAAAAGGGGAGGAAAAGGGGGGGGGGGGGGGGGGGGAGATTCTAAGGTCTCTGTGTCCCTGGAGCTCCCCCCGAATGTGTTTTTTGGGGGGTCCCCCAATAATTGGGACCCTCTTTTTCCCCCCCTCAATATTGGGGACCCCCGCTGATCCTCCTCTGGGTCTGGGGGCGCTGGTGCAACTGGGATAACTGGGAGGAGGTTAAACGGATATGGGGGGGGGGGGGGGGAGATTTAGGGTCCCTGGATCCTTG
>NW_009953064.1:653295-653598 GCF_000747805.2 Chaetura pelagica
GAGAGGGGGGAGAAAAAGGGGGGGGGGGGGAGGGGGTTGGACCAGGACTGCAAAAAAAAAAAACACAAAAAAAACACCAAAAAAAAAACCCCAAAAGAAAAAGAAGGAGCACAAAGCAGGAAAACCACCCCCCTGTGCTCCCTGCCATTAGCAGCCTTGGCTCCTTCCCTGTGCTCTTGCAGGACTTTTACAGCCAAAGCTCCTTCATGTGTTTATAATAATTATTTCTTTCCTAGTTTGGGGTTTGTTGTTTTGGTTGTTGGTTTTCTTTTTTAGTTGTTGTTGTTGTTGTTATTGGGGGGG
>NW_009953064.1:653609-656091 GCF_000747805.2 Chaetura pelagica
GGGTTTGTGTGTGTTTTGCTTGTTGTCGTTTGTGGGTTTTTTTCTGAATAAACAGCCTCATTTTTGAGAAGTGGCTGGGGGAAGCCAAGGCTCCAGCTGAGCCCTCTGGCCGGGCGGAGGGAGCCGGGGCTGGGGGAGCGTGCGAACCAGCGCGGGTGCGTGCGGGGAAGCACGTGCACGCGGGTGCGCCCGTGGGGACAGCCCGGGGGGGACCCCGCTGGAGCGTGCAAAGCACACCCAGGGCTGTGAAAACCCAGCAGTTCCCCAAACAAGCAGGCAGGGCTTTCATCTCCGTCTCTCTCCTCCGGCCGGGTGCCCCAGCACGCGCCTTCTCGCAGCCCTGTTCTCCCACTCCTCTGTGTGCCCCCCGCACCCCCCCTCCCAGCCCTGGGACTGGGCTTTGAAATCTGTTGAAAAAGAAAGCCTCTTTTGCCAAAATAAACAGCCTGTCATGTTAAATTACTCTCCCTTCCTCTCTGCCTCCCCTGCCTGCGTTCCCCCCTTCCCCACCCCAGCCTTTTTGCTGGGGGCCTTGCTTCTCCAGGCTGCAGGCTCCTGGGACACAGAGGTGCCAGCTCTGGAGCTGGTGTGGAGACATCATCTGCCTCCCACATCCCGGTCCCCCTGTCCCTCGTCAGCTCCTCCACCTGCCAGCTAAACCCCCCGTGCCCTTCTGCTGAGTGGGGAGGGCATCTTGCAGGGCATGGGGCTCAGCAATGGCACAAGGTGGGTGAAGGGTTCTGGGGGTTCACTGCAGGTAACTGCCCTGCTCCTGCCATGGCAAGTACTCCCGTGTGGCCCAGGGTTTTTCCTCTCTTTCACTTGCCTTTGCTCTCATTTTTCAGTTGTTTTCCCTCTCCTGTTCTTAGCAGAGTGAAAATTCAGAGAACCATAAAATGCTGAGATGGAAAACGAGTGATTAGCTCATTCAGCCTGGCCCCTCTGCCAGTGCCAGGCTGTTCCCTGCCAGCCTCCCAGTGACTTGTCCAGACTGAGCACTGCACTCTCTCACTATGCCTTCCATGGCCTAACTGACCTTCTTGCTAGGAAGCTTTCCCCAGTGTTTCAACTCCAATGGATGTGTGACATTTGAGCCTGGGTTCCCAATCCTGGGATAGCCCAGAACACCCAGCCCTGCCCTCTGCTTGACCGTGCTGCTCTCCCCCACACACAGCAGGGCTCCAGGCAGTGCTCAGCCCTCTGGGGTTTTGCTGCTTCCTCTGCACTGGATGGAGCTTCTGCTGTCTCCCCACCACCCTGACCTGTGCCAGCCCCTCTCCATGCCAGCTCCTCTTGCTCCTGCTGGATGGTATCTGCCTTGGCCTCCTGCAGTGCCCAGCTTGGGCTCTGCCAGGGCTGCAGGAAGGGATGTCAGCAGGCACCAAGTGGCTTCATGCCCCACAGCAAAGGTCACAGCAGGCAAAGTGGTTTAAAATCTGTCTGGGGCTCACCAACCCTGGGCATTCCCAGCCTCCAGGTGGTGAGGAGCCTTCTGCAGGCTCACACTTACCTCCATAGGTTGTACTGCAGGCATGTGAAGATGTTTCGTGGGTAGAAGCTCAGGGCTCAGCAGACGGTCATGGAGGACAGACCCCTGCCTGGAGGGCAGCTCCTCAGCCGTGTGGGACTGAAGGAGGCATGTGGACAAACTGGAAACAACCCTGAAGAGATCCAGAAACCTAGTCTGGGCTATATAAAAGGGCCATAAAAAGCCTGAGCCACAGGCAGTGAGGGGACTAGCCCTGAACTCCATGCCTGTCTCTCATATGGGTTCCTGCTGTCATGGAGCCTTCCCCACTCCCTTACCTGCTCTGACCAAGGTTTGCAGGGAAGCCTGGGAATACTGAACAGATGTCTTGCTGGGAGAGCCCTGCCTTCCATCCACGGGCTTTAATGAGGAGCTCTGGCTCAGGGCCTGGGAAGCTGGGGGTCCTGCCCTGGAATGGATTCACCATGCACCCCCCTCTCCGGGATTTCTGGGATGTGATGGAGGACAGAAGGAAGGTATGAAAGAAAGGCTGAGCAGAAACAACAGGCAGTCTCTGCCCCGTTGTGGCCGGAACTGTCCTAACTCCGGGCAGCCCAGGGAGATGAGCCTGTCCTGGGGCAGCTCTGCTCCTCGGGAGGTGGAAGGCGACTCAGAGCGCGCTCAGACCGGAGCGGGACGCCAAAAAAACATCCCCTCCCGCTCCTCCTGGCAGCAGCGGGGCTGAGGACCCAGCCCCTGGCTCCACGGCTCGCTCCCAGCCCGCTGCCCAGCGCTTTTGGGGCCGAAAGTGCCGTTTTGCAGGTACCTCCCCCCAAACCCGGAGACGATGCTCCCCCGTGGTCCAGCGCTGTCGCCATGGCAACCGCGGCCGCCGCGCGTTCGGGACCTGCTGCGGGGCGGGGGGGCCCGGGCGGGGCGCCGGGATGAGCATCCCCTGTCATCCTGCGGGAATGCCGGATGGTCTGTCTCGGCCCCGGGCGGGGGGGACACGCC
>NW_009953064.1:656264-657747 GCF_000747805.2 Chaetura pelagica
AGCGGGCTGAGGACATCCTGCTGGAGGGCGTCCACGACAGGGAGCCCCACTTCCTCGTGGGCTATGCCAGGAACCTGGAAGCCTTGGAGTTCATTCTGTGCCTTTGAGGATGCCGTCGCGGCGGAGGTGACCCCCTGCGGATCAGTGCTGATGCCCTGCGGGTGCTGGCGTGGTGACCTGGGGACATCCCGGCCAGGCACCATCGGGGGCACCTGCTCTCTGGACTGTCCTCTCCGGGGACCGACGTGGAGGACTGGATCAACAGCGCGAGCAGTAGGGAAGTGGTGCAGGATGCCTGGTTTGGGCAAAGTCCTCCAAGCACTTGAAAGAGCTCCTTGTTTTGCCCATCGTGTGCTGCCAGCGCCGCTTCCTGCTTCAGCCAGGTGCGTACACCGGGGCCGGGCTGCCCTGGCCAGGAGCTGCCTCCAGCACAGCTGAGGAGCCCGGCTCACCTGAGATTGCTGCACAAAGGGGCTGGGGTGTAAATCTCTGGGGGTGTGGCCCCCCAAAATCCTGCACAAGCAAGTGAGCACCCTGCCGTGTGCTGGGACAGGCTTTGCCCTCAGCTAAGAAAGGGGAGATGCAATTTACTCCCTGTCATCCCGTGGCAGCAGAGTCATCCTCAGGTACCTTCACCCTTGCTGAGTGGCAGCTCCATGCAAGTTTCATCCATCCCTGCCTTTAGTCCCTAGGGAGAATTTGCTCAGGGACTTGGCATGCTGGGCTCACCCTAACCATGTTCTGCCCATCTATTCTGGCCTCTGAGTGCCCCCTGCCCCACAGAGGAGGCTGTTTGAGGGGAGGGGGAAGGGGGGGAAGCTGGAAGCACATCAGAGCTGGACTGGGACATTGGGGAACTGTGCACACATAGGCCCCAGTTGAAACCTTCCTCCCCAGGAAAGACAGGATGGGGAGGGACACTGGGAATGCCCTTGGGGGTCCCATCAGCTTCTTCATGCATTTTCATCTCCAAAGGTGCTTCTTGAAGTAAATCTTGGCTCTGATGGAAAACTGATATGACAGGACCAGAGGGTCTGCAAGTCTCTTAATGCAGCCTCAGCAAGCCCCCCATTCCCTCCTTCCTCCACGGCCAAGACAGACCCCTTCATCCTCCTCTACCCCCACAACCTGAGACCCTTGTTGGTCCATTTTTCTTGGACCACATTGTTTTTCTTGGCACTGTTCAGCCACCCAGCAGCATGACTCTGTTCAGCTGCTCACGGCTTCCTGCTGTGCCCACATCTGCTGGCCTGGCCCTGAGCCCCGCTGGAGCGATGCTCCTTCCCGAAAACCACCCCAGTGGGATTTGGAGAATGGCTTTCACCAGGGAACCACAGCCAAACCACAGCATTGGAAAGGCATGAGTTGAGCACGAGGGGACACACAGGCATTGGGGCACTTGGAGCCTGGACTTGCCTCAGAGCTGAGACAGGGGCTCTTTGGGAAGTGAAGCAAAGGTTCAAAACTTAAGGGGGGGGGGTGG
>NW_009953064.1:657955-664594 GCF_000747805.2 Chaetura pelagica
GCTTTTTGGGAAAGTGAAGAAAAGGTCCAAAACTAAGGGGGGGGGGGTGGATCAGCTGTGCGTGCAGCAGCCAAAGCAGCAGCTCTGAGAGCCTGTGCAGTCACAGGCTGCTGAGGACATGATGTCCATGTTGAGGACTCAGCCCCACAGGTGGTTGCACAGTGACCTGCTGGGTGTGAAGGCATGACCTTTGAGGGAAGTGTCCAATCCCCACAGCCTCCAGTCTCTCCCTGCAGATGCTGCTGCTGTGGACAACAGAGCTCCAGAGGACTGGCAGGATCTTGAGAGCTTTGTCTACAAGCTCTTGGAGATCCTCTGTCTGGCCACTTGGCACCTGCCCCACTTCCTGCTCCTAGAGAAGGATCTCTTTCAAAGAGAGGTCCTGTCCCTCACCTCCCCTTACCATAAGGTGCAGAGCTTCACCTGGGAGCCCCTGATGCTTCCTCCACTTCCATTTTGGCCTCTCTGTATGCATCAACAGCTGGCAGGCAGACCCCTGCACCCACGCCCTCCTTCAGCTCCCTGCCAAGGATGGCTGCTACTGGGACACAGCCTACTTTGACATCCTGCTCAACCAGGTAACTGGGACCAGAGACCCATGGGCTGCTCTCACAAGGCAGAGAGCAGCAGCACCAGAAACCTCCTGTGCTGAGCAGCTTAGAATGTGATGGAATTTGCCCCACAGAGCTGTCCAGATCCTGGTAGCTGCTGGCATGTGCTGCCCAACTCTGCTGTGGAGGCTGTGGGCTCAAGCAGAGCAGGGAGCCCTTTCTCCCCCTGACTCTGCTTAGTTCCAGGTGTACCTGAGCCAGGATGGTGCTCACTGCTCAACAACATCCGTGCTCCACTCTAAGATCCAGCAAGAAGTCCAGTTCCCAGTAGAACTGAGCAGGACCCTGCTGCCACCACATCCATGTATGTCAAAACTCAGGGTGGGTGCAAGTTGAGCTGCAGGGCCAGGGAGCAGCACACTGCCAGAGCACTTTATTGAGGGAGGGTGGTACTGAGGCTCCAGCTGGGACTGCCATGTGTGGACTCTCAGCTCCTCTGGGAGAGCTAGGTCCTGGGGTGGGTATTGAATCCCAGGGTATCTAATCCAGGATGGATGGCTGGCATCCTGTGTTGCTGGACTCTGGTGCAGGGGCAACTGAGAGTGATGGGAGGGCAAGGGACCCGTGGTTGGATCCTGTATCCAGCCCCTGTGCCAGCTTGCACTGGGGCTGCTGTGCCGTGGGGCCAGGGGAAGGGGGGGAGCTGGGGGAGGAGACCACCAGGGCGAGGAGCGACCCTGCGTGGGGCACCGGGAGAAGGGGTTTTGAGCCACGTCCTGAGTTGCCAAGCGGCCCCCCTCACCTCCACACCCCCTGCTCTTCCAGCTTCTCCTTCGCTCCCTGGCTTGTGTGTTGCAGCGCTGCCTGACCGCATCCCAGAGACGCAGCCGTGCCCCCGTTCCCGCCGTCCTGCCGGCACGCAGGGCAGTCCCGCACCGCCTTGCCCGGCCCCCTCGCTGCCCAGGGTCACATCCTGCTGCGGTGGCAGCGCCCCAGGGCCTCCCGCAGGGCACCCAGCACACGCTCCACGTTGCTCCTGGTCGAGTTGCAGCCCATGAGGCCGATGCGCAGGACCTGGGAGGAGAAGGGCCAGCATCTCCCTGTAGCACCCACCTTTCTAGCCGTGCCCGGGTGCTGTCTCCCTGCCAGCAGAGCTGCTGGCTGCGGGGCACCGGCTCCCACGTGGAGCAGGGAGCAGGTGAGGAGTGGCCGGGCACACATTGTCTGAAGGCATCTCATACCCTGCTAGTGATGTGCACGGTTGTCCAATGATGGGCAGCGATTGTGGGTGGGTGGGAACCACCATGCACTGCTGCAGGGGGTGGGATGCACCCCGCTGTGTGTGTGCTGTCTGCAGCCACAGAGCACCGGTTAGTGTGGGCAGTGGGAGGGGAGGACACTGCCCACCTTGCCCGCTGTGGGGCCCAGGCCCCCAGCAATCTCGATGGCACAGGTGTCCATGAGAAAGGCTGTGATCTCCTTCCAGTCATAGCCCTCAGGCACCTTGACAGTGGTAATGGTGGGAAGTCTTGCCTTCTGTGGAAGAGAGATATGGGATTGAACCTGCAGTTCCTGGCTGTGGTTCTCCTGGAAGCCCAGCAGCCTGCCATGAGAGACCATTGCTGGGGGGAGGGGGGAAGCTTTTTTGCCAGCATCAAAAGCTGTCCAGGCAAATCTCCAGCTGCACGATGGGTGGTGGGATCACCCTGCACCCACCTCCTCCTTCACAAAGAGCTCAAGACCCAGGTCACGCAGCCCCTGGCACAGCTGGGCACAGTGTTCTTGGTGCCGCTCCCATGACCTCTCCAGACCCTGTGGGCAGAGAGGAGGGGGAAGGTCCTGGCACCCACCAGTCCCCCAAACCCCAGCAGCACTGCTGGTGCCCCCTGCCTGCCTGGCGTGGCTCACCATCTCGGCCAGCAGGGACAAGCCTTCCCGCAGGCTGAAGAGGCTGTTGATTGGTGCCGTGTGATGGTACCTGCAAAACCCAAGGGGCATCCAGGTGAGTTCCAGCCTTGCCTGCAGCAGAGCAGTTCTCCAGCTGGCTGGGGTAGGGGGGGAACTGGGGTGCAGTGTCCTCCCTACACTTCACCCAGCACAGAAGGGATGGAAATACCCCTGGGTCCCTTTGTGGGGAGGGAGGGCTCGAGTTCTGCAGGGGACACAGCCCCCAAGCTGGGGTGAAGGCTGTGGTTGAGATGGCTGTGGCCACCCATCCCAGGACAGCCTGTTCTCACCTTCGTGGCTCCCCATCACAGCCCCAGTAGTTTGCTAGCCAGGCCATGTCCAGGTAGAAGGACTGGGGCTTCATCTTCCTCCTCAGCATCTTCTCCCTGGTGAAGCAGAGTGCTGGGGAGGAGCTGGACCTTAACCCCCTGGGCTGGGTTGGTTTGGAGCAGTTTTGGTAACAGGAGAGAGGCCTCAGGGATCGCTCCTGTTAGAAGCTTCCAGAAGGTCCCCTGGCTCCAGAAATTCAGCCCCACCTCTGGCTAAGGTGGAGCCCTTCAGAGACAATGGATGCACCTCTGCAATTAATGTCTTCCAGAAGGGGAAATCAACTGATATAAAAACTCAGGGCAGAGAAGAGGTGGGTGTGAGAGCAACTCCTGAGCAGGGATACCAGGGTGGTGAGGAAGGAGGGGAGGAGGTACCCCATGTTGGAGCAGGGGAAAAATGTGAGGAATTCTTCTCCTGGAGGAGGAAGTGGTGGCAAAAAACAGTGTGTGATGGACTGACTATAAACCCCACTCCCTGTCCCCCTGAGCCCCAGGGAGGAGGAATTAGAGAAGTCAGGAATAAAGTACTATGGGCCTGGGAAGAAGGGAGGGGTGGGGTGAGGGATTTAAGCTCTGGGTTTTTTTTGTTTGTTTGTTTTGGCCCTCCCCCAAAGCAAGTGCAACTGGAACTGCAGCAGAGCTGCTGCTGGGTGTGCTCTCCAGGGCAGGGCTGGAGCCATGACTGGCAGAGCAGAGTGGGGATGACCTCCCCCAGCCCCATCACCTGTCCCCTCGGTGGAAGGGGCTGCCCTTACCTGGCTCGCTGGCTGAAGGAGATGGGAGCACTGCCAGGGGGCACGTTGAGGACCTTCTGAGACCCTGTGTACAGGACGTCGATCTCTGCCCAAGAAAGGAGGCAGCTCCTTAGGGACCAGGGGCTCCCAGCAGGGACATGCTGAGCCCACCCAACACGGCTGCAAATGCTCGGTGGGAAGCACAGGGTGGCACAAGCTGCAGGTCCTGCTTGTGTTTGGCCTGCTTTGGGGGACACCCTGGCACTGCTGTTGGTGTCCTGAGAGGAACAGGCTCTCTAGCTGCAGCTGGACCAGTTTCTATTGCTGCTAGCCCAAAATGTGGGTGGTGGGGCTGATCTCACTGCTCTCACTGCCTGCTCCAGGTGTGAGACCCTCATCCCCTGGGTGCCCATGATGGGCACTGTGGCTCTTACCCTGCTGGTCCATGAAGATGGGGGCTCCCCCAAGGGATGCCACTGCGTCCACAAGCAGCAGGCAGCCATACCTGTGGGCAAACAGAGCTCAGTCCCTGGCATCTCCTCTTGCCACCCGTCTGCCTGCAGCCCTGGTATCCCTGTCCCCCCGAGGCTGTGTCTCACTGGAGCCAACTGCTTCCAGCACAACAGAGCCAGAGGAGAGCCCAGGGCAGGTAAATCCCCATGCCCCATTCCCTGGCAGTGACCTTGGAGTGCCACCAGCCCCCAGAAGTGCCTGCTGTGCACTGACCGGTGGCACAGCTGGCCCAGCCCCTCCAGTGGCTGCAGCACCCCTGTGGAGGACTCGCCATGGGTGATGAAGAGCACCAAGGGCTTGTGCTGTGCCAGGCCCTGCGTGAGACAGAGGGGACAGTGACCACCCCTGAGGGTGGCTCGTGCCCACCACCCCACACTGTGCCAGGCACTCACCTCCTCAATGTCCTCTGGAGTGAAGTACTCACCCGGGGGCTTCAGCAGCTCATGAACATCAGCTCCTGGGAGGGATGTTGACAGAGGTAAGGTTTGGGCATGCCTCCCATTGGGCAGCCACCTGCTCCTCAGGGGAATTGGTCATGCATGAACCAGGAGTGTGGACACCCACCAGGGTCCAGCCACCCATGGATTTGCCCAGTGGAAAAGACATAAACCACCGTAAGCAGAGGGACATCACCCTGGAAAAAAACCTGGAGGGCTCTCCAGCTGCAGAAGCCATGTCACTGGCCACCACTGCTGGGATGGGGACAGCAAGCCAGGGGTCACACTCCAGCATCCTGCCTGCCAGCCCAGCCCCTCGAGCCCTGCTGGTGCCATCCAGCTGCCCCCAGCATACCCAGCCTCCTGCCAATCTCGGCAGCCCGTTGTCCCCAGATGCCGTTGACGGCCACCAGGGCGCTGTCCCCGTGCTCCAGCAGGTTGAGGAGAGCAGCCTCCATGGCGCAGTGGCCGGTGCCGCTGATGGCCAGGGTGAGCTGGTTCCACGTCTGGAAGGCGTACTGGATCCCTGCCTTGATCTCATCCATCACCTGTGGCAGCAGGGCACCCACTGGCACCACGGTTGCCCCCCTCCCCCCAGCAGAGCTGTCCCAGCCCCTCCTGGGGAGTGCTAGGGAGAGGAGGGGCGGAGGTCGGGGCTGGGCCAGCTCCCCTGCAGCACCTCGGGGTGCATGTGGCCCAGGAGCTGCCGGCCACTCGCTGCCAGGACGCGGGTGGGAACGTTGCTGGGCCCTGGCCCAAGCAGCAGCCTCTCTGGCACAGCCAGGGGTCGGAGCAGCCCCTGGGGTGGAGGGACATGGAGCAGGCTGGACATGGTGTGCCTTGTTATCCCCAGGAGCCGAGCCCGGAGGAGAGGAGCAGCGGAGGCTGCTTGTGCAGCACCCAGCACTGCAGCACAGTGCATCCTGTGCCAGCAGTGACCAGCTTCCCTGTGGACCCTGACCCCAGGGCTCAGGGCTCCCCCACCAGCCTGGACTCTGCCCCTAGCCAACTTCTTGTCCAGTTAATGTGTCACCACCACCCTCCCTACTGCCTCAGCCCCCTCATTTTGGGGATCCCCCCTTGCTAGTGCTAACTGGGGTTTTGCTCCCCAGACATGACAGCCTGTAGGACTTGCAAGCACCCACACAGTCCCTGTCCCCACAGCCCCCAGGACACTGTGGCTGATGGTTCCCATCACCATCCCAACAGGTGGAACTCCTGCTTCTGGATATGAAGCTCCCATGCCATGGGATTGTTGTGCTGGGACTGGCCCAGCACAGCCGCAACAGTCATCATTTCTTGAACAGCACAAACCTCTGTCAGACAGGTCTCCCTGGCCAAGGACCTGCCTTGCAGAAGGACACTTGGCCAAGTGACAGGTCCAGGAGTGGATCCCTGGCCAGAGGAGCTACTCAGTCAGCAAAGCTCTGGGCTGGTGATGGCGATTATAGGGTTGGTGCTGAAGGAATTGAGGGCAGGCCCATGGGGCTGGTGTGGTGCCAGGCAGGAGCACTTGTGCCCAGGCAGGTGATGCTCATCTCTGAGAGGAGCTGGGAGCTGCTGTGGATGACACCACATGATGGAAAGAAACCACAGTTAATCTGGGGACTGCTGCCCAGTCATCATCTACTGAAGTGAGGACCAGGTCCTGAGAGGTCTCACAGCCCCTCCTGCTGTGTCCCAGCTGTGTGTTCCTCTGCCTGAAGGACTCTCAGCTGTCGGGATTGCTCCTGGATGCTCACAGCATGGCTGAAACACTCAGTTTCTAAAACATTGGCAGGAGAGACTCACTGGGACCCACTGGTGGTGGGTAGGCAGAGACCCCTCTGCTGCCCGCCCTCCAGGGAAGCTCGAGGAAGGGCTGGGCGGGGAGGGGGGGTGTGTCTTCCCGGCTGGCGTGGCAGGCTGAGGGAGGATGCGCTGCTGGAAGCAGCTGGCGGCAAAGGCGTAATCTTCTTTCTGCTCTGGGTCCAAATTCCCTCCCCGCAGATGGACAGGGAGCCAGCTGTGCCCACTGCGGGGGCTCATCGGCCCGGAGGGATGAAGCAGCTCTGCACTGGAGCTGGAGCCTGGATGCCTGGATGCTGGGCCCTGCGGGAAGCCCCGGAGGGGGCCGCTCTCCCCCCCC
>NW_009953064.1:665653-666012 GCF_000747805.2 Chaetura pelagica
GGGGGCTTTCCTAGGGATGGGGCGAGGCCACTGCGGCCCCGGCACTAGCCTGGAATGGGGAGGGGGATGATGCGGTACCTGCAGCCCGTGGGAGAGACCACACGGGCCGCTTTTCGCCCCGGAGCTGCCCTCGCTCTCCCCTCCAGGGCAGGTGGCTCTGGGCACGAAGCTGAGCCATTTTGCGCCGTCATCATTATGCTTCGGAGTCAACTGCGGGGTGGAGGGAGCGGTGTGAGCCCCCTCCGGGGCTGTCACCTGGGAGGGCTGCTGGTGAAAGGCACTGCAAAGCTGAGGTTCTTGCTTCCCCGGCAAGGATGAGCTGCTGCTGCGTGCGTTGGGCTTGGGGGCAGCTGGGCAAG
>NW_009953064.1:666537-671100 GCF_000747805.2 Chaetura pelagica
CGCGCTCCAGTGGCTTCTGGCTGGGGGAGAGGGTGGTCCCTGGGTGGAGGGGCTGGTGCAGAGCCTTGCACTCGGCCACCCTGGCTCCCAGGGAACAGCCCTGCTCCTGCCCCATTGTCTTCCTTCTCTGCCTCTTCCTCCTCATTCCCCGTGGGGCAGCGTCCCCTCTGCTGGACTCCATAGACCCCCTGTGCACTCGGGGTCTCCTCCCTGCTCAGGTTCCATGCCTCAGCTGCAGCGCTGGAGGAGGAAAAGCCAATCATGTCCCCTGCCCAGTTCCCAGAGCAGCCCCTCAGCAGGTGATCTTGGCGGTATGGGGTGGAGGTAGGGGCAGCAGACACCCTGGGGCATGAGCAGGGATGTGCAGGGCTACCATCCCTGCGCACTGCTGCTGGCCTCCATTTTGTCTGGGAGGAGGCAGCTGGCACTGGCACAGGTGCTGCCACCACCCCCAGCCTCCCTGTGTGTGACCAGCCAGAGCTACACCCCCAAACTCTGGGGGTTGCTGGGACCTCCCCACCCTCTCTGTGCCCTACCAGGCTGGTAACCCACTGGAGCTCACTGCCTTCTCCTTGTGGCTTTTCTCTTCTGTGTGTTCTAGCGTGCAGAAGAGAGGATGGAGGGAATGGTGGATGGAGGGTGAGGTGACTGGCTTTTGCAGCAGAGATGGGGAGCTGGCTGGTGGTGGGGAAAACCCCTCACCTGCAGCCTGACATTTGCTAACTGCGAATTTAATCCACATTGAAATTCTGAAGGAGCTGCAAATGCTGCCTCAAAGCCACGTCCCCCATCAGGGCAGGCTGGAGGCAAGGAGGCACAAGGCACGGTGCCTGTGATGGCAGTGTGGATTGGGGGGCTGGATTTCAGCTGGGGATGGGGGTCTCACTTGCCTGTGCTGCCCTCCAAGCCTCTTCCCCATCCCTAGGTGCTGCTCTGGGGAAAACTGCACTGTCATAGCCCCATGCCCTGCATGGGAGGGGAGGTGAGCAGGCAGCAGCCACCAGCCTGGGCTGGCAGGCACCGATGATGCCACATCATCCGGGCCAGCTGTCCCCGGGGTCCTGTATGGTCCCTTGAGGGAGGTCCCAGACAGAGCTGGAGGGCCCCAGGGAAGGCTCATTACGGGGTGGCTGTGGCTCAGGAGGTGCAGCCAGACGAGGCGTCTGCCCGTGCTGCTGAGGTGACGTGGGGATGTGCGCAGACAAAAGGAGAAACTCGCCTTGGGTTTCCTGTCGTGCAGCAGCTCTTCATCTGCCAGAGCTGCTGGTGGCCCCAGCAAGGCAGCCCCTGCCCTGTGCTGGGCTCAGGGAATGGGGCCCAGCACCGTTCAGACCTGGTATCCTGCAGCACCCAGGGGTCAGGCAGCACAGCATGTCCCTTCAGCATCTTCAGGGCAAGAGTTTGCTGCGAGGGGCTCTTGGGGACAGTGCTCCTTGTCCCACTGGTCACCTGCAGGTCACAGCAGGAGGGCTGCCAGTTGGTAGCCCTCAGAGTTACGAGAGCTCTCGTTAGCTAATCTCTGCTCAATTAATCTTAGCTGATCCAGTTAATCATGGCTCTCTAGCCCTTTCGCTTCTCACCCAGGGCTGGTGGGTGTGTCGCTGGGGATGGGCAGAGCACGGCAGGGCCAGGGTGAAGAGATGCTCTGCAGGACTGGTTGCCAGGTCTGGCCCTGGGGTCTCTGCTGTCCTCTTCCTCCCTTGTGGGAGCAGCCCTGGAAAGAGGCAGGGAGGGAGTAGGGAGTGGGGCCACAGTCCTGGCCCACTCACAGTGAAAGGTTAATAAGCGGCTTATTGAATTTCTCTCGATGGTGGATTAAGCAGGCGGTGGCTGAGTGTCCCCAGGCAGAGGCAGCTGGTTGGGCTGGAGCTGCCCTCCTGCCCTGCCTGCCCACAGCCTGGCTGCTGCAGAGTGTCTTCTCTCCCTGCAGGATGCTGAGCACCTGTGGCCAGTGATGGCTGGTGCTGCTGCCACTTGACGTGGGCTGCGGGCTGAATTCCTCCCCGCAGCCGAGCCAGGAAAACAAAGAGGCTGGGGAAGGGGCTGTGCAGGGGCTGCCAGCCCTGCCAGGGGTCCTCGTGCTGCTGTGGCAGAGATGGGTCTAGAGAGCTGCAGAGGAGCAGGAGGGACGGGGTGTGTTGCCAACTGAGGAAGCTGAAGGAAATGGACGGAGACAGAAAATGGAGCCGAGCTGGCTGCTGGCTCTGCAGCAGGGAATACCTGCGGGGAGAGGAGCCCACGCTGCTGTGCTAGGCAAGCCAGATGGCTCCCTGGAAGTGCTGGGATGCAGGCAGTGGCATGGCAGGGCAAGGGGAAAGGGTCTGCCAGTGAGGAGGGGGTTCTTTCAGCCAGCAAAGGTGGGCTACTGGTTTGGGGCGAAGCAGGCCCTCCTGGCAAAGGAGGGCAAGCAGCCCTGAAGGGCATAGAGCAAGACAAGGCACCCAAAAAAGTGGGAGAAAGGAGAAACCAGAGCTTCTTCAGGACTGGAGAGGACTGTGAAGGCAATGGAGCAGGGGTGGTAGGGAATGAGGGCAGGGTCTGAAGCTGCCCATGGCAGGCAGCAGCAGTTCCTGGAGCTGGTGGGGTCACTGATGGGTGTGCTCTTCCAGTGCCAGTGGCTCTTGCCAAGGGCTGTGCTGCAAGGTGGGAGCCTGGGGACCTGATCCACCTCTTTGCAGCCTGGGAGCTGGAGAGACTGCAAAGCTGGGAGACAAGAGCTGCCCTGGCTGTGGAGAAGGAGAAGGTGGGGTTTGACATGGGCAGTAGTCAAGTGCTGTGTGGGGTTTGGCCCAGCAACACATCTGTTGTCCCTGAGTGCCAGCAGTGCCACAGGGTGGACCAATGGCCTCATGAAGGTGCAACACTTCCAACCCAGGAATATATCCCATTGTTTAATGGGAAAACCAACTTTTTTGTTCCCCTTTGGCAAGGAGCCCTGTTTAATTTTTCCTTTCTCCAGCATGTGAGAAAGCAGCAGAGCGGGGAAGGCAGAGGCCCATTGGTAGGCAACAGCCTGCTCACTAGCTCAAGCACTCAATGGTGATGTTAAACACCTGCTTAAAATAATCTGCCTTAAAAAAAATCTCAAGAAAGCCTAATGCTTGAACTCTGCAGCTGATAGGATTTAAGGGTGTGGTTGCTGGCTGAGCACAGTGGGAGCTCCAGGGCTGTCCCAGTGAGGAGGGTTTAGGGACTCGTTAATGAGAGCAGCCCCCTACTCCTCCTGCTGTCAGGGATGGTTTTGAAACATAAGGAGCATTTTTGAAAAACAGCACTGACCTTCCAATACCTCCTGGCTGTGAATTTTTCCACTGTGCCATGAATATACCTGCCTCTAGGTATATTCACCCCCTTTGGAAGTGAAACTCCATTTGTCAAACCTCAGTTAGTTTTAAAGCCATCCCCTTCTCTCAGGATGCTTTTCACTCTTTGGATTTTTAAAATATTTCCCCCTCCTCTTTGTTTTCCACAAATTCAGCTGTATTTTTCATTTCCACTATGGGGAAACCCATGTCATGTTGAGGACCCAACCTTACTGCTCTGCTTCCTTCAGATCATGGTCTGTGTAACCAGAGGTGTGCCATTGCTCACTCCTGATCTCCTTCCTCCCAGAGTGAGCATCCCACTGGCAAAGACCAGGCTCCAAAAGCCCCAGGGGATTTGCAAAGACCCTTGCAGAAGTCCCACAGGCAGGAGTCCTGCAGGCAGGGATGCTGGAGGAGCTGGTGCCAGCCTGTGCTGTGGGGTGCTGGGTTCATCTTCTGCCAGCCAGCTCAGCATGAGGAGCCAGAGAGCAGGGGATGGGCAGGAGAGGGGATGGATGTTGGAATGGATTTTGTCAGGGCTGATCCTGATGGACCCTGTGGTCAAGGGAAGCATCCTTTTCTGGCCAATGTGAGGATTAACTGGGACTTGGGGAAGGTGGGTCCAGTGGAGAACCCAGACACTGATGCTGGGATGAGTGGCTGCTCTGGGAGATGCCAGAGAGTTCATTTCGTCTTGTGAGGTTCGTGGTGAATAATTTATTACAAAAGGAGTGGAAAAATGGTGATGACCTGCCAGCTTCAGCTGCCTGCAGTCCCCACCAGCTCGCTGGCTGGTGCTGCTGCTGACAGGGCACTTCTGCTTTTGCCCACAGCTGAATGAGAGGCAAATACCAGCAGTCAGGCTCAACAGTCATCTCCTTTCTCCACACAAATGCCATCGTTATCTTTCCCCACCTCCACCCACTCCTGCTGTCCAGTCTCTGCTCTGCTGGGGCTGGAGCAGAGGCAGGAAGCCTGGGTGATGGGCAGGGGGGATGTGGCTTTGCTTGCAGGGGTGGGGAATCCCTGCTAAGTGCGGTGGGCACGCTGGGGTGGGGAAACTGCTCCTTGGGGTCACGCTGGTGCTGACAGTGCCTACGTGGCTCTGTCCCCTGCTGTGGGTGGCCACCAAGTGATGCTGCAGGGTGGTGGAGGCTCTGAGTGCTGCCCTGGGGTAAGGGCAAGGATGTCCCCTGGGACTGAGCAGAGGGTCCTCAAGGGATGAAACAGAACGTCACATTTTGGGCAGAGGCATTCC
>NW_009953064.1:671236-690592 GCF_000747805.2 Chaetura pelagica
CCCCCCTGTGGCCGGTGGGGTGGCGGGGCCATCCGTGAAGGTGGCGGTGCGGGTCCGGCCCTTCAACTCCCGGGAGATGAGCCGGGAGTCTAAATGCATTATCCAGATGTCGGGAAGCACAACCAGTGAGTGCCCTTGTCCAGGGCAGAGGGGCTCGGGAAAGCTTTGGGTGCTGCTTAGGGTGGGGTGATTCTGTGATACTGTGGCACTGTGACTCTGTGGCACCCCCAGCCCCGCTATCTGCAGCCCCCACACAGCCACCCCCAGGCCCCTCATCCTGCTGCCCAGGCCAGGGGGGCAGGCAGGGCAGGGGTAGGGCCAGGGCTTCAGCCAGCACTTTGCTGACACGGGGGTTTTTCTCCATGAATGAACAAACCTTTGGCTAATCCCCTCAGCCGGGGAGCTGGGGGGCAGGCATCAGGAGGGCTGTGGTTCCTGCTTCTCCTGCCAGCTGGGAAAGGCAGAGGGATGCTGGTAGTGCCAGCTGCCTTCCCCACAGAGCAGGGCTATCTCGGCCTCCCAGAGACAGAGAACCCAAAAATAAAAATGTTTGGGAAGGTAAGAGCAAGTTTTCCCCTTCCCAGGATTATTTGCAGAGACCCTTGCAAGCACTGGGGTGGGAGAGGTCATTGTTTTGCCTAATACACTAAGTCTTGTGGGGGGCAGCAGGGTTGGGAGGCTGGAGCAGGAAGGGGTCAGCCCTTCTCTGCCATCCTTTTCTCCCCAGGTTTCCAGCCACCCCCCCTCCATGGCTTCCCAGGCTGTGGCTGCCTGCCTGCCAACACTGCTGCTTTGTTCCCCTGGTGTCCCCCCCTTCCTGCAGCCATGGGGACTAGCCTGGGCACCAAAACCCCCATCCCCATTCCTGGCAGCTCCTGCCAGGATGGCCAGGAAGGGACCCCAGCTTTCATCCTGCAAGGCCATTAATATTCTCTGGCTGGAGCTGTGCATCTGCAGGCTTTAAAATACAGTGATTATTTTCTCTCCTGCGGGTCTTGGATTTTATCCTGCTCAGTGCTTGCTCCCCTGATATGCTCTGCTGTGCTGCTGGCTCTTAGGGGCAAAGATGAGGGTCATCTCCAGATGTTTTCCTTCTTCCTCTCTTGTCTGCGTGTCTGTCTTCCTCCCCCTCCCCAGCTTTTGCCAGAGCATCAATATTTTGCAGCAGCTTTGCAAAGGCCCTGGGTTGCCTGGTCCCAGGAGAGAAAAAAACCCACCAGTGGCATCTAGCCACATGGGGGGAAATAAATGGGAATGAAGGGGGTGTGGGGAGAGCTTCTCAGCTTGGGGATGGGAGACTCGCTGCTCTTGATGTCCCCCCTTCTCCCCTGTGTTGCAGTCTCCAGCCTGTTGGACCAGCTGGGTGGCTGCAGCTGGGATGCTCTGGAGCCACTTGGTGCCATCCCCAGCTGCTTCTCTGCCCTGTGCCCAGTGTGGGCTGGCACTGGGATGCAGAACAGCTGCCTTGTTTGGCCCTGTCCTTCCTGCTCCTTCTTTTGCCTTCATTGGACTCATTTTTGGGGAGTGATGCTTCTGTTTGCTTTGGAGAGGATCACCTCTGCAGGGAGGAGTCAGACCTGAGCCAGGGGGCTGGGTGACATGGCAGAGCTGCCAGGTGAACCCCAGGGGCCACAGGAGATTCTCTGTCTGGCTTCTTGCATGGCCTCCTGTCACTGTTTAGACTTATGTGGGGAAGAAAAGAACAGTTTCCCACACCTCCCTACCCACTTCTCTTTGGAGTGGCCACTCGCATGTCCTCAACACACTGACTGGGCACTGGCCTGGTGCCGTTTCAGTCTGGATCTCAGCAGGGCCCTCTAAGTCTTTGCAGCTGTGGGGTGGGCAGTTGCTGTGGGGATGTCACTTTCTAGCCTTTTCTCCTGAGAGAGCAGCTAGTAACTAGTCTGCCCAGGCTGCGAGAGGCATCTGGAGCATCTGAGTCATGCTGACTCCAGTGGGCAGGCAGGCAGGGAGCCAGTACCCAGCCCCTCTTTGGTGCTGGAGCTGGGCTTCTGCCCACAGCAAGGGACATCTGTGCAGCACCATGCTGCTGTTTTGCAGTTGGGACTGGATCCTGACCCTGCTTCCCACCCTCCACCTGCCCACCTTGCTGCCTTTGTGGGCAGGGAGAGATGGGTCTCAAGCCAGAAGTGGCAGATCCTTCCACATGGGGGAGGGTAGAATCCGTTGTGGCAACGTAGGAAAAATTTGGAGCAGAAAACATCTGAATCCATAACACCACAGACCAGGACATCCAGCCTCCCAGGGAGGGGGCTGCACCAGGCCTGGGGCTGCTTGGGAAGGTTCCAGCTTGAATCCTGACCGGGTCTGAGTCCTGGCTGAGCATTGGGGCAGGGCAGACTGGGGCTATGATGGAGGGAGCTCCATCAGCCGTGGTGCTGTGTGGCCTCCTGGTCCCCAGCTGGGGGCTGCAGGCTTGGGAACTGTGCTGCACTGGCCCACAAGGTCATTTCAATGTCACCTGAGAGGGCCGGATCTGGTGATTACCCCACTGGTTTGAGTTTCTTCTGACGCATCTGTTGTTTCTGGAAATAAAACCAACAACAAACCCAACCAAACATCATGAATGCTCCGGGGGGTGGGGATGCAGGGAGCAAGGAAGAGAAGTGATGCAGTCTCCAATTTCCATGACAACATCCTCTTCACCAGGGGATGAAAAGCAGGCTCTGGTTTCTGCTGGCAGTGTAACAGGAGGCATTAATCACCCTGCTGGCACTTGGGACCCAGAGCAGAGCACAGGGGAGGAGAAAAAGGAGCCAGAGGGGGCCTGGGGAGCCCTGATGGGGCCACAGCTGCTCCCACCCCACAGTGCCAATGAGTGTGGCTTTGGGAACAGCCCCCCAAGCTGTGGGGTGAAGGAAGGCTGTGATCCTCCCATGCTGGTGTCAGGCTTCCATGGGCAAATGTCAAAGCAGGAAGAAGCCTGAGGGAAAGGGTTGTTTCCCCCACACCGTGCCCAACAGGGTGTTTGAGCAAAACTCTGCCCTGCTCCCTGGGCTGGTGCAGGCTCTGCTGGCTGTGGCACCCAGCACCTGTGCTGGGACTCTTGGGGTTTGGTGGCTCTGGACCCACCTGTGGAGCTGGAGGGTCCTGGTTCTGCTTTCCAGGACTGCTTCAGACTTCATCACCCTTCTCCCCTTACAAGTGGGAAGCACCAATGTGGGGGTACCCCAGCTGGCTGGGTGGACTCATGTTCCTATCTGTTTGCCCCTAGCTATCCTGAACCCAAAGCAGCCCAAAGAGACTCCAAAAAGCTTCAGCTTTGACTACTCCTACTGGTCCCACACCACGGTAAGTGGTGGGAGATCTGAGCCTGCCTGGAGTGCTGGGCTGGGGAGAGGCAGGAGGACCCCCTTGCCAAATTTCTCCTTGTCACCCTTCTCTCTGCAGCCCTCAGACATCAACTATGCATCTCAGAAGCAAGTGTACCGGGACATTGGGGAGGAGATGTTGCAACATGCCTTTGAAGGCTACAATGTCTGCATCTTTGCCTACGGGCAGACGGGCGCTGGCAAGTCCTACACCATGATGGGGAAGCAGGAGAAGGACCAGCAAGGCATCATCCCACAGGTACCACCTGGGGAAGAGCTCTCTGTTCTCCTGCTCTGGTGTGATGCCCAAAGGAAAAGTGGAGTAGGGGAGGGAAGAGGGGAGAAGGGGCCAAGACCCCCTTCTGGTAGGAAACTGAGCAGCCTGGCTCTTCTCTCCACAGCTGTGTGAGGATCTCTTCTCCCGCATCAACGACACGACGAATGACAACATGTCCTACTCTGTGGAGGTAGGCACCCCATCACCTGCCTGGTCCAGCTCCAACCTCCCACCCAGCTCTACGAGCCCTGCCAGCCTCCAGATCCCTCTTTGGGGGTCCCATCCCTGGGTGTGGGGTGGGCCTGATTCTGCCTACATGCTGAGCACCCACATGCAGCCACTAACCTTGCCTGTGCCCCCTCCTCTAGGTGAGCTACATGGAGATATACTGTGAGCGTGTGAGGGACCTCCTGAACCCCAAGAACAAGGGGAATCTGCGGGTCAGGGAGCATCCCCTTATGGGCCCATATGTTGAGGACCTTTCCAAGCTGGCTGTGACCTCCTACAATGACATCCAAGACCTCATGGACTCTGGAAACAAGGCCCGGTGAGTTGGGGGGCAGGAGATGGCCAGGACCTGGAGAGCTTGCAGACATCTCCAGAAGGTTAACTTCCTTGCTTTGCTGGTCTGGCTGCTCCAGAGGTGGCAGTCCCCTCCTTTTCGAGCATTGAGTCTCCCCCACTTTTTGTCACCTTACTTCCTTCCTGCTCTCAAAAGGCCCTGCAGCCAGCAGGAGAAAGCCTGGGTTCTTCCCAGAGCCCTCTCATGTCCTCCAGAGTCCTCTCATGTCCTCCAGACTTACCTTCCCATCGTGTACTATGTCCTGAAATGAGCCCTGGCCCCAGCACCAGCCACTGCAGTGTCCCCTGCAGTGTCACACCTCCCTGTCCTCTCCCTGCAGCACAGTGGCTGCCACCAACATGAACGAGACCAGCAGCCGCTCCCACGCCGTGTTCAACATCATCTTCACGCAGAAGCGGCACGATGCTGAGACAGACATCACCACTGAGAAGGTGGGAGCAGGGTCTAGGGGACTCAGGAAAACACACGTGGGCCCAGGAAGGGTTTTGTGTGCTCTCCACAGCACTTGGGGTGAGATGGTGCAGCCCGAGGAAGGGGTGAAACAGGATGGAGATAATTTGCAGGCACGTGCTGGGCTTATGGTTCCTGGAGGGAAAGGCCCCTGGGCAGGACAGTTGAGCTGATGCCCTTCAGCCCTGCCTGCAAGGATGTTAGCCCTGCTCCTGGCCAGATCCTGGCAAGGATGACCCTGCAGAGCCCACCTCTGCCTTCAGAGCAGTGTCACCTCAGAAGAGATCTTAGCTTCCTCCTTGGCTCTGTGCTGGGGCCTGGTTCTGTGCCTGGCAGGACTCACAGCCTTGTCTCTGCCTGCAGGTCAGCAAAATCAGCCTGGTGGACCTGGCAGGGAGCGAGCGAGCTGACTCCACTGGTGCAAAGGGCACAAGACTAAAGGTGAGAGCTGGAGGTCCCCTTCTGCTGGTGGCAAGACCATGTCCTGCCCCCTCGTCCCCAGCTGTTGCATCTCCTTTCCTTGCCTGCTTCCTTGCCCACTATGCTGCCAAAATCCTTGCCCACCTTTTGTTTGAAAGCTGCCCAGTGGCAGTTCCACTGGGGTCCATGAGTCCCACTTGGGAGGTGCTGGTTGCCCAGGAAGACCAGCTGCTCATTGCCCACCCTGTACTGGGACCTCCTCACCCTCCTGGTGCCCCAGTATTGAGCACCCCTCTGAAATGGTGTTTGAACATTTGGCCTTTTCTTCTCTCCACCAGGAAGGAGCAAACATCAACAAGTCCTTGACCACACTGGGGAAAGTCATCTCTGCCCTGGCTGAAATGGTGGGTAGCTGGAGCCATGGGTGAGTGGGAGCACTGCAAGGGAATGGGATGGGCACAGCAGGGATGGGCTCAGCCCTCAGGGATGGAGCATCCCAGATCTGAGGGACAGGCATACACATCCCAAGCTGTCCTGGTGGCTGGGACCAGCTGGGCTGGTGAGGCTGCTTGTCTCCCTGGAGACCTGCACCTGCTGCTCTCTGCCTGGGGGACGGGGAGGGGGGGCTGTTGTGGGTGGTGAGGAGGGGAGCAGCTCACTTCAACAGTCTCTCTGCTTTCTTTGCAGGATTCGGGGCCAAACAAGGTTGGTGTCCTGGCTGGGCTGGGGAATGGAGGGTTGATTTTTAGCATGGGTGGTTGAGGGTGGGTTTCATGCTTCTCCTGGTGGCTGGCAGAGCCCTCAGCATCCTCCTCACTCTCCTCATTGTGTGGCTCTCAGTGCTTGGCATTAAGCACCTATCCTGGTCCAGGCAGCACCTGTGGAGCTGAGCAGAGCTGCCCAAGGTCACAGTGGCCAGGCAGAGCTCTCCTCCTCTGAGTCCCCATGGCTGGGGACTGGCTGTCACCTTCCCTTGGAAGTGAGCAGGCAGCCTGACAGCCCTTCCCTCTGCTCTCCATCCCCTAGAACAAAAAGAAGAAGAAGACTGATTTCATCCCCTACCGGGACTCGGTGCTGACCTGGCTGCTGCGGGAGAATCTGGGTGAGGACGTGGGTGGGAGGTACAGGCTGGGCAGCAGGCACAGCCACCAGCATCTCCCTGATGCAAGGGTGTCTCTCTGGGCAGGGGGCAACTCCAGGACAGCCATGGTCGCTGCTCTCAGTCCTGCTGACATAAACTACGATGAGACCCTCAGCACCCTCAGGTAGGAATAAGTATCCTTGTCCCCCCATGGCCCCTGAAACCCGGGCAATGCCACGTGCTCTTCTCACCTCTGTAGCAACCCTGGCTGGGGCGGGAGGTGCTGTGGAGGCACCTCAGGCATGAGGCCAAAGGGTTGTCCTGGTGCTGGGATCCTCCAAAGGACTGCTCTGCTGGAAGGGTTTAGAGGCACTGCTTGCCCAGCAGCTGGAGGTTTTGCCCCCTGCTGCTGCTGAGGGCTCTGTCCTGCCCCAGGTACGCTGACCGTGCCAAGCAGATCCGCTGCAACGCTGTCATCAATGAGGACCCCAACAACAAGCTCATCCGGGAGCTGAAGGACGAGGTGGCCCGTCTGCGTGACCTTCTCTATGCCCAGGGCCTTGGGGACATCATTGACAGTAGGTACCACCTGGTGCTCTCTGGCGGAGGCTCCAGGCAGAGGCAGGCTGGAGTCCGTCCTGCCCGTGGGGCTGATGTCTCCCTGTATCCTGCTCTGCCAGCCAGGCAGCAGCACCCTGCTGCTGAAGAGTGGTGGTGACACCTCCAGCAATCCCCTGCCTGTGTGTTTGCAACCCCCAGCCCACTCCCTTAAGTAAAAGGAGCTGCTTTACACCCAGCAGACCCCTACTTCTTCTCCTCCACCTCCTGTCTTTAGCATCCCGTGCCCAGCAGAGGTGCCAGGAAGGTGTTCCCAGGGCTGAGCCCACCATGGTCTCTCCTCCATGTGCTGTCAGAAACCCTACTGAGATGAACCCCCTCTTGTTCTATGTTCTCTCTGTTCTTACCCCTGCTCCCTGCCCTCTCTCTCTCTCTTAGCCCATCCTGCTGCAGGAGGATCCAAATGTGTGTATTCCCCATCACTGGTACTCTTGCTTCATGGCTTTTGGGAGGTGTAGGCTGTGCCCAGGGGCACCTGTGCAGCATGGGGAAGGGCTGCTGGAGCCGGCCCAAGCTCATGGAGAGGTGCTTGCCCTCTCGCTGGCTGTTCCCAGGGAGCTGGTAAAGGGGATGGTAGCAGGGTCACGGTCAGTGCCTGGGCTTGGGATAGCACTTGGAGGGACCAGCATCCTCTGCTGTGCTGAGGGCCTGATCCCCACGGGGACTCCTTCCTCCCTGCTGTCACAATGTTTGCTGTTGCTGCTTCTGCTGGCTCTGGGGCTTGTCGGGACTGGAGCCTGGCATGACACTGGGGCAGGCTGGCAGCTGCCCTCCTGATGGAGGGGGGTGTGGTGATGGCCAGGAGGCTTTTGCCAGTGGATAAGCTCTGTCGCCCCATCCTGTCCTGGGCCAGGCAGTGCAGCCGGGCAGTGGTTGGGCCCAGCGAGGAGATGGGGACCTGGCCCTTCCCCTCCTGGCTTGGCTCCCCCAGCTGTGGGCTGATGGAGGTGGCTAAGTCTGCACACACAAACCTGTGCCCACCTCCAGCACAGCACGCTGAGCCCCTGCAACTTCTCTGGGCTTGGGGAGCATCTCTGATACTTAGATCCCTTTGCTGTGGGGTTTGGTGGCAGCTGGTGCTGGGGGTGTCAGCAGGAAAAAGTAAGGGGCATGGTGCCACCCTGCCCTCACTTTGCTCTCTCTCTGGCTTCCTGGCCGAGGTGCTGCTCCTCCTGCTCTGTCTCCATGACCCCTGTGTAGGGCAGAGGGCCACAGCCTCTTCTCCCCTTCCTTTCTTATTCTCTGTCCCCAGATCCAGCTAATCTGGGACAGCTGGGCAAATACAACAACCTGGGCTGTGTCAGTAGGAGGATGACAGGGGTGTGCTCTTGGGGAGGAAGGTTGATCCCAGACCTGATGGCTGCAGGATCTGGTGTTGCAGAAAAGTATCCCTGAGAGCCTGGGAAGCTTCCAGGGCTGCTAGCACAGCTGCTTCCCAAAACAGCCCTGTGCTCCTGGGGGACTGCCTGAGCTGAGGGAGAGATGCCTGTGCCCTTGCCCTGCTGCTGCCTGTGCCACTGTGCTGTTGTCTGTGCCTTTTCCTTGTAATTCCTGGCTTTCTTCTTGCCACACCCAGCCGCTCTTTTTTTTTTTTTTCCTGCCCCCCACAACAGCTTTTCTCGTCTCCATCTTTCTCTCTCTCTTCTTCTCTGTGTGTCTTCCCCTGGCCCATCCCTCCTTCCCTGCCCCGTAGATGTGTCCGACTTTGAGAACAATAATGATGCTAGAGGGGGAGAGCTGAATCAGCGCCCTGACAATCTCTCCACAGTGACCAATGCCATCGCTGGGATCAGTCCCTCTTCCTCCCTGTCAGCCCTGTCCAGCCGTGCTGCCTCTGTCACCAGCCTCCACGAGCGTATCATGTTTGCTCCGGGCAGCGAAGAGGCCATCGAGAGGCTCAAGGTAAAGAGGCCAGTGCCCAGCAGGACAGAGGGGTTCAGCTCCTGTGCTGAGGCTTCTGGAGGGGGCTCAGTGTTCTCTGGAAGCCCATTAAGTGGGGAGATGCTCAGGTGAAGCCATGCCTGGGTGTGCTGCTGCAGAGCAGACAGACCCAGAGGTGCCCAGTGCTCTCGACTGCTGGATGGGAGAGGGTTTGGTGTGGTAGGGACCACCTGCTGCTGCTGTCCTCCTCGTGGGGTGGCTGTTCTTTTGACCTGTGGGATGAGTGCTCCTGGCTTGGGATGGGTGCTCCCAGCCCAGCATGGTGCAGAAGTGGGCTGGCAGCAAGGGGATGGAGAGGCTGGTCTTAATGCCTTGCTCTTTGAAGATGGGGATGATGGAAAGACAGTGGTGAAATGCTGCTGTGGCTTGTTTAAACCACCCGAGACTGGGACCAGTGTCCTGCTGCAGTATGCAGGCAGGTCTGTTGCCTGTAGGACACTCTAACCCCCTGCTAACCCTACCCTTGCCAGGAAACTGAGAAGATCATTGCAGAGCTGAACGAGACGTGGGAGGAGAAGCTGCGGAGGACAGAAGCGATCCGGATGGAGAGGTAGGTGGGGCTCCCCAGTCATGTCTCCTCCTCTGCACTTTGCCTAGAGCAGTTCAGCTCCTGGGGGCACCCAGGATGCTTGACCATCCAGCTGTACCCAGACTGCCCCCCTGGGCACCACAGTGCCCTCCATGCTAAGCAGGCACAGATGTGTTCTGCTTTGAGAAACCTCCCTGAGGCACAGAGACAGCTAAAGGAGGTTCTAGGGCTGTGATCTGTGGGCAAACCCGTGGGCTTGAGTCCCCTCTAGGGCTTGTCTAGTGTCAACTCCAGGGACTCGCGTGGCTTTGACCAGTTCTTCTTTCCCTTGTTCTTTCAGGGAAGCATTGCTGGCTGAAATGGGGGTGGCCATGAGGGAGGATGGAGGCACCTTGGGTGTTTTCTCTCCTAAAAAGGTAGGATCATCTTATTCTCTTCTTCCCCTGGCAAATGAGGGGTTCATACCCCTGCAGCTTCCTTCCAGCCAGCCCCAGATACTCCACTAGCCTTTTCTTGTCTCTGAAACCTATGGAGGAAATCCCAGTGTTGGCCCTGCTGGGTATCAACATAGGTAGATACTCCTGACTAAACATCCAGCCCTCACTGCTTGGATGATGTCCCCATTCAGGTGGGGCTTTGGTGATGATGGCTGTGTTAGACTTCAGTGCTAGCTTATAAAAATCCGTACTTTGGGGTATTTGGAATTGCTGCCCCTGAAACTGGCAAGTCCTTGCTGAGAAATGCAGGTGCAGAAATATTCCACAGTCATCATTGCTTGTAGCATCCTGGAGAGTATTTTCTAAGCAAAATGCTGGCTGTGTCCCAAAGAGTTTGGGTGCCAGCAAACTGCCAAGTACCAGTGACATTAATCACTGCATCTCACTCATCTGTGTAACCATCATGGTAGTGACATCCAGTTCACAAGCCCAGCCCTGGTGGAGCGTGCAGAGCAGTGCTGGGTGCTGAGGAGCAAGCACCTGCTGGTAGGACCAGGTTATGCTTGCTTAGCTCTCCCACCACACTGAGGGATGCTTTGGGGGCTGCCCCAGCAGCTGATGCTGGTTGACTTGGTGACACTCAGATGGAGCCCTTGGGACCTTCCCCTTGCATGCCTTGGTGTGGCTCTTAGGACAAATTTCTACAGTGTTGTCATTGTTTCTCACCTTTGTCTCAGCTGCTGCCTGTTAGGACCACAGATCTCTGTGTAGAAAGCATAGGGGTTTATTCCCCAAAGCAGGTTGGTCTTAGAGGTTGGGCATTGCTGTGGTGGTCTTGGTGCCTCCTTGCTCTTCAGCTGTCTGGGGGGTGGAAACTCTGACTTCTGCAGTGGCTGGCAAGAAAAGCTAGGTTTGATAGCATGCAAAGCCCCTTTTTGCTAAGGGAAAAGCAGGGCAGGACTGTGGTGTCCTGCTCTGTGTCATCGCTGGGCTGGTTACATTTCCAAGGAGCTTATTGGAAGGTAGAACATCTGCCTCCTACTAACCGGTCTTGCAAGTCTGGAGAAAAACTGCAAGCTGAAGGAGCCTCAGACTGTGGGGCTACATGTCTGCCTAGGGGGGCCTGAGGTTAAATGCTGTGGCCAACTCATTCCTGCCAGCCACCATGGAGAAGAGCCTGTGTTTCCCTTGGCCTCCAGCTCTCCTGCACTGTTTGGAGTGAGTCTGTTCTATCAGCCAGGGCTTGTGGAAATGTTGTGACAGGAAAACCTCTGCATGCTGGTTGTCAGTGGGCTGATGAGATGTTCCTTATGGTCTCTATTCTTATTTTTGGGCAACTTAGAGCTTCATCTGCTGATACTGCTGGAACTGACCCCGTTGCCTGAAGGTGCAATCACTGCAGCTTGTGATGGGGTGGGATAAGCCACAGCCAGAGGGGTCTGTGGCTGGGGGAGAAACTTCCCTCTCATCAAGAGCAAAGTGGTTTTTGACCGAGGGGAATAGCTGTTAGGAAGGTAGTGAAATTCAGCCTGGAGATACAGCTTCAGGTCTCAGTTGAGCCTCTAGTCTGGAACCTGCTCTTTTGGGTGCTTCGTCCTTGTACCATCAGTGGAGGAAAACAGGCACTTGTAGTTCTTCTCATCCTACACCAGCTGTTGCATGGGATGTGCCTCTGCCTCAGCTACACTGTCCACAGCGGAGCTGGAGGCTACAGTGAGGCAAGGGCCTGTGGACATACAGCACAGGTGAGCAGAGTCCCACTCCAGGAGACACGAGCCATATCAGGGATTCCCCATGGGAAGTGTTCAGCTCCATGCTGGGCCTGTTTGCAAAGTGGATTGTCAAAGGCAGCCAGGGGAGTGCCCAGGGTGCAGTGCTTTGAGGAGGAAAGCAAGTCAGCATGTGGAGGCAGGTCATCCTCATTCCAGCTGCTCGGCTCTCTGCAGTCCCCTTGAAAACTACCTGCCTGTGTATGTTGTCCTGGAGCTAGAGAAGGCAGGAGAGCCCATGCAGGGGCAGCCTGAGGTGCTGCTGAGCTCCCAGCTCCCTCTGCACCCAGGTGAGCAGGGTGCACTGAGGTGACTCCTTGTTTGTCTCTCCCAGACACCCCACTTGGTCAACCTGAATGAGGACCCGCTCATGTCTGAGTGTCTTCTCTACTACATCAAGGATGGGATAACAAGGTGAGAGCCAGGTGCTGTGGAGCAGTGGCAGCCTAGCCTGTATCTCAGTGTCTGACTTGCCTAGGTTGGCAGCAGAGTGACAGCTGTCCCTGGTCTGGGCACTGTTCCTGGGTCATCCCCAGAGTGCCATAGAATGTGGGGAAAACGTATCTGCCTGGCAACCTGACATTGGTCCTGCTGTGCACCATGGGCTGCTCCTGTCAGCCCCAGGGGTGGTTTTGGGGGGAGGGCAAGGAGGGGCTGCTTTGAGGAAGGATCAAGCTGTGTTTTTCCTTGGCAGGGTTGGCCGGGAAGATGCAGAGAAGAGGCAGGACATTGTTCTCAGTGGGCACTTCATTAAGGAAGAGCACTGCCTTTTCCGCAGTGACACCAAAACCGGTGGTGAAGGTACTCCTTGTCTGGAGGGACTCCACTTCCCCAAGGGACCTCAGTCCCTCTCTGTGTACCCAGCATCTGTCCCCAGCCAAGATTCCTGCCCTCCTCATGTTAATAGGGCTCTGCCACATGGCTGTGGCCTCTATGAGCCTCCAGAGCAAGCTACAGCCCTCACCTAGCTGGGAGGGAAGCTCGTGCAAGGCACATGGAAGCTGCCTTGGTGAGGCCAGCCAGGGAGATCAGGGTGGGAGTGCGGAGCAGATTGTAGATGATTCCCCCACCCAAGATGTGGAGCAGAGCCCACGCCACAAACCAGCAGGAACCTGGGAGCGAACAGGGTAACAGGCTTTGGAAGATGAGCCTGGGGAGGCTGGAGATACATGCTGAAGGCTCTGATCTCCTCTCACATCCAGGCTCCAGCTGCTTTTAGTTCTTGGGACTGCTCTGATTAACATAAGCTTGGCTGAGCCCCATCGGTTTCCCAGGCTGGGGATGATGCTGGTGGGTGCCCAGAGTGCCCCTCATTGTGTCCCTGGAGTGCTGAGTGGGGCAGCTCTCCCTTTCTGAGGCTGCAGGAGCAGTGGAGCAGGAGATGTAGCATTTATCCCTCTGCATCCACCTTACTTGTGCTCCCTCTCTGCCCTTTCCATTGTGTCTGCAGTGATAGTGACCCTGGAGCCCTGTGAGGGTGCTGACACCTACGTGAATGGCAAGAAGGTGACAGAGCCCAGCATCTTGCGCTCAGGTGGGTCCCCAGAGCTGCTCTAACCAGCCTCCTTCCATCTCCTGGAGGCCCTGCACGTTGTCCCACATTAACCAACACCCTTTCCTCCTCCTCCACCCTGGATGCATCCCTGTAGGAAACCGCATCATCATGGGGAAGAGCCACGTCTTCCGCTTCAACCACCCCGAGCAGGCTCGGCAGGAGCGGGAGAGGACCCCGTGTGCCGAGACCCCTGCGGAGCCTGTGGACTGGGCTTTTGCCCAGAGGGAGCTGCTGGAGAAGCAAGGCATTGACATGAAGCAGGAGATGGAGCAGCGGTGAGGGCAAAGGGGCTGGGGTGATGGGGAGTTGGGGACCCACCTCCAGGTTGGTCATCCTCTCCTTTCCCATTCCTTCCAGGCTCCAGGAGCTGGAGGACCAGTACCGGAGGGAGCGGGAGGAGGCAAATTACCTTCTCGAGCAGCAGAGGCTGGTAGGTGGTCAGAACCTGGCTCCTTCTCAGACTGCCCACTCCTGGCAGATGTTTGCATGGGGTGGCTCTGTGTGTCCTAAAAACAAAGGCAAACCTGTTGTCTCTGGGGTTGTCCCTGTACACACAGATGTAGAGGAGGGAGGAGGCTGGGTGGGGGGAAAAGCACTATGTGGCAGCGTGGACAAAGGTCACACTTTGTGGGTTGCATCATCCCTCTTCTTGTTTCCTTCAGGACTATGAGAGCAAACTGGAGGCTCTCCAGAAGCAGATGGACTCTAGGTATTACCCTGAGGCAAATGAGGAAGAAGATGAGCCTGAAGATGAAGGTGAGGTCTTGGTGCCGCCACAGGGTTTTGATGCTCTCTGAGGGAGCAAGAAGAGTGGGCTCTGGGTCCCCTGGGCACTTCTGTGCTGATGTCCTCCTTCCTGGCAGTGGGGTGACTGTTCCTCTTTGTCCCCACAGTGCAGTGGACGGAGCGGGAGTTTGAGCTGGCTCTCTGGGCCTTTAGGAAGTGGAAGTGGTACCAGTTCACCTCCCTCCGTGACCTGCTCTGGGGCAATGCCATCTTCCTCAAGGAAGCCAACGCCATCAGTGTGGAGCTGAAGAAGAAGGTGGGTGCCCGAGGCTCCTCTCTGGCTTGCTGTGGTACCCATGGCAGAGGCCACAAGCACGGGCAGCCGGGGAAGTGCCAAGGAAGGGGTTGCCAAAGGCACCATGCAGAGCCCAGTGTCCTCCTGGGTGTCTCACTGTCCCCCTCTGCCCTTCCTCAGGTCCAGTTCCAGTTCGTGCTCCTCACAGACACACTCTACTCACCTCTCCCTCCTGACCTGCTGCCTCCTGATGCTGCCAAGGACCGGGAGAAGCGACCATTCCCCCGGACCATCGTGGCCGTAGAGGTGCAGGACCAGAAGAACGGGGCTACCCATTACTGGACCCTGGAGAAGCTGAGGTGGGTGAACCTTACCTGTGCTGGGCAGGGCTCAGCTGGCCTCAGCCTGGTGTCTCACTGCTGCCTGCCCCTCTGCCTGCAGGCAGCGCCTGGACCTGATGCGAGAGATGTACGACCGTGCAGCAGAAGTGCCTTCCAGCGTCATTGAGGACTGCGACAACGTGGTGACGGGCGGAGACCCTTTCTATGACCGCTTCCCCTGGTTCAGGCTGGTGGGCAGGTGAGTGCTTCGGCTCCTTCTAAGTGTGGCTGGGACTGGCAGCAGCCCTGCTGGCTCTGCTGGGTGCAGGGCGTTCGTCTCCCTAGAGAGCAAGGCCGTGGGAGGAGGTGCTGTCTCCCTGGTCCTGGTTCTCCTCCTCGTTGGCTGCCGGGACCCCGAGGGACCTGCTGCTGGCAATGCTCCTGCTGTAACACAGTGCTGTGGGGCACGGGCTTGTGGTTTGCCACTGGTGGGGGAGGTGGGAGGCAGTGGCTGTCCAGCAGGCTGAGAGCTCATGCCACCTTGACCTCCATCCTGGTGGGCACGCGTCAGTGTCCCAGCATCCGTTTGTACGGTACGTGCTGCGCGTCGCCGTGCGCTTCCCGCGCGCTGGTTGGAAGGGTGCAGTGCCAGCAAGGTGGACGGGGCACCCTGGAGAAGGGGTCTGCCCTGGCGGGCAGGGGGAAGCAGAGGACTGAGCTGCCTGCCCCAACCAACCACGCCTGCCACAGAGTCACCCCCCCCATGTCATGGCACATGGAGAGATTCCCTTTGGTGGTGGGGGGGGTGGCAGTGAGCCTCGTGCCACCCGCTCTGTCCCTGTGCTGCCCACCAAGCCAGCAAGGGGAATCCCCACCGTTTGCACCAGTTCCTTGGGTCACTCTTTTTTCCACCCTTCACAGCTGACAGCCATTGGTGGCTTCTTTTAGAGACACACCAGACGGGCAGGTCTTTTATTTCCCAACACCCCTTGGTTTAAGCAGAAAAAAAAAAAGCCCCACCCCAAAACCTAACCAAGGAAAATACAACAAACCAAACAACACAACACCCAAAAATGAAAAAAAAATCCTATTCTTACTCTCTCTGTTTGGAACAGCTGGTGTTAACATGTCTTCTATCTTGTTGTACTAACCTTAGTTCAGATATCTCTGGCTGCAACAGCTCTCCTCTTTTCAACACATGCATGAGCGAGCGCATGGCTGATCTCACCCCCTCCCCTACCTTCTCGAACCCCGACTCCGACATCACCGAGCCTGCTGACGAGCAGCACCAGGGGCAGGAGGAGGAGGAGGAGGAGGCGGAGGACCTGGAGGAAGACATCTTTCCGGAGTGCCCGCTGTGTGATGGCCGGGATCCGTTTTACGACCGCTCCCCCCTGTTCAGTTTAGTAGGAAGGTTGGTGAGGTTTTAGGAGAGCATGCCGGGAAGGAACTAGCTCTTTCGCATGAGGGAACTGCTTTCGGACACAACTCCTACCTCTGGGGTGTCCTGGAAGAGCAGGGGGTGGCCAGCTGGCTGGGATTGCCACTGAGCCCGGGGTGCCTGGTGGGGCAGCGAGGTGCCCACTGAGGTAGGGCTGTGAGGAGCACAGCAGCAGTAGGAGATAGCAGGAGAACCATGCCAGCTCCACTGGAGACTCTTTTAGGGAGGTCCCTCTTTGGGGCAGCTCCTGAGAAGGGGAGCTGTGCCTCTGGCACTGAAGGAGCCAGGGAGATGCACAGGAGTCTTGGTCCTGAGCATTCCTGTCCCAGGGAAGGTCACCTCCCACCTGGCTCTGGGTCACCCCATGATGCCACTGGCTGGGGACATGTGGGCACTTGAAAAGCTGGCATGTCTGTGGCACTGGCTTGGCCATCCTGGCTGCATCAGTCAGCGGGAGCCTCCCAGGATGCAGAGGCTTGGATGTCCCCAGGGAGCTGGGGGAGCGAAGCTGAGAGGAGCAAGGAGGGAGCCAAGGGCAGGAGGAAGAGAAAGGCTCTGCAGAAAGGAGCATTTTCTCTTGTCTCTGTACCCAGTGCCTGGCTTGGGGCCATCCCTGCCAGTGTGGCACAGGAGATGTTCAGGGAGGTTGTGGGGACCCGGGTGCAGGTTCCAATTCCTCCTTGGCTCCAGCTGGGAAGAGCTTTGATTCCTCATATCTCTTAGCCATGAGACCCCCCTGGGCTCTATTAGTCTGGAGAAACCCACTAGCTGCTGCAAAACCAGCTGTGTCACCCAAGCCTGGTGACAATCAACCCATCCCCAAAATGGGATGTGGTGCTGCCAGCTCCGCCCCAGGTTTTTCCCAAGGGGATAATGTGTACCTGGAGCTGATCCTGGAGTTTCTGCCCCAGGCAGGAGCCAGAGTGGCTCATGATGGTTGAACCTCTCCCTGCCAGGGGTGCCCTGACTGGGGTGGAGTTGAAGCTCCTCTTCCTTGGTGTGCTAGAGCCAGGCTTAGCCCTGCCAGGCAGCATGTGGGCAGCAAGCAGGCAGAGAGGGTGGAGGTGGGGTAAGAGTCCTGCAGCCTCAGACCGAAAGAGCTGGGTTCTTCCCCCTTTTTTCTTTTATTTATATTTTTTTCCTTTTTTTCCATTAAGAAAAAAAAAAAAGCAAGCGCAAAACTCTCAAGGGAACCTCAAAAAATCCCCCAGAAGGCCCTGCAGCAGCAGCCCCACTGCTGGGGACACGTTCCCTGGAGCTCAGCACCTTCCAACTTCTTTTGAGTCTGCCCTGGGTTTGGCTCCCTGCACAGCAGCTCCGCCGGCCACATTTCTTGTGAAGTGTGCTTGGATTGGTTTATGATTGGATCTTTGATTTTGATTTTTTTTATTATTATTATTATTATCATTAGTATTTTTTTTACTTTATTTCTTTTGAGGTTTTGGGGGTTTTTTTGGTTTTTGTTTCGGTTCTTTTTTAGCTGCTGGCTCTATCTCTCCAAAGCTTTAGCAAAAATTGGGGTTCTTTCACTTTTGTCTTCCTTTGGAAAGGCTTTTCTTTGGTCTGAGCATGCCATCTTTGCACCTCACCAATCTTGTGGTTAGTGTCCCTGCCCTCCTTCCTCTAGTGACACACTTGTCCCCCTCCTCCCTGCCTTCCCCCCTCTCCCTCCTCTTTCCTCCCCTTTTCACCCCCTTGGCTTCAACACCAGCTGCCCTGCGATTTTGGGTGGGTGGGTGTGCTTCTAAGACCTCCTTGTGGCCACAGGGCTCTGCCCTGGGCATGTGGTCCTGCCAGAAAGCCCTGGCATGGCCCAGTCACTTGTCCTTGGTGTCCTCTGAGAAGAGATCAGGCGAGGGGGCTGGCAGAAGGTGGCAATGGGGCAGCGCCTTTTGTTTCCACAACTTGAGTCCTTGGAGATGCTTTGGATGGAAGAAGCCTCAAGCAGTGGTTGGAAGTCAATGAGAGTCACCAGAGCAGGGAGAACCTCTGGGGCTTGGGCTGCAACTGTGGGTCTGAGGCCTCCTGCAAGAGCCTCCTGGGCACTTTTGAGTGCTGTTGGATGTCTGCAAAGATGCCTGTGAGGCTGAGACATCACAAGCAACATTGCCAGCCATCTGGAGATGCAACCCTCATGGGAGCCTTCCAAAAGAGAAGTGTCCTGGCTGGTCCCAGCACCATGCTACCCAACAATACCCGAAGACAATGCATGTCAAGACACTGGTGGGTGCCCTGGGGAGAGGCAATGGGCACCCTGCACTCCCTCTTGCTCAGAGCAGTGCTGCCCACAGGCAAGGGCAGTTTGTTCCTCTGGGCATGGAGCTTGGTGCTAAAGGCTGGGGAGATGACTTGTGCTGAGGACACAGCACACTGCCCTTGCCAGAGCACCAGGAGGACCATTGAATGACGAGCCAGCCAGCAGCAGGGTTAAGGAAGACAGCAAGAGGAGGGAAAATGCTTGAGAAAGAGAGAGCTGCAGCCTGGCAGGAGGTGCAGGCAGAGATGTGGTGTGGCCATCATGTTGAACCCCAGCACAGCGCCTGGCTGTGGTAGCATCAGCGACCTGGACACCATGGAGGAGAGCAAGGAGGGTCAGATCTGCCACACAGGGAGTGCGCAGCTCCATCCTCACCCATAGAGAGAAGCCAGCAGTGCAGTCCCTGTGACGTGCTGGCGAGTAGCCCGGGACCCCGAAGCCACACATGCAAAGGGATGGGATGGAGGAGACACAGGCTGCTGATGCCACCAGCTGCACCTGCAGCCCCCCTGCCAGCTGGGGCAAAGGCTTCCTGCAGCCACCAGCAGCTGGTGGGTAGAGCTGGGGCCAGGCTGGCTTCAGCAGGTTCATCTCTGGAGGCTTCTGGCCTCCAGCCAGGACCTTCTCTCCCCTCCTTCAGTCCTGCTGGCCTCTACCTCCCTTCTCACCCTCCCTTCCCTCCTGCCTTGCCCCTGCCTCCCCCACGGTGACTCCTCAGCCACCCGACCCCCTCGTGTTGCAGCATCTCCTGCCCTAGTCCTCCGGCTCCACCACAGAGACAAGGTCCTCTTCCCTCCCAGCTTCACGGTGGCACCAGCGCAGCCCCCCTCCCCTCCCCGCCCGCCACGGAGGTGACAGCTGGAGAGGTAATGCCAGTCCCACCTGCTCCAGGGTGCTGCCTGTGTCCTGCTCCCTGCCCTCCTGGCTGGCCTTGGCTGCCTTCTCTTTTAGTTTTGCTTTGCAGCGCCGCGGTCGCGACCTGAGCGGTGACCTGGGATCCTGGCCGCGCCACCTGCGCCTGGGGACCCACGGGTGGGAGCAGTGACCTCTGTCCCCCCCGTCTTGTGTGTCCTTCCCCATCCACTCCCCTCCCCACTCCCCCTCCACCTCTGACAGGGCCTTCGTCTACCTGAGCAACCTCCTGTACCCCGTGCCCCTGGTCCACCGCGTGGCCATCGTCAGCGAGAAGGGTGAAGTGAAGGGCTTCCTGCGTGTGGCTGTCCAGGCCATCTCAGGTAGGAGGAGAACCCCTCTAAAATGTGCCCCTTGTGTCCCCTGCCTGCCCCCCCCCCCCCAAAAACACCCACCTACCCCCCTCCCCCCCC
>NW_009953064.1:690659-694290 GCF_000747805.2 Chaetura pelagica
CCAGCCCTTTGAGAAGGTATGGTGGCTTGCAGTTCTTGGTGGGTGCTCGTGGACTGCAGAGCCCTGCCTGCCACGGTGGTGCTCCCCCATGGGACCACCAGGCTCCTCAGGGATGCAAGCATCACACTGAAGGGACTGTGCTCCCAGTCCACCTGGCACCCACCACTGGGGCACCTGCTCTTGCCCGTATCCCAGGGGGATGCTGTGGGGTGGGAGCTGGAGGTGCTCTGGTGCTCCAGGTGGTGGTGCCAGTGCAAACGGGACCACCTCAGTGATCACCAGCATCCCTGAACCCTGCTCCTGGTGCAGTTCCAGTCGGAGTCGTGCCCAGCTGTGGGGATGTCACGCTCAGGGACCTCCCAGGAGGAGCTGCGCATCGTGGAGGGCCAGGGGCAGGCGAGCGACACGGGTCCCTCTGCTGATGAAGTCAACAACAATACCTGTGCAGGTGAGATGGTGCTGGCAAGTGGTTGGGGAGCAGCCCCTCACCCTGGCACCCAACCTTCTCTGCCTGCCCTGGTATAGGGCTGCTGGCAGACACTGATGGGGGTGAACCCCATACCTTGCTGAGGACCCTCCCCTCCCCACAGTGACTCAAGAGGACCTTCTCCTGGACAGCCCAGAGAAGACTTCACCAGATGGGCCACTGGAGACTGCTCTGGACCACCTGAAGCTGGGCAGCATCTTCACTTTCCGTGTGACGGTCCTGCAAGCCTCCAGCATCTCTGCAGAATATGCAGACATCTTCTGCCAGTTCAAGTGAGCCCCTGGTGCCCACCAAGCCTCACATCTCCCATCATTCTCAGAGCTGGGAGTGAGCACTGGGGAGACCCAGCCACACCACCTCAGAGCCCTTCATGGAGAGGGGGGCAAAACAAAAGGCTGCAGGATGAGCCAGGGTCCTTTGCTGGTTGCTGGCAAAAGGCTGGGAGAGGCTTTAATGAGCTTCAGGGGGTCTTGTCCCAGCCAAAGTTGCTGGCAGTAGCTGTGGGGGGAGCAGGCTCTTCTCCTGGCCCCTGCCTTCTCTCCCCTCCCTGCTCCAGCGTGTCCCCATCCCACAGCCCCCAAGTCACCTTCCTTCCCTCCACAGCTTCATCCATCGCCATGATGAGGCCTTTTCAACAGAGCCCTTGAAGAACACGGGACGGGGGCCACCCCTCGGTTTCTACCATGTCCAAAATGTATGTAAGCCCTCTTCTGCCCACACCCCCTCACCCCTGCAGCTGTTGGGGTCTCTGTGGGGCCCTGTTGGCTGGATCCTCTCCCCTGGGGAACAGCTTCCTCCTGGCCTTCCTAGCCCATCGCAGACACATAGCTAATCCAAACTTAGATGTGCAGGAAGAAAGACCAAAAGCTGCTGCCCTCCACCTGGAAAGGCTGGGATTTCATAGCAGTGGTCTTGGTGGGGAGAGCATCCCCGGGTTGGGGGGAAGAGGATGGGTGAAGGATGCAGGGGATCAGTCAGGCTTGCACCCTCCCACCTCCCCAGTGCTGATGCTGCCTGAATCCCTTTCCCAGCAAAACTGTACTGTCAATGGCTCTTTCTCTTCTAGATTGCTGTGGAGGTGACCAAGTCCTTTGTTGAATACATCAAGAGCCAGCCGATTGTATTTGAAGTGTTTGGGCACTACCAGCAGCACCCCTTCCCACCCCTCTGCAAGGATGTCCTGAGGTGGGTGCACCCTGGGCCATCCCCAGCCACTGGGTGCCACAGGGGCACCTGATGCACTTAGAGAAAGGAGGGGAGAGGGTGGCAGGAGGGGTGACCCGGGGGTGTAGGTGGGGTTGGTTGGGTGTGGGTGTCCCTGTGGATGCTTTAACCCAGCCAGTTCACTCCACAGCCCCCTGAGGCCATCCCGGCGCCACTTCCCCCGTGTGATGCCACTCTCCAAACCAGGTAGGGGATCTGGCCTCCTGCTCCTCTGCCTCCCCCGTTGTCCCCATGCTGAGTGCACAGTTCCCTTCCCCAGAGGGACCAGTTAGGACCCCAGGAGCACCACTCAATGTACTGCAGGCCAGAGCACCCAAAAGCCCTTGGCATCCATTCCCACGGCCCCTGGCTGATGCAGAGCCTTTCTCTCACCTCTGGCAGAGTGGCAGGGAGGAGGCTGCCCTCCCTGGATGGCTCAGATGGCCCCTCAGCCCTCCCGTCCCACAGGGGCAGTGGGGCAGCTGCTGTGCTCTGTCTGCCAGGACTTGAATTGTTGGAGTTTGGCTGAGCACTGTGGTTTGCTCTGTGGTGCCCTCAGCAGCACCAGGGCAGCCTCTCTCCAGCCATCCTGTTCCTGAGCAGCTGTCTCCAAGTGGTCCCTGGAGCAGTGCTTCCTGGTTTGGGATGTGTCCATGCCAGGGCTGAGGGCTCAGGTTGTGCCTTTTGGGGGTGGGTGAGGCTGGCTGCTTCCTCACACTTGCTGCTCTGCATTGGGCATGGCAGGAGGCTCACCAGTGCTCAGCAAGGTCCCCAGGATGGGGCTGTCCCCCTCTGTGTCCTCCCTGCTGCCTCCTCTGTGTGTCTCCCTGTGGCCCCTGCCTGCTCTGCCCTTACCCTGCATGCTGGCATGGGTGCAGCAGGCTCACCTTTCAGCCTGTCCTTCTGACCCACCACAGTGCCTGCCACCAAGCTGAGCACCATGACTCGGCCCAGCGCCGGCCCGTGCCAGTGCAAGTACGACCTGATGGTCTTCTTTGAGATCTGTGAGCTGGAGGCCAACGGCGAGTAAGTGCTGCTGGAAAAGGGAGCAGGAAGGAGAGGGAGGCAGTGCAGTGATTTGCCTGGTGTTCAGCACCTCCAGGCATGCTGACAGGGCTCTCTGTCATGCCATAATCCTCTCTTCCAGCTATATCCCTGCTGTTGTGGACCACCGTGGAGGCATGCCGTGCCATGGGACCTTCCTCCTCCACCAGGTAATCCCTCCCCAGATGCTGTCCCAGCTCTGGCTCCTGCCAGGAGCTGTGTTAACCACTGCCCCTTCTTTCTGGCTTCGTGGGTCTCAGGGCATCCAGAGGAGAATCACTGTCACCTTGGTGCATGAAACGGGCAGCCTCATCCGCTGGAAGGAAGTGCGGGAGCTGGTTGTGGGTAAGCCAAGCCAGGGTGGGTGTGCTGTGAGCAACCCCCAGCCCACCAAGCCCCCAGACATCTTCTCGGGTTGTTCCTCGCCCACATTCCCACATGGGGCTTTATACCTCATCTCCCCACCTGCCCTGCAATAGCAAAGTGGCAGCTGCCTGGTGGGTGACACTAGGATGCCACATGGGCAGGACACCTCTGTCCTGACCACCATGTGCAGGAGCTGGACCAGGACCACCAGTCCTGAGCGGCCAAGCACTGGGTGGCTGCTTGCCTGTGATGGGGGCACTGCTGGGGGATGCACCCATGCCCTTGCCCCTGACAGAGACCCTGGTAGGGCCACCTCCCGTTGCCTGAGCAGCATTCCTGTGCTTGCAGGTCGGATCCGGAACACCCCAGAAGCAGATGAGTCTCTCATTGACCCCAACATTCTGTCCCTGAACATCCTCTCTGCTGGGTACATCCACCCCTCCCAGGATGACCGGTGCGTGCTGCTGCTTCTCTTGCTCTTCCCCTGCTGTAGTGAGGGGCTTGGGGGGAGAATGGGGAGCCCCTCTTTCC
>NW_009953064.1:694435-695894 GCF_000747805.2 Chaetura pelagica
TTTCCCTTGGAGGGGGGTTCTCAACCCCTCTGCAGGGTCCTGCCAGCTCGTTGCTGCCTTGGGGCTTTTCTGGAGCTGCTGAGGGTCTTGGGGTTCAGGGCTGCCAACCCCCTTCCTGTTCCTCGAGGCCTCTCCTTGCCAGGCTTTGATACTACAGGGAATTTGGGTGGGGGTCCTGCTCTCCAATGGTGGTTGTGACCACCTGGTGCAGAAAACCAGTTGGTGCTGGTGCCAGGAGGATGTACTGAGCTTGTGCCTGAAGGGCTATTTGTTCTGTGTCCCATCAAACTCACTGGAAAGGCCACTTGGTGCTTGTGGCTGGTCCCTGTCTGTGTGGGGTTGATGCAGTAAAGTCACCCCCTGTCACTGCCAGGTGACTTTGATGATGCCTGCCCCTTCAGACTCATCCCAGGGGGCTGTGTCCCCACCATGAATCTGGCAGGGGTGTGGGAGCAGCATGGCCAGAGGACTTTTATCTCTGAGATCTCTCTGCCTGGATTGTGTGGTGGTGGGTGAGAGCTCTCCTCTGCATCAGGGCTGCTGGCAAAACTTGGGGGACCTGTGGGGGGTCCCTGACCAGAATGTGTGTGTGTGGGCAGCCATGACAAGATGGGGATGGTGGTTGACAGCTCCAGGAGCAGTGGGACCACTCCTGGGCTGTGTGCGTGGTGGTTACTGGTGTAGAAACAACCCAGTGGGTAGCAGGGACTGCTTTCCTCCTCATTTCTTTTGGAGTCACTGCTGCCCCAAGGTGGCCTGTCCTAAGGCAGGATGTTTTCAGGGGGGATGGTGGCAGTGGATGGGAGGTGCCACCCTGCAGTGCTGCTGGCCAAACTTGTGGGCACAGGCATGCAGTACCAGGGCAGAGACAATTCACAGGGACAGGTATGCGTGTGAGTGTCACCAGGAGACTTTGGCACAGTCATGGGAACAACAGAGCAAGGATAGGCAGGGATGGTGAGGTGATGAGAGCTTGGCCTGGCAGAGCTGTGGTGGTTTTTGCTGAGGGCTGGGTGGCTGTGGCACCCATGGGCTCCTGAGGCTGTGCTATTTGATGTCACCTCCTGATCTGGCCAGCTGGTCCCAGGTGCAGCTAGACAGGATCTTCAGCATCTCTACCATAGCCTGGCAGGGGTTATGTGCCTCCTGCTCCTGCCTTCCCCCTGCAGGTCCTGCTGGGCAAGGGGACACAGCTCAGGCTGGGGGGATGCTTGGCATGTGGAGAGAAGCAGGGAGTTGAGGGGCTTATTTTGCCAGAGCCTACCCCACCTGCGCGCTCAGAGGGTCTGCGCCTCGGGGCCAGCTCCGAACTGGGGCCGTGGGCTGCCATGCATACCTTGCCGGTCCCAAATCCATCCCATCGAGCCTGCCCAGGGCCGGGCAGGGGGAGGAGGGGGTGGCCAGCTTGCCGTGGGATACTGAGGTCGCAGTCCCTCCCCCCAGCCCCTGCAGAACTGCT
>NW_009953064.1:698129-707277 GCF_000747805.2 Chaetura pelagica
GGGCATGGGGAGAGAAGCAGGGAGTTGGGGGGCTTATTTTGCCAGAGCCTACCCCACCTGCGCGCTCAGAGGGTCTGCGCCTCGGGGCCAGCTCCGAACTGGGGCCGTGGGCTGCCATGCATACCTTGCCGGTCCCAAATCCATCCCATCGAGCCTGCCCAGGGCCGGGCAGGGGGAGGAGGGGGTGGCCAGCTTGCCGTGGGATACTGAGGTCGCAGTCCCTCCCCCCAGCCCCTGCAGATCTGCTTTGGGCGGGCAGAGCCAGGGCCCCTTCACCTCCTCCCCGGCTGCTTCTGCTCCTGCTTTGCTGCCTTACAGCCTGCAGCCTCCATTGCCCCGAGAGCCCTGGCTCCCTCTGCAGCCTCCACAGCCCCCCGGAGCCGCTCAGGAGGAGACCAGGGAAGCAGTACAGCTCCCTCCCCAGCACCCACTGATCCCTGCATCGAGCAACCAGCGAAGAAGGCGTGGGGGGCAGTGCCCAGGGTCCCTCCTTGCTTCTCTCCACTGCTGCCACCCATCCGAGCCCACACTAACCATGTGATTGTTTTGTGTTTTTGCAGGCAGTTTCTTGATTCGGATATGCCTAGGTATTATTTGTTTCCATTGGTTTTTTTTCCACCACCCTCCCCCTTTCTTCTCACCCTTCTTTCTTTTCTCCCGCCCTGGCCTCGGCACGCTCACTCCTACCGGAGGCAGCACTTAGACATCCAGCCCCCCCATCCCTCCACACATCCCATCCCTTCTCCCTCCCGCCCTGGCACTTCTGGCTCACTCAGACACTTCTGCTGTTCATCCGGGCCGCGCTCTCGCTGCCTGCCGCTCCCCCTCGCACGCCTGCGTCCCCCTTGCCTGAGTTGGGTTTTCTTCTTGCTTTTTGACTCCGCTGCTCTCCCACCTCTCCGGCCCCCTGTGCCGGGCGTGCCGCCCCCACCATCGCCCCCAGCCTGGCCCCTGGCGCCGTTTGGAGTAGCCGTGGGGCTGATGCAGACCATGTCTGGGTGCGGGTGTGACAGTGGGTGCACACACCTGTGTGTGGCACAGGCTGTTGTGCCCCTGTGTAAACCAGCAGCTGTTTGGGGACAGCTGGGAGTTCAGCTGGGACCACAGGGTAAACCTGGCATGCCGTGCCTTGGTAAGAGCTGCCAGACCCAGATGCTGCCAGCAGCCTCTGGATGGGAACGTTGCAAGGTCCCAGAGGAGGGGCACCCTGCTACTGTGCCCTGGGGTGGAAGAAGAAGGGGTTGTGTCTGGGAGACAGGGAATGGGGTCTTCTGAGCCCTGGTGGGCTTGGTAACTTTATGCCTGGGAGACTGTCCTCCCTACAGCAGCTAGGATCTGGTCCTGCTTGGAGAGGCCTGACAGGAGAGCTGTCCCTCCAGCTGTTCCCAGGGGACAAGGGGACAGATACAGCACATGGGTTCATGCTGGCATTGCCTGTGGGCCCTCAACACAGTGATGCTGTCCCTGTGGACCAGAGGACAGGCCAAGCAATCATCACCTGCTGTCTGGGTGGCAGTAGGCTGGTTGGTTCCCCCTGGATGGGCACTTTCATGGAGGTCTGTGTTGGGTGGGAGCTCCTTGCCCTGGGATGGCAGTCAAGGGCAGAGTTAAGGGGATAGGGAGCACACATGTGCTTGCTTCCCAGCTGCTGGACTGTGAGAAAGGTGGGAGGCAGAAGGTTTTTGCCCAAGCATATAAACCTCTGTCTTCCCTCACTGAGCTCCTTCTGGGCTCTGATCAGGGTCCAGCAAGGCAGGAGCTCCTTCAGCCAGCAATGCCAACATGGGGCAAGTCCCTTCAGGGCCCTGCTCCTGCACCAGCCCCCAGTGGACGATGCTTTCTGACCTTTCATTTTTCTGTGTGTGTACGTGTGTATGTTTGTCCTTGGGTCGCCTTTCACGTATAGCATTTCGTTCGGAAATGACACTAGGTATTTCGCGTGCACCCGCTCGGTCTGGTCCCTCCTGCTTTTCTCTCTTTCTCCTTTGCCTCCTCCCTTTGCTTTTTGCTCTCTGCCCCCTCCCCTGAGGCTCCTTTTCTCCTCCTCCCTGGGGAGCAATCTCTTCTCAAGCGACCTGTGTCTGCAAAGCGATCCTTCGCCTTGGCTCTGTCTCACGCGGGGTTGTTCCATGTATTTTATACACCGTTTGAAAGCGTCACTCTCCCTCTTCTTCCCACACGAGGACAATCACAGATGAGAGCCTCCCCCTGGTCCCTCTTGGCCACCCTGGCTCTCATTAAACGAGCCACTCAGCCACCTGGATGCTGCTTTGGGGACGTGCCAAATTGTCCTCATTGAGCCACGGCGTCCTAAGGGTGCTCAGGCGGGAGCTGGGGCTGCTGCAGCTCTGAGTGGCTTTGGGGAGGGGGTGTCCCCTGGAAGGGGGTGTCCCCTGGCTGGCCCAGGCATGAGCCCAGGAACAGTGCAGGAGGTGAAACAGGGGCCCCTGTGCTCTCAAACCGGAGCTGCCTCCTGCATCCCCCACCCTCAGTGGCTTGACTTGAAGAGGGCAGTGGCCACTCTTGCTCTGGATGGCAGCGCCATCCTCTGCAGGACCCCATAAGCACCAGGCAAGTGGGGCTGGGTGTTCCCCGCTCCTTTTCCCAACCTGGGAGCCATGGAAAACAAGCAAGGGATGAATGAGGCAGCCCGGTGGGAATGGGGATGGATGGGGCTGGTGATCAGGGTATAGCAAGAGCTGTGGGAGCCAGCCACTAAATGGTGGTGGGGCTGGGGCTTGGGACTGTCAGACAGGAGCAGCCCTGGCGAAGGGGACCTGGCTGGCAGGGAGGCTGCTCTCCCAGGGCTGGGCTGGCAGCAACCCCCTGAGTGCTGAGCATCCTCCCTCCTTTCCCTTCTGGCCATTGTCACCCAAATGGTGACAGCTGCTCTCGGCAGGGCTGCAAGGTGCTACATGCCCCAAGCTGGATGGTGGGGACCTGGCCCAGGCGTGCTTGGGGTGGCAGCCCCTCACTCCAAGCACAGGGGTGTGGCATGCACCTCCTTTCCCCCTCCTTTGCCTTCCCAGCCTGCCCTGCCTTGCCTGCACCCCAGCTGAGCCCCCACTCCTCCTGCAGTTCCTCCTCCCCAAAACCCCAGTCCATTGGCCGTTTCAAGGGCGGCATGTCCCCCTCCTGCCACACCTTGCCCCCTTCTGCCTTGAGCCTGCGTCTTCTGGAGTGGCTGGGCCCCCCTGCCCCCCAGCACGTGCATGTCCGTGTGTCCTCGCAGGCCTGCGGCAGCACTGTGGGGAGGGAGGTTTGGCATCTCCTTGCTTGCCTGCCTGGGCTCCCGGGGGGTTGTTTTACCGGCTCTGCTATTTTTTTTTTTTTCCTGCAGGACCTTCTACCAGTTTGAGGCGGCGTGGGACAGCTCCATGCACAACTCGCTGCTGCTCAACCGGGTCACCCCCTACCGGGAGAAAAAAACTCTTTCCGCCTACATCGAGGCAAGGACTTTAGTCGGGGCCATTTTAGTGCCACCAAAGCCTGGTATTTTCGCACTGGTGCAGCCAGTGTGAACCCTTCCTTAGCCAGCACTGATGCTGCTGGGATGCAGGATTCAACCTGGTGCTCGGGGGTCCTGTGGGATCCTGGCAGTGGAAAGCACTGGGCACTAGGGGTGGGAGAGTGCTGCCAAGCTGCAGCCCCCCTGACACCTCCTCCCCTGCCCCACTGCAGATGGAGAACTGCACGCAGCCTGCTGTCATCACCAAAGACTTCTGCATGGTTTTCTACTCCCGGGATGCCAAGCTTCCTGCCTCCCGCTCCATCCGCAACCTTTTTGGCAGTGGCAGCCTGCGGGCTTCTGAGAGGTACTGGGGGTGCTCCTGCCTTTATGGGGGAGGAGAACCATCACCTAGGGCATGGAGCCTTCCTGGGGCATCCCAGCAGCCTGGGCAAAATAACCAGGGGATGAGGCAGAGCCAGTAATGCCTCCTCATCTCCCCTTGCTTCCAGCAACCGTGTGACAGGAGTCTATGAGCTCAGCCTCTGCCGCGTGGCCGATGCTGGCAGCCCAGGTGGGTGCTGGTCCCCTGCCCAGGTGTTCACAGCGAAGCTGGGGGGCTGGGGGGGTTGAGTTTGGGGCTGTGCCTGTGTCCCCCCAGCTGTGCCTGTGTCCCTGTAGGGATGCAGAGACGGCGCCGGCGCGTGCTGGACACCTCCGTAGCCTACGTGCGGGGAGAGGAGAACCTGGCTGGCTGGAGGCCCCGCAGCGACAGCCTTATCCTCGACCACCAGTGGGAGCTGGATAAACTCAGCCTCCTGCAAGAAGTAAGAGTCTGGGCTGGAAATGGGTCAGGCCGAGAGGGTGCAACTCGGAGCTCAGCCCCTTGCCCTGCCAGTGCCTGTGGGATTCCCCACCCCGGGTGTCTCAGCCCTTCTGGCTGCAGGAGGAGGTGGGGTTGGCTGCCAGCCAGGTCCCAGCAGACCTGAAGCTCATGTGCAGAGGGGGTTAATGGGGCCTGGGAAGCATGGTCCTCAAAAGGATGCCAGCGGGGCGAAGGGGGCTGCCCCTGAACCTGGCTGCCTGCACCCAGGTGGAGAAGACAAGGCACTATCTGCTCCTGCGCGAGAAGCTGGAGACAACCCAGCGCCTGGGCCTGGAGACCCTGTTCCCCTGCTCCAGTGAGGACTCCGAGTCCCGAAGCACCTCCTGTGTCTCCTCCCCGCTCTCTGTCGACGGGGGCCCCGAGGGCCGCACCTCTCCCCCCGAGACCCCAAGCGAGAGGCAGAAGGAGCTGGCTGTGAAGGTACCATCCTGCAGCATCCCCAGCCTGCGGGGGGAAGCTGGGAAAGGGCAGCAGGGGGTTGTGGCTGGAGGAAGCCCCAGAGGAGTGGGAGGAGGAGGGTGGAGGAAGGTGCCTCGTGCCCCACCATCCTCCTCCTCTCTCTGCAGTGCTTGCGCCTGCTCACGCACACCTTCAACAGGGAGTACAGCCACAGCCACGTCTGCATTAGTGCCAGCGAGAGCAAGGTACTGCTGCTGCCCTGGGCACAGCTGGGCTGGGGGACAGGGGGGGCATGGCTGGGGGGTACTGGCTGGGCAGGGACCAGGTGGGCACCATGGTGTGAGTGGTCTCTGCTCCTGGGTCCCTGCTCCCTCCACTCACCCTGATGTTCCTGGAGCTGATGGCTCTTGGGACTGTGGCAGGAGAGGACCCATCCCACTGGAAGTCTTGGCTCTCCCTACATGGGCAGACACCTGGTCCTTTCTCTGGACCTGGCTTTGGGCAGAGACTCACATCCACACCTCTGCTCCTCCACAGCTGTCTGAAATGTCCGTGACCCTAATGAGAGACCCCTCCATGCCAGCTCTCGGGGTCACCACTCTCACCCCCTCCTCAACTTGCCCTTCATTGGTGGAAGGATGCTACAATGCTATGGAGGTCAGGTAAGCAGATGGCTGGGAGGTTCTGGTGAGGGCAGGGCACAGGTACCACTGGGATGCTGTCCTGGTTGATGGGTCTTCCTCAGCCATCACTCTTCCTACACCCTGGCCTCTCTTCTCTCCTCAGGCCCCACCAGGTCTCGTCCAGGGTGGACAGCCCTGACCTTGAACCTGTGGCAGAAGGAGAGCAAAAGAAGTCCCCAGCCTGCCGGCCTGAGGAGGAGAAGGAGCCCCAGCGTTTGCTGGTGCCTGACATCCAGGAGATCCGGGTCAGGTAAGAGTGTCTGGGGCAGCCAGCCAGGGGAGCACCTTGGGGCTGGGGGAACTGTGCACTCCCTCACGGTCTGTGTCCCACCCTGACCTTGGTGCCTTCTGCAGCCCCATCGTCTCCAAAAAGGGCTACTTGCACTTCCTGGAGCCCCACACCAACGGGTGGGTGAAGCGCTTCGTGGTGGTGCGGCGCCCCTACGTCTACATCTACAACTCGGACAAGGACGCGGTTGAGAGGGCCATACTCAACCTCTCCAAGGCCCAGGTGGAGTACAGCGAGGACCAGCAGGCCATGCTCAAGGTAGGGCAGTGGGATCCAGCCCCACTCTGCACAGCCCCTCGGGCAAGGGACTCAACCCCAGCTCTCCCCCAGCAGACCCCGAACACGTTTGCGGTGTGTACGGAGCACCGGGGCATCCTGCTGCAGGCGAGCAGTGACAAGGACATGCACGACTGGCTCTACGCCTTCAACCCTCTCCTGGCTGGGTCTATAAGGTACTGGGGGCAGCTGCGGGGAGAGGGGTGCAGGGAAGCCATGGGTGGGGGTCGGGGACAAGAGGTAATGGCCTCACGTTGTGCCAGGGGAGGTTTAGATTGGATGTCAGGAAGAATTTCTGCACTGAAAGGGTTGTCAGGCACTGGAACAGGCTGCCCAGGGCAGTGGTGGAGTGACCATCCCTGGAGGGATTTTAGAGTTGTACAGACATAGTAATTAGGGATATGGTTTAGTTCAGGACTTGTCAGTGTTAGGTTGATTGTTGGACTCAGTCATCTTTAAGGTGCAAGGTAGTTCTGTGATTCCTGCCCTGCTCTCAGTGCTCTCCCTGCTGCAGCATCCCCAGGCCAGGCATGAGGAGCACCTCCTGCACAGGCTCTTGGCCAGCAAAAATGCTTCAATCCAGGACCAGATGCAGGCTGGAACAGATGTCTTGTCCTGACTTCAAAGCAACATCCATGCCTGGCAGCAGGGGTGCTGGCCCTTCACTGTTCCTGAGAGCATCTCAAGTGGTAGGACTAGGAGAACCAGTAGTCAAGGCACAGAAATTTGTGTGCTCTGGCTAAGGAGATGTTAATCCTGTCCCTCCAGCTCTGCCTGGATTCAAGCACCAGCCTAGAGCCAGGATCCTGAAGCCAGGGGCACCAGACTTGTCCACTTGTCTAACACCTTTTGTCCCTTCTTTTCTGAATCAGATCCAAGCTGTCCAGAAGGAGAACAGCCCAGATGAGAATCTAACCTGAAAAAACACCCTCCACCTCATCCGTCTGCCAACAGGATCAAGATAGCTGATTCTGTCTTCAAGACTCCCATGTTAACATCTGATCTCTCACACCGTCTGCTGCCCCAGCTGTCTGCTCCATGGAAGGATCTGTCTCGATTCACACCTTCACAGGGGAAACTCACTTCCATTCATAGCTGCAAAAGCCTGGACCTGCCTGGGCAGAATTTCTTGTGCGCATGTCATCTTCTGCCCACTCCCCATCCCCCATGGGTGACCGTCATGTCGCTCCAGAAAGGTCCCTGTTGGAGAGGAGGGAGTGAGGAGGGGAGTTTTGGCTGAAAGCTGGTCTTTTGATCTACAGAGGTGGGAGTGTGGTGAAGCTCGGAGGTGGGAAAGCAGTAGGAATTGCCTCTGTGTAAAGGGAAAGTGGTAGTTTGTGTGATTGGATGTCAGGAAGAATTTCTGCACTGAAAGGGTTGTCAGGCACTGGAACAGGCTGCCCAGGGCAGTGGTGGAGTGACCATCCCTGGAGGGATTTTAGAGTTGTACAGACATAGTAATTAGGGATATGGTTTAGTTCAGGACTTGTCAGTGTTAGGTTGATTGTTGGACTCAGTCATCTTTAAGGTGCAAGGTAGTTCTGTGATTCCTGCCCTGCTCTCAGTGCTCTCCCTGCTGCAGCATCCCCAGGCCAGGCATGAGGAGCACCTCCTGCACAGGCTCTTGGCCAGCAAAAATGCTTCAATCCAGGACCAGATGCAGGCTGGAACAGAGGTCTTGTGCTGACTTCAAAGCAACATCCATGCCTGGCAGCAGGGGTGCTGGCCCTTCACTGTTCCTGAGAGCATCTCAAGTGGCAGGACTAGGAGAACCAGTAGTCAAGGCACAGAAATTTGTGTGCTCTGGCTAAGGAGATGTTAATCCTGTCCCTCCAGCTCTGCCTGGATTCAAGCACCAGCCTAGAGCCAGGATCCTGAAGCCAGGGGCACCAGACTTGTCCACTTGTCTGACACCTTTTGTCCCTTCTTTTCTGAATCAGATCCAAGCTGTCCAGAAGGAGAACAGCCCAGATGAGAATCTAACCTGAAAAAACACCCTCCACCTCATCCGTCTGCCAACAGGATCAAGATAGCTGATTCTGTCTTCAAGACTCCCATGTTAACATCTGATCTCTCACACCGTCTGCTGCCCCAGCTGTCTGCTCCATGGAAGGATCTGTCTCGATTCACACCTTCACAGGGGAAACTCACTTCCATTCATAGCTGCAAAAGCCTGGACCTGCCTGGGCAGAATTTCTTGTGCGCATGTCATCTTCTGCCCACCCCCCATCCCCCATGGGTGACCATCATGTCGCTCCAGAAAGGTCCCTGTTGGAGAGGAGGGAGTGAGGAGGGGAGTTTTGGCTGAAAGCTGGTCTTTTGATCTACAGAGGTGGGAGTGTGGTGAAGCTCGGAGGTGGGAGAGCAGTAGGAATTGCCTCTGTGCAAAGGGAAAGTGGTAGTTTGTGTAACGGAGATTTTCCTAGTTTATGGATGTTTCTGCAAGAGATGGCAGGGTTAGATCAGGTGTCAGTAGTTTAAGATTATATTTATAAAGTATTTATTTCTATTTACATCACAAAAAAACCCAGAAGTTGGGTTCTGCCCCCTCCCCCCCCAGACAGTGCCTCCCCTGGGCAGGGGAGAGCATTGGCAGTGGGCCGGGGTCCCGGAGATGCCTTTCTTGGGACACCCCTGACACGTGCCCAGCAGCAGTGGTGCTCATGCCCTCACTCCCTGCCCTTCCCCAACCTTCTGCTTTGCCAGCCCTGCAGCTTGAATTACTTTTTCCCTGAGCAGTGGCTGGCCAGCCCACCATGTCTTCCCAAAGAAGGCAATTCCTACCTGCCCCGCCTACCTCTGGAAAGATGGAGCCTGCCACCTCGGCTGGCCGGGGCACACATGGCCACACAGATGGGTCACCTTGCTTCAAAGTTTGGTCCTGCTGGAGGGAAATTAAGGGCTCTGGGGACTGCTCTGCCTGTCTCCTCGTGCAGTGCTGTCCTTCCCAACCAAAAGCACACAGGGCCACCTCCACCATCCCAGCCTGGGAGCCCCGGGTGGCTTGTCCGAAGAGATTCTCCCCTCTCAGGGCAGGAAGCTGAGGGTCTTACCCCTGCAGGGAGTGTGGAGATTCAGCTGGCTGCTTCCAAAGCTGGATGGGAAAGTTCTACAGGAGCCAGGGCTAGGAACAACCATCCCAATCCACAGGATCCTTGTCACTCTTT